>NW_021628939.1:0-415103 GCF_002157705.1 Plasmodium gonderi
AAAAACCCTAAACCTAACCCTGAACCATAACCCTGAACCCTAAACCCGCTAACCCTGAACCCTAAACCCTAAACCCTAAACCCTGAACCCTGAACCCTAAACCCTGAACCCTAAACCCTAAACCCTAACCCTAAACCCTGAACCCTAAACCCTAAACCCTGAACCCTAAACCCTAACCCTAAACCCTAAACCCTGAACCTAACCCTAAACCCTAACCCTAAACCTGAACCCTGAACCCTAAACCCTGAACCCTAAACCCTGAACCCTAACCCTAAACCCTGAACCCTAAACCCTGAACCCTGAACCTAACCTGAACCCTAAACCCTAACCCTGAACCCTGAACCCTAAACCTAACCACTAAACCAACCTAAACCTAAACCCTAAACCCTGAACCCTAACCCTAACCTAAACCCTGAACCCTGAACCCTAAACCCTAAACCCTGAAACCCTAAACCCTGAACCCTAAACCCTGAACCTAACCTAAACCTAACCTGAACCCTAACCCTAACCCTGAACCCCCTGAACCCTAAACCCTAAACCCTGAACCCTAACCTAACCCTGAACCCTAAACCCTAAACCCTAAAACCTAAACCCTAACCCTGAACCCTAAACCTAAACCCTAACCTAACCCTAACCCTAAACCCTAAACCCTGAACCCTAAACCCTGAACCCTAAACCCTAACCCTGAACCCTAAACCCTGAAACCCTAAACCCTGAACCCTAACCCTAACCCTAACCCCTGAACCCTAAACCTAACCCTAAACCCTGAACCCTGAACCCTAAACCCTAACCCTAAACCCTGAACCCTAAACCCTGAACCCTAACCTAAACCCTGAACCCTAAACCTAACCCTGAAACCTACCAACCCTAACCCCTAAACCCTAACCTGAACCCTAAACCCTGAACCCTAAACCCTGAACCCTGAACCCTGAACCCTGAACCCTGAACCCTGAACCCTGAACCCTGAACCCTGAACCCTAAACCCTGAACCCTAAACCCCTGAACCCTGAAACCTGAACCCTAAACCCTGAACCCTAAACCCTGAACCCTGAACCCTGAACCCTGAACCCTGAACCCTAAACCCTGAAACCCTAAAACCTAAACCCTGAACCCTAAACCCTGAACCCTGAACCCTAAACCCTGAACCCTGAACCCTAAACCCTAAACCCTGAACCCTAAACCCTGAACCCTAAACCCTAAACCCTAAACCCTAAACCTAACCCCTGAACCCTGAACCCTAAACCTAAACCCTGAACCCTAAACCCTGAACCCTAAACCTGAACCCAGAAAAAATACATTATTCATATAAATACATATATTCACCATATTTATTATAATGTAATATAGTAGGCTACATAAACAAACAGGTAATGAAATTTTCTATTTTATTTAAGCATATATTGAGAATTCAATCTCAAATGAGCTAGGCAATACACTTTTCTCTATTGTAGGTCCTTTTTACTGAACTATAATGGAATTATAATAAATTTATATAAAAAATTCCAAAGAAAAAGTGATAAAATTATTACTATTTTTAAACATTTATTTATGGATTCTATATTTAAAATATGTTACTGATATTTAGTGAAAACCACACAAATAGCATACATTACAAAATAATTCTAATATGTTAGTATTATAATAACTTTAAACATACTAAATGATAATTATTCAATTCTAATATTATTATATTTTTATTTATAACTGAAATATGACCTATGTTTATTAACATTGAGTTAACATCATTATGTTTGAAATAATCTATTAATATCATATTATTTATAGAATAATGCACATTTGTTTAATATGCTGATATGTAAAAATAGTAATAAAATCATCTTTGTTGTTTATTCTTCATTTATGTATTAATATTTAGAGTTTATATATGTCTTACATAATTCTTATATATGATAATAGAAAAACTTATCAAAGCTTATACTAACTTTTTAATTATAAATTGGCTTTAATGTATATTTATTTGGTAAATGCTCAAATATTAGAATAATTATTTTAAGCGTTATGCAAAAGAAGAGAGATATTTTTATGTAAAATGAACACAGATAATAAATGTACATATATAAAATGATTCTGCTTCGTTCTGTTAGAAATTAAATGTTTCGCATTAATATCTTAGTTATCCTCTATATTATATAGTATACTAAAAATGTGTTGAAGGTGAAATTCATATTACAGATGCGGACATAATGAGCTTGTATAGAATATATGAATGAAATAAATATAATGAACCTATATGAATGCGTCATTAGTTAAAGTGATACTATAGATCATTACTTTTTCTGTCTTAAATTAATGAATGCCTTTTATTTTCTTTACATATTCTTCTCACAATTTACTTTTATTTTATATTAATTATAGGTACGCATAAATTTTATTTACACCTATATTTATCTTTTACTTTATTCATATATTTTAAATAAGCGTATACATGTTGCACCAGGGGGTAGTTAAAAATGTAATCGGTTAATTTGTTTAATCATTTTGTTCTTTTATCTTATTCTTCGGAACTTAGTTTTACTTGTATATTAATTTACAAGCAATAATAAATACAATTATATGGAACAATAACATATTTTTAATGTATATTACATATCTTCAATACAGAATATGATACAAAATGATCACATTTTTAATGATGCTATTATATATAACGAAATAAATATAATGTATACTTACTTTACTATATTTTAGATGAACCATTTTAAAATATAACAATTAAATTTTTACATAAGAGCTGAAAATGTTTTTTTCGTTAAATGTTAATAGTATTCGTGCAATGCATATAAATACATATTCTATTTATTTGCCTATTTTGTGCACATATCTCTCTTACATTATATATTTTACAAAATGATTTCATGGTACTTCAACCTTGAACAAAATTTTTTTCATTAAAAACTATTTTTTATGCAAAATACAAATAATAACGTAAAATTATTTCTCTACTTTAATATATTCTAATATTATGAATGATAATTAAACTACAAATTTTACAACAAACAGTTAAATATAACTTTATATATGTTCTATATATTTATTATATATGTAGACTGAGAATAAATAATTATACATTCATATATAAATACTACAATTATATATATTATATTAAGCCATTATAATGATCATGCAATAATTAAATTAATAATGTGGTGTCTTTTTATTAATTAACCTGATATTATAAATACATTATAATTATTATTTTATATATTTAATATTATTACATAAAAAATGAGACATTTATCTTTTAAACAATTTCAAGTAAGATATTTTTCATTTCTTACTTAAATGGTAGGGTATCCGCAAAAATTAGATGTACATTTTGTTAATACAGGTGTTTTTTTATCATTGTTATGATGTAAGATTTATATACTTCATTTAGAAATATTATTGTTCTTGAACTTTTCTTACCTTCTTCATGAGTTCTCAGATTTTTTCAAAAAGTAATTTTTAGCATTTTTTTTTTCAACACATTTTCTTTTTTGTGTTACAAATATTTTTTATATTCAATATGATGTCCTGATATACTTATCTTATTTTTATAGTAAGTGTATTAATTTTTTTTCAACTTTTACTTAAATATAAGTATAAATTATTGCATTCCATATTTTGTCTCCTATGAATATAATTAATATATTAAATTATACTTACCTATATCTACATAAGTACATTACCTAATTACTTGTATTTTATATTTATAGATTATAAAATTCTCCTATCTTTTGATAATTACTTTAATTATTTTCACTATCTATCAATATATTTTAAGTTATATTTTATACTTCATTTAAATTTTAGAAATATTATGCTAAATTTTTCATAATTTCATAATTCCTTAATATATTTGCGTTCGTATGAGTGTATTTTTATTTTATTACAAAGACAATTTCAATTAATATTGATTTATTAACTTAAAAAATCTTGAATTCGTTAGCTGTGTATATAAGCTTATTAATAATACTGTTCTGAGGTATAAAATATTAGATGATTTCTATAATTTGAATTTTTATATGTCCTTTCAAATGATTTTATTAAATTGACACGCTCTTTAATTTTTCTTTTAAAAACTCTCTTAAATTTCCTTATCCATGGATTTAGATAATAGCCATAAGGGGTATACTAATATTAGAGAACATATATGATGCACCAATCAATGGATCATTTATTTGTTATAAACATTTCATAATAATATTTAATATAAATTATTATAATATATAAATTTAATAAATAATGATATTTATAACCTTGTACATCATGAATATAATTAATATTATTGCAAGGGGTAAAATACACATTCCTGTACTTACCCCTAACCAGTGGTTTATAACGGTTCTAGGAAAAATTGGCAAAATATGAGAGTAATCTTTACAATCCTTCATATTCTTCTTGTATATATTATAATCCCTTTCAGCATTTTGAAGTACTTTATTAAAACTTTCATTATTTATAAATTGAGATTTTATTAAATATTCCCTATATCTTTCATATAAGTTAATATGGTAATTGCATTCAAAATGATAATTTTGAATATTTTCAATAGTTTCATATAATTTATCTAGATAATGAAATATATGTAATATATCTTCATCAAGGTTATCAATGTTATCTTTGCACACATCTGAAAATGTTTTTTTATCTCCATTATAACTATGACGTAAGTTAATCATTTTTTCGTAAGCAACATTAGTATTTGCAAAAACACAACCAAAATTTCTTAATTCTTGGTTTAGCTTGTAACTGAAGTATCTACACATTTCCCTTTTACCATTTGCTTGTTCAGAATGCTTACTTTCTATATAATGTAAATAACGACCCAGATATATGCATGTGTCCAAAAAATAGTTTTCGCCACATGTATAATGGGGATCTTCAGTAATAAATTTTTTGCACTCCTCAGACAAAGCTTTATTTAGATCCGCAGCATTACTATCATTATAAATTGCTTTAGAGTCAATATAATAATTTCTACATTGGGGAAATATATCATCAAAAGCATACTAAAAATGAAAGAAATAATATTTAATATAATTTAAGTTAATTTCCTAAGAACACATTTATTTCCTTATCTCAAAAATATTGTGTTTTAAAATCAATTAACATAAGATGTAATTTTAATAACAGGAAGATACATACGTCTTTAGTTGTATGATTATTGGAACCCATTTTACTTTATTTATATACATTAATATGAAAAATTGTTTTTTCCTTTTTATTATAAATAGTAATGTATTGAAAAGGTAAAAATAAATATTATATTAATACTATATATATTAATTTTAAAAATTTTGTATCCTTATAGAATATTTGGTATTTTGTAACATACAGTAATATTATTGGTTCGTGTCAAGGTGAAAATATTTTTATATAAATTCACAATTTGAATATTATATTTATGATTTTGCAATTGTATTAAATAATAAAAAAATATTCAGTATTGCTACACGTATAACACTACTATAATAGATTAAGTGTAATGTGTATTAATATAGTTCACATATTGTCCTACTATATTTATTTAAATGTCCTTAATTGAAATTAAAATATTTATATAAATGAATATAATTATAATATATTAAAGATGATCTTTTACATTAGATTATATTTTTTTGAGAACTTATTACTTTTTTCATTCTTTACACTTTTATATATATTGCTTAATACTAATTATCCTTGTTTAATATTAATTTATAATTCATAAACAATAATAACAACGTATTACTTATATAGGACTAAATGATTAAAAATAAATACACTATTAATTAAAAAATTTACACCACTCAAATGGGGGTTATTAAGAATATGAGCATTTGAGAAATAAACTCTTAAACAAAATGTATCAAGTTTGTTCTATTTTGTTCAATTATATTATTTAAAGTAGAAATTTAATGTATTTTTGTAACCACGTATTTACAGGTTTATATTTATTGTGAATGTTGTATATATATACGGCAAATTTTATCACAACTGCAAGAAGTATGGCATAAACATATTATGAATATCTCTTCCTACCTCTGAAATATAGCAAAGGTAAGTTATTTTGTATCTTTAACAAACATTAAGAAATCTACATTAAAATGAACGTATATATTATATACTACACACATAATATTTTTAAAATGCATTAATAATATTTTTTATTTTTATTTTCAGATTTAATACAATAATTTTTCTCCTAAAATGTATGAAATATTTTTAATCTTATACAACTCCTTGTTATATAATGAAACATTGTAACTTCAAGGAATAATTTCTACATATATGAATATCTAATTTAAAGATAGAGAGAAATAAAATAACCCTAATATATTTTTTAGATATATTTATAGTGTTGCACATCTTATACCATACCATGTGTTTATTATATATAATTGTGGCATTACTGTAGAGATGGTGTAGATGTAAGCCCAGTGCTCAGTTAATTACATTTAAAATTAAATTAAAAATTATTAAAAAAGTCCATAATTTTTTCACTCAAAAAATTGGATAGAGTTGAGCTTTTTAATATCAAGGAAATGTATACTATAACACATATTTAATTTTTTTATTTAAATAATATTTTCACAAGCAAACACTAAGTTAAGTATGTGTAAATTACATAACCATGTATAAATTATTCACGTAGCTGATAATCAGGTATAAAAGTAATTATATTTCTTTGCATTATTTATTAATTTTAATCCATATGTGTGTAACATAAATTACATTTCATAAAAAGATGCTATTATTTTGGGCAATAAATAATATGTATATATATATATAATATAGTTTATTCATAGTATACTAAAGAAAATAAAACTATGATCTGTTGTAAGATAATAAGATTTTATTAACGCATTAAAGATATTAGGAAGAACTTCAAATTTTATAATTAATATATAACATGAAAATATATATTTCAGTAATAAAATTTTAAATTATATAACGTGCATAAAAATGTTCATATAATATATACAAAACATCTATTAAAAACTAAAAAATAAATTATGAATTATGAAACTTTCAAAAATTAAACAACTTTTTTATATATAAATTATATACACATTGTAAAGACCTTAACGTAAATTCCATTATTTTTCATATTTGTGTAAATTATCATATCTTATATATTTTTTATTTTAAAAAGTATATATAAGAAAAAATCAATATTCTATCACACCTGATACCTCAAGTAATTTCTTACATAAATTTATAAATATGTTATTATTTACATATATTGATATTTCCTTGTATTAATGATGTTCATCTTAATGTAATTATTAGTAAAATATTGGCTCATTGTGTAAATATGTCCTTTTAGATTTACAAATGTCTTCAGAAATTTTATGTTTTATTTATTGTGTATATTATATCCACACCTTTATCATAATAGAATATTTCTTATAAACATATATCAAATACTATTTATAGTTTGCACATATAGTGTTATAATAAATAAATGTCATTTATCAATACTGTATTGATAATATTTTTGTTTACATACATAATAGGAATATTTTCTAAGCTAATGGAGTTGTATCTATTTTTATTACATTATGCAAGACTGTAACGTAAATAAGAGCTGCATAGTAGTAATAGGTGTTTTTGTTTTACCTATTTGTGAAGACTTGTGCACTTATTATTCTATAAATCACTGCAATGTTTATGTCAAGCGATTCTTACTAGAAACATAATTTTATATTGCTTTATCTTATTATTGTATCACCTATTATTTTTTTTATTACATTATATAAATAATTATACATTTTTTTTACAAATGTATCTTGGTGCTTTACATTTATAAACCCCAATATTAATGCTTATATTTTTGGTGTAATATTTGTGATGGATTAAATTATTTTTAATTTTTTGTATTTCATTTCGTAGTATTTATATTACATAATATAATTTAACGTTATATTAGAATAAGGATGATCTATAGAATGATAAACAAAACAGTGCAATTTTTCTCTTCGAATTTATATTCAATATTTCGGAACGGTGCTGTGTATAATACGTTTATTGATCTAAGTAGTTCCGTAATTTTTTCTCGTTCCTGAATCCATGATATACTCCTTCCCAGAATGAAGTAAACTGGTGTTAATAAACAAAAAATAAGGATAATTGTAAATTTAAGAAATAACGTATATGTGATATATTTCTATTAATGGGAGCATTATGTACAAATTTTATTATCATGTTCGTATATTTCAATTAGGCATAAACATTATTCTGTACAAATAAAATCATAAATATTGATAACTTTGAAGCTAAAAATAAAAATACTCTTTTTAAAGGTTATTCAAGAGAATTTACAGGACTAATATATCTAGAAGCGTTATTTTAATCATGCAAATAAGTGTGGAAACATTGACGAAATGGAACTATTGAAATTAACCGGACGCGTGTTTTCTCTTCCTAATTTTCCAGGCTACGAAAGCATAATTCTTCAGTTATGTATTGATCTCCGCTCTGTCATACATAAATGTATAGGGATAATTATATTTAATGAATTCAAAATTTTCATGATACTCTGTTTTAAAGTGTATTAACACTTTTTCATATATATTTTTTTTAAATAATCATGAAATGAATTGCTATAATACTTCGGATAACTCCTAAGTGGAGAATATAAGTTAATCATGATATTTCACATTATTTTATTTATCATCAAGCAGGTATAGATATTTTACATGATGCTATATTAATTTTTTCATTCAAGAAACACAGAAACCCGTATCCTTTTGAAAAAAGCACTTATAATTTTCATGTACAGAATAGTTATATTTTTATAGTGCATCATGCAGAATATGCAGATTTCTGGAATCACTCTCACTTTATTCTATTTTTTCTTGTAAACAATATTTCAAGTATTTATCTGGTCAATTATTATTTTCTTTATCCATTATGTGAGTATAAATTTTTATACAATGAAATATATCCTCAACACATTTAGAAAACATTAATAAATAATCATGTCTTAATAATCACTTACAATAAGGCTGGTTTCCATCATGGTTTGTATTCATGTTTTGTAAATGATTATGTAAGATCATGACGGATTGTTCTCTGAAAAAACTATTACAAATCTTATAACCAAAAAAATATTTAATATTATTTTTTATAAAACAATAATTGGTGTGATTCATATAATATGCTTTATTTTTATAATTAAAGATATGCACATGATTTTACTCGTAAATTGTGTATAATTTAAAATATATACCATTGATACAGGGGTGCAATACTGATGAATTTTCTCCGAAGCTATTATTTAATATAATAATATTTGTTCATTTATAAAAATATAATAAAACACATGGAAATGATGTAGTAATACATTACCTATATAATGTAACTATTTAAAAGTTATAATAAAATATACTTCATAAAAATATAACTTAATTTATATTTTACTTTTAAATTTTAGTGCTATAATAAACATAGTATAAAAACATAATATGAATGAATTTATATAAAAATAGTAATAAAAACTATTTTATGCTTCTTCCATAGAGGAACAATAGGGTAAAGAATTATGTAAATATATAATTCTTCTTAAGAAGTGTGCCTAATTCTTTTAATATTTAAGATATACATAAATTTAGCACAATATACACATATATTGTTCCTATAAAGCATAATGTTCTTATATACATTATTGTCTTTAGAAAAGTGCTACATGTGTACAGGATTATACAAACAATATAATTCATAATTTAATGAGAACATATTGATTTAGTAAATTTTTCATTTTTTTTTTAATGTTTTTTAATATATTTCCTCTTAAACCTTATGATATTACACGTATTACTTGCTCGTTAACATTTTAAGCCACATTAACAAAATATTTTATAAACTATTCATTAATATAAATAAAGAAAAAATATGTTCATTCATATTTAATCTTTTTCTTTCATGCCTTTATATATTTTTTAAAATATAATTTATATATTTTAATTTGCTTATATAAGAAGATTATTATATGTCATACTTATAAAATTGTCTTATTTATTCAATATATTATATGCCATGAAAAAAATTGCACTAATTGTTCTCTGAAATTATAGCCACTACAGAGCAGGGAATTAAAATACATAAGTAAATATAATAAATTATAGAAAATGAAAACCTATATTGTGATAAATCTGAATAATACACTTTTTAAAAAAAAATTAACTTTTGTTATTATAAAACATATAACAGTAAATAGTAGAAGTATAGTTCTGCTTTAAATGAAATAACATTGACATTTTATATAAATATATATTGTTACAATTTATTAGGAAATAATTATATTGTGGTTATATAATTATTTATAACATTAATTATTTTTTGTGTATTTGTATAAAACATTTTATATGAACTTATTATAATTTTTAAAAATTTCTGCACACTGCGGCGCTTGTTGTTTATTCAAATATTACTTTTTAATTGTTATGCTATATATTAACAATATATTAAAAATATATAGAATTTAAAATTCATTTCTGACAATGTTATAAGTTTATTATGTGGAAAAATGAACCATTATATTTAGAATTATACTGATACAAATGCATTGCGCATTCAAATAGTATATTGTATCCTATTCATTAAGGATCAATTGAATTGTTCTAATTATATTTATTACTTAAATCATAAACTATATAATAGTTTATTATTTATTATTGTAATACAACTGTCATTTTTTGTTGTGGAACAGGGGGGGACTATTTCTATATTACTAGGAATGAAAGAAATTCCCATTAAGATTACAAAGAAATATCTTTTATTATATAGATTTGTTCATGTTATTAAGAATTCATTGGAATAATATAATGTTTCACTACATTTATATAGAATAATGTTACATTTTTTTAATAGCATTGTTTTTACTAAGGCTTACATGTAAGAAAACATATTGAAACGTATTTGTTATCTACCAACAAAAAAAAGAATAATTGACGCAGACATATACTTACGATTAAGATAAATAGTGTTTGATAGTATAGATGCTATATTTTAGCATGTGCAATGAAAATATTCATTTCAGAACACATATTACTTTATGGTAATTTCTATATATAAAAAAAGTAATCCATTAAAAATTTAATATCAAATTATACTTGATCACATGCTTGAGATTTTACTAAAAAAATATATTCGAACATGAAAATATAAAATATTAATTGTAAAAATGTTGAATATTCCTTTTATAACATAATATAAACAAAAAAAAATTAGTGTCTGATGAAAGTAAATCAAGACCGTACAGCATGGTTATATGTGTGGCAAAAAAGCACTCTCAAAGCTTTTTTTAAAATGGTTGAAAAAAGGTGCATTCAATAAAACATTAAATTTTCATATAAAAATGCATATTCCCCTATATATATAATTTCCAAAAATAGTTCAACTTCATTTAAAATGATTTTTATTATATGTTCATATTATCACAATTGTCTTCACGTTTAAATAAACAAATTTAATTGCCTTCATTTATAATACTCTATGTAATTTTAGTTAATCCCTTTCAATTCTATTTTTATACAATAATAATAACACTTTAAAAAACATTTATCAAAATGCTATGTTATCATAACCTAAAAAATAATGCTTATTTTTTTTCTAAATTTTGAATTATTCATTTTTTCTTCTCTAGGATAAATGTTCAAGGTGTGTTTTACTCTGAAAGCTTTTATAACTTGTTCTATATTGCACTGATAAATTTTTATTCGTTATTTATGTTTATCAATGCTTTCTTCATATTTCTTACGTATTTTTACATTCTTCACATTATGAATAGCTATACGGCATAAGGATAACTTTTTCTTCAAAATTTGCTGTTCCTGATAATATTCGTTCCAATTTTTTTTCAATTTCTTTTTTTTTTTTTTTTTTTTTTCTTATTGAACAAAGTCCCCAATGGTGTGTACTGTAATACAAGAAATAAAAATTTTTAAATGTTAAATTTTAATTAAAGTATATTATTGTAAAAATGCTAATCATATTTTTAATATAAATGATGATTTTCACCTTTTTTATCAGGAAAAATAACAGAATTCCGGCAACAATTATTGTAGTAATTACTATATACATTCTTATGGAAAATATTTCATGAGATGTTTCTGTTGTTACTAATATCGAATCTTCCATAATATATACTCCATTTCTTGAATCGTTACTGGAAATGTCCTGAGTGCTTGTTTTTACTTTTGTACCTACTTCTTTAGTCTGATGATTTCGACCGTCCTCTTGGTTTATATATGATTCTTTGCAACTGCTCTCATTACAAATGCTATTAGGTTGTGAATTTTCTGTTGCTTCTTTCTGTGCTTGTAGAGTTTTGGGATACTTACAACAAGGTTTTTTTATTAAACTAGATGTATCTTGAAGATTTCCCGTTCCTTCTGTTCCTTCTCTACATAAATGTTCTTCACAACTTCTTGATTGTTCACCATTTGCCACTTCATCAGGAGATGTATGATTACGAGTTAATGGCTCTTCAAAAGAAGGTGAAACAGCTAATTTAATTTCCTGGGTATATGGAATATTTTGTGACACATGTACATTTGGAGAAGCACTCATATGAGTTTTATTATTTATGGCATCAACAAATTCATATTCAACATCATTACTTTCACAGTTACGGAGCTTAATGATAATGATTTCTTCATCGTCACTTTTTGAGTTTGTATTATTCATATTTTCACATTTAGTACCATCATGGGAAAATGACGCACTAAAAATACCAATTCTGTTTTTATTAGGTTTAGAGTTGGGTACATATAGTGGATCATGAAAAGAAATGTTTCGTGAAGACGGAACACTCGGTTGCGCTTCATCTCGTTCAGCTTTTGACTGTCCATGGGGATGGTTGTCGTGTAAAGAACCATTGTTTTGGCTAAGGTCAGCAGAACGAGCCTTTTCATACGTTCCTTCTGACCGAGTAGAATCATGATCATTAACAAGTAAATTAGCTCCTGAGGAGGATTCTGAAGTAATTTGTGTGCTGCTTAATCTAGATTCATTATCATACTCTTGTTTTGTATCTTCAGATTCTGTTTTTGCTGAATAGTTATCTCTTTCCAATACTTGTTCATTTGAACTTTCTACAGATTTGATCTTTGTTCTAGAATTTCCTTTTTCTACATCCAACTCCGTTCCGTCCTCTTCGCGAACATCATATAATGTATTTTTTAATTCACTGTGTCTTTTGTTGCTAGATGTTAATTTTATAAAGCATTTAGAATATTTATTAGATGTTTCTAATAAATTCCTTATTTTATCTTTAATATCCACAAAATGTGATATGAAACTATCCTTAAAACAAAAACTGTTTTTTAATTGTTCTTCTTCTAAATATTTATCTATTTCAGAACACTTTTCTGAAATGAGATTACCATCCTCTAACTTCCCTAAATCATCAATTTTCTTATTAATTTCAGCTTTTGTATTATAATATATTAATAAACAGGCACTGTTACCCAAAGAATCATAATCTGAGGAAACTTCAAAAACTACTTCAGTCATATTCAACGATTAATCATAATTATAGAATTTTTCCTTTTTTTTCGATTTTTATAAATCATTTCCAAAAGCACTTTATTTATATAGATAGACAGATCTGTAGTACTGAATTTTATATTTTTGTTATATGATATTATGTTAGCACACATTACTACGTATTCATATGAGAAATACTACTTTTTAATACAGCAATATAATGTTTAAATTGTGTATATATGAACAATTTAAATGAATGAAGCTTGAATCTACATAACTATTTGTAGGAAGATGTATTATATCTTTGAACTCGGAAGCATATGCATAGCATGTTCCGATTTGCCTCAGTATAAGCTTGAAACTCAGTGAACGTAAAAAATAAGTATATTTCACGAATGTATATAAATCAATTAAACCTGTTTCCTTAATTTTAATAACACTAGCAGATGAAGTAAAATGTGTTCAGTAAATTACTACGTAAATACTTTATCGTTGAATGCAAGGCGCATATTTGTCGTTATGTATTTTTTTGCATATAATACCCACGCTTTTCATCTTGACATTAGTATATATACTATAAATAATGTTATCTAAAACTGACAATGTAGTTTCATTTTTTTCAAAATTAATTTTTAAGTATTTATGCATGTGTCATTGTTGTGTCACGGTGATATATGTTAAAATGCACGACGTTTCTTATGTTAAGAAATAAATAACATTTGTAATTTTGCTGAATTTGTCTTATAGTTGTAAAATTATTTACTATTCAAATGTCTTTTTAATAATTAATATAATTTGGATATATCTTCTCTCTAAAATAATGAATATTTCTATTTTTTCTTAATGTACATATATGATGTTGCATTACCTAAAAATAGCTTCTTAACTGTATATTTGATTTCTTGAATGAAAATACATTTTCGTTACAACGTATAATTTATTCTGTTATAGATGTACCGCAAAATATTAGAATTAAATTACATTTCCTTAATAGACTCTGTAATTAAATTCAATAAATAGAATTGTAATTAACTATATTTATAATTTTTCCCAGCCATTAACTTATTATACATTTACAAAAAAATTAAAATTTACAATACTAAAATATTAAATAAAAAACCCCAAAATTTAAAAAAAAAATAATGATATTTTGCCTATACGAAAAAATATGAAAAAAAAAAAAAAAAAAGGGATTCACAGCTTAAAATAATGTTGTTCTAGTAACTTTTATACTATGAAGTTTGAACTAATCGATTTATATAGTTTTTTTTTTTCTTTATTTCTATATATACTATTTATAAATATAGTGTAACTAATTTTTTTTCGTTCTAATAATTTTCATAATACTTAAAGTAAGAAACATAAATTAATAGTAATTAATTTCACGATATTTTTATTATATGAACTTAAGAAAAATTGTTTATTTCAGAGAAATTCACCTCATATTGTAAGAATATGGATTATATATTTTTTAAAACGTAAAAACATAGATTCTACTGAAATTAGTCATGAAAAAATGAACACAAATCAACTGGTTCTACCTGAAGAAATTGTTCATCATATAATTTCATAAAAGAAAATAAGCTTATTGTGAAAAATATTATTTTTATTTAGACAAAATTTAAAAGGGAAAAAAAAAAGAATAGTAAAATAAATAATCTAATAAATGTAGTTGTTTGTATGCATGATGAATAAGAATTATTTTTACTTTTGTTGCGAATTATTAATAGAAATATAGTATGCATATAACAGGTTAAAATTTTACAAAATAATAAATTGTTATACAATGTTGCATTCTGTGGGGGTTATAATACTCTTAACATTTTTTGTAATTTAGTTATAATCTAAAATTTATGTTTTATATTTATTGCACGACGCATCTGAACCTGAAACAAACATCAGATAGTAGTCTTATTATTTTATTATTTTTTCTATATTAATACAAAAGACAAATAGATATATTAATAAAAAATATTTTAATTTTTCACATGTAAATAAGAGGGATATGAAAAAAATATTATATTGTTTTATAGTGTTTTAATTTATGATGGAATTTTTAGAAGTTAAATGATAGAAGTTAAATTTTTATAAAACATTTGCAAATAGATAACTAATTTCATGTTCTATATACTTCTCAAAGAAAAAGAAATTATCTCATTAGGGAAAGCATATAAATATACATTCCGTTAACGTTTTTCGACATAGCGTGATGACAAATTACGAAATCTATTTGTACATCTAAAATATTAAGAAATAGGTAATGTAATAGTCTTAAATAGTGGAGATATTTACTACTATTACCATGAAAAGTGTGATAAATGGTATGAATTACTTTGCATCAAAACGTCAATATATTTAAAAAAATTATATGAAAAACAGAACAAAAAACGTAAAAATGGTGGATATTACTACAAACCCATGTTCCATTATAATACAGAGAAAAAGTACTGTATAAAGGATAAACCAGAAAATAAATCTGTTAGTGATAAACTTTTTAATTCAGTATCACTGTTCATTAAGATTCATCTCAATTTTAAACCACTCCGATACTATGAATTAGGTGAAGGAGAACATTGGGAAAAGGAGAAAAACCAGCATGATTACTTTGAAAGTTATAAATATATCTAAAGTAATAATTGTCATAAAAAACATCTATGAAATGTATTTAAATTATGTCTTTCACATTCAAACTATTTATATGGTGTATTATTATTGATATAGAGTTTGTTCTTAAAATGAAATTATTGAATTACATTGTAAGTTATAATTAGTTTATGATTTAGCATATGTCTCAAATGTTGTTCTGGCCATTTCGAAGCGCTTACGTGAGAAATTAAGTACAAATGATGTTAAGGCTTTATGTGTATAGGAACCTCAAAACATGTGTTTGATATTATTTCACATAATAATTTAACACTTAACTTAAGTCTAATGAAACCATATAACATGCTTAGGCTATTTTAATTAATCAATCAAGAGAAAGAGCAATGATGTTTCCAGTAATATAGAAATGTACTATGATATATTAATTTCTTATTATTTTTATCATTTTGTTATAGTTACATCAATATTAGGAAAAAATTTATTCTTAAGCATTTTCTATCATGAAAATAGAAAATAATAAATAATTATTTAAGTGTTTTATCTTCGTATTTATATTTTATTTAAGTAATATTAATATTTATAAAATAATTTTATTCCGTTCTTTTTATATATTGGCCTCCTGCATATGAACAACTTTATATAAAATGAAAATAAAATTAAATTAATTAAAAGACAAAATGTGCTTTTACAAGTAAACTTATCAAATTTTGAGTTCGAATTGGATTCCATAGATTAACACACGGGGGAATTCTATTATAGATATATCATCCTTCATGATGCCATTTTCTATATTTACAACCTTAAAACACTTTCCTCTTCTTTAGAAGATTTTTGTGAAACTAAATACTAGTTGAGTTACATGAACAGTCCGTGATATGGCGCAAAATGTAAAAAAATAATGAAATATAGGTGTTACAAAAAAACCAAAATGCAAACATTACATAGAGTAAAAGTGAATATATATTTTTGTGAGAGATTAATAAATACGTTAAAGTAAAAACTTGTTTTACTTGTTGTAATTATTACTGGTATGTGTTTGTTGTAGATTATCACAATTAAGAATAATGAATATTAAATCTAATATAAATTTTTAAACCAAAAAGTCTTCACCTTAAATAGAAAAACAGAAAATTTCATAAAATTAGATACGAATGAGATATTGATTATGTAAATTCAAAAAAAGATGTCATTTTTAGTAATGATGCAGTGTATTATCACATTTAAATGCTAGGACGTGATAATGTAATTAAAATAATAAAAAAGTTAAGGAACAAAATATAATTAAAAATTAATCAAAATATCATACTGCCACAAATTATGCTATTACAAAAAAAAAAAAAAAAATGTATCATGAAGTATATTAGAAAATATAATATTAATCTAATTTAATGAATATTCGTGTTAAACGTGAAAAATAATGCAATTTAATGATTTATCGATTTAATGAATATATATCAATCTATTTGACATTTAATAATGTCTTAAATAAGTATATGTTTATATTTTAATTTATCCCCTGTTGAATAGTATACAGTGAAATTTATCATGGTATTTTATAAATTGTAAAAAATTTTGACATTAATTAAAACACAAAAAAAAAAGTGTAAAATGGAAAAAAATAACTAAATACAAGGCGAAGAAAAAACGTAAATAATAAATAATATTTTGTAATTTCTGTTCTTGTATATACAAAAAACTTTGGTATCATAAAGTTACACATATTGATGACTTAAATATAGGGACAAATGATACCCTTAGTGTTGAGAAATGCTATAAAAATAATAATAAAGGTATAATTAATAATTAATTATTGGTATGTGCACATATTATATTAAATGATTTCTCGATAATATCATATTATGAAATAGCATTGATATATGTAGAATGAATTTATATCAATAGTATTCAATTACTATCATAATTTCTTATTAGAATAATTTTGACATATTATACTATATAATTATTATTATTTTGCTTATAATATATTAAATTATACTTAAAAGTATTTTATTTACGTGAACTACTGTTTTTAAAACAAGGTACATATTATATTTATTATTCCTATTTTTTTTATTCAATATTTATGATAATATAAAGTAATGTTTTTTAAAAGTTATTATATTATATTGACAAATTAGTATTTATTTTTGCTTTATTATGTTCTTTAAATTATCTTGCTCTTTTTCTATATACTTAATAGAATAATTCTCCACTTAATTAACCTATATTCTTCAGTCCATTTTTTAAGCAATGGTATTTTCCCCAAATTATATATTTAATTATAAAAATATCCAGAATTATGTAACAGATTATATCTACTATTTCTTGAAATGTCACTGTATATTTAAGAAGCCTCGAATATATTCCATTTTTTGTTTATATTATTCCACTTATTTATTAGTTAACTCATTCTACGCTTTAAACATGAATTATATGGGGTGAACTAATTCGTAATAATAAAAAAATTATGTATTAAGAATATAATTTATTAATAAAATTTTTTTTGTTTCTATATTACTTAAAAAAATCATGGTACTACATAAATGTGCATAATAACTTATATTTAACCTTATATAGATTAAATACTAACATGGGTGTTAATAACATTAAAACTGTTGAAATTATAATAATACCCGAATTGTCAAAACTAGATAAAACGAGAGATTCATTTTGAGAATTGGGTGAAGAAGATATTTGGCCATTACTATCATTACAACCTTTTTTTAATATTATGCCATTAATCTCATATCTAATATTTTCAAATATCAGGTTTAGGGTTTAGGGTTCAGGGTTTATGTTAAGTGTATGTTTTTATTTTTAAAATGATATTTGATATATTAACAGTGATTTATTTGCTACAATTGTTCGTCCTTATCTTTTTAACAAGTATGTTCATAATATATTACATGCATATATGAACACACAGTATTCATTATATTATGATAAATATATCTATTAACGTTAACAGAATTAATATACCCTTATATATTATAATTATTATTGTGCGATTCTGAAATTAGAATTATTCGTATTTGCTTTATATGGAAAATACATTTCATTGGTGTATATTTTAATATAGTGTTCTTTATGCAAAATCATTTCTTATCATTTTTTTATTTAATGTAGCTTTTATACATTATGCCTATTTGTATATGTTTAAGTATGTATTTTCTTATTCAGAATCATAATTCTCGTCAAAACAAACATCTATGACTTCTTCCTTATCGTCTCCATTAAAAGCAACACCACCCTCAAATTCTTCATCTAGAGAATGATCACCTATCTTTTCCTCATCATTCCGATTAAATGCAATGAATGCAATACCATAACAAACAGATAGCCCCAAAATAACTTGTGCATATAAAATCCTTGTCGTATCCCCACCTGGTTTAGAATGATATCCATTTTTATTCTCAGTAGTATTGTTACCATCGTTCAAGTCGCTCTCATCCGAGTTATTTTGTTCTCGAGATAATTTTGGAACTTCTTCTTCATATAATTTCTCTCTTTGTTCTTCTATATCACCTAGCAATTTCTTTTGACCGTCAGATGCATTATCAATAACAGGTGCATTTAATATATTATGCATTTTTTTTTCTAATTCATTAATTTCATTTTCAGAATACTTTATTAAACTTGATATTTTGCCTAAATGATCTTCAAAGATCTTAATTATATTATTCGAATCATTCATGAAATTTTTTGCAGAGTTATAATTATTTATATGTTCTTTGGATAATGACACAAATAATGTATCCATCTCCTTTTTTTTTGTTTTAATTCTATTCAAGGCGTTACTAACTTGCGATAACGTAGCTTTTGCTTTTGTGTGATTATTCGTTATATGAATTATTACTTCTTTTATTTTTTCGACGTCTTCAGAATTTTGGGTGCTTGCAATTCTGTCTTGGATATTTTTGTTTGTATCTTCGATAAATAGGTTTATTTCGGAATTTGTATCGATCTCATTAACAATGGCTTTAATCTCCTTATAATAGCTTTCTATTTGATAAAATTTTTCCTTTTCTGGAAAACTTTTTTTGAAATTTTCTCTTGTGTCATCTGCTATCTTTACAATGCGAGAAATGAAATCCTTTATATTATTAGATGCACACAATTTTTCATTTTTCTTAATATTCTCTAATAGTATTTGCACCGTTTCCGACAAAATACTCTGTATTTTATTAGTTCCTGTTATATAATTTCTTATCTCATTTTTCATTTCATTATTTTCATTTTTTAATTTATCTCTTTCTACATATTTATCGATATCACCCAGTAAGTTTTCCTTTCTATTTAATAAATATAAACCATATTCCTTATATCTTTTAACTTTTTTGAGCTCATTAAGGTTAGTTTCTTCTAATTTACTCAATTCTTCTACCTTAGACTTAATTTTTTTATATATTTCATCGAATGCATTAATAGATACTAGTGTGAACGAAATGTCAAGGTTAATTAATTCTTTTTCAATTTCCGTTACTTTATGTTTAAGATCATTTTGTTTATTTTGAGTATTCATTAATGCTTTTTTTTGATCCTCTAATACATCTGTAAAAATCTTAGCAATATCAAAATATTTTTCAGAAGTCGCTTTTATTTCTTGCAACTTAATTAAATTAATTTTATTATGAAATTCCTTTATGATATCTTCTTTATTGTTTAGATTGGTGTAATATATTTTCAGTTTTTTTGCACTATTTTCTAAATCATCAATTTTTGTTTTTTCATTTATAACTATAAATTCATTTTTCATAGTATGAATTATTTCTTCATATTCATAAACTGCTGTTGTTAACTCTAATGAAAGCTTATTTGCTTCTTCAATTTTTGCTTTATCATACCCATTTATTGATTTTCCATCTAGATTTTCACTTAATGATTCAACGTCTTTATATATGGATCTATAATTATTTTGAATAAGCTTTAAGTATTCTTCAATATTTTCTTTTTTCCTATTAATTATTATAGAATAATCATTTATTTGATTGTTAAGACTGTTTATTATTGAAGTATACTTATATATTTCACATTGTCTCCCTTTACCTAGTAATTCATCATAGGAAGAATTAACGTCTTTTATTTTATTTTCTATATCTTCCAGTTTCGTTATAATTTGGAGAATAGATGATTTTTTGTCCTCTATGACTTCTTGGGACGTTTCGTTTGCATTTAATATTTCAATAGTTTTTTCTAATATATTTAATGATTCGAATTCGTTTTCAACTCTCTTCATATAATCATTCAATTTGGATTTATCTGCATTGCTACTTTTTGCTTCATTAAATGTATCCCTTTGTTGTTTTAAATTTTCAGCATAATTTTCTTTTAAAATATCAGTACAGTTTTCATAGCTGCACTTTATTCTGTTTAACTCACTTAATTTAGAAAAAGCATTGTTAATTTCATTTGCAATTGTACTTTTTTTAATATTAGTTTTTTCTATGGTATCTTTTAACTCGTTTATTGATTTAATTTTAAAACATATATATTTTCCTTCATTTACTAACATTTCACATTCTTCTTGTTTTTTGATTATATCGTCTGAATGTTTATGTATCTGAAGAACACTATTGTATGCATCTTGTATATTTTTGTGAACATTTAATTTGTCTGTATCTTCTGCGAATTGTTCACTCTCAAATATGATTTCACTGTTTGGTTCAAGTTGCATTGGTGTTGTATTTTGCAAATATGCTTGTGCACTTAACTCATTTACAATTGTTATGTTTATAAATTTGGCTGATTTAACAATCTGATCAAATATATCTTTCGCATCTATCTTATATGAAAAATGATTTTTTTTTTTTTTTATATCGTCATTTCTCTCTATTGCTTCTACCAATTTTGTTGATGAACTATTTTTGTCCTTCAACTTTTTAATATCTCCAATGATTTTTTCAATAGCATTATTTCCTTCATCGACTTCGGAATATTCTTTTTTGCACTTTTCATTTAACTCATCTACATTTTCCTTCATGTAATGTATTAATCTAAATGATTCTATTTTGTTAACATCTCTCAAGTATTTTTTTGTTTCTTCTTCTATATTTTCAAGTTTTTTTAACTCATTTTTTGATTCTTCCCTGAGAACTTTCGCTCCATCAGGGTCTGTCGAATTTTCTGAACCATTTTTTACATTATGCTGAATTAACTCATATAGCTTAAGAAACTCATTATTTAATTCATTTATTTTTCTTTTGTAATCCTCTAAATTTTTTCCAATTTTATAATCTTTTAAATTGAATCCGTTAAAGAGAGAAGTAAAATTCCTGATGGATGAAATTAAACGCTCTTTCGCTGAATCCATATATGATTTTTTGTTATTAACCATTTCATTTATCTTGTTCAGAAGTCCAATTTCAAAAAGTTTGCAATGCTTTTTCAGATCTTCTTCGATATTCTTATTCTCTGATTTGATTACATTGAAATTATCTCGTTTTTCCATCATTAACTTCTTCTCTTCTTTTATCTTTCCTAAATATTTTATACATTCCTCTGCTTCTTTTTCAACATTTTCTAATACATTACTTTCGTTTAAAGCCGAAAATTTTGACATTAAATCAAATGAATTCTTAGCTCTACTTGAAATAGATTCCACTTCATTTTCTATATTTTTTATTTTTAATAAATTATGTTTTGCTTTTTCTATGTTGTATTGTAGTGATACCTTTGCATCCATAGATGTCTGATTATTGAGTTCATCTTCCCCTGTGATAATAGTGTATTTTTTTTCTAATTGGTTCAAGTATTCTACGGATTGTTGAAGTTCTTCTTTAATCTCCGTATATTCCTTTTCAATATCCTTCATTATTGTTGTAGCATCAATTTTTCTTTTTTTGGATTTTGTTTCAACTCCTAAAATTAATGATTCTTTTAAAGCATCGGAAATGTTATTAATAAGTGTTAGGAATAAATCATGCTCTTTTATAGAGTCTTCTTCAATTTTAAGAACTTCTTTTTCATATGTTTTACAAGTGTCTATATTTTCATTTATTTTTTCTATAGCAATATCCCTCAGTTCGTGATTTCCTTTATTTTCCTGCAAAAAATCAATTTTAATTTTTCCCCTTTCAGCATTGCGAATTTCCAATAAGCAATTTTCCTTATGAGCTCTGATGTTTGTTAAATATTCATCAATTCCATCTTTCTTATTTTCAATATTATAGTGGATTTGTTTAATTTGTTTTACTTTATCATCTATTTGTTCGCCATCTAAATCTGTATGAATGTTTTTTTGCAAGTCCTTTGCTTGATCTAATTGTTTTTTTACATCATCAATTACATTATGCATTTTTTCAAATTCGTTTTTTGTCTTTTCTCTAAGGGTATATGCTTCACTAGTATTCTTGGATATTTCCTCAGCAATACTTTTACCATTAGTTGACAATAATAAATTGTGCACATTTTTAATATCCCCCAATGCCTTTTCCACAGCGTTATAATAATCTGTAGCTTGTTGTAAATAATTAATAACTTCGCTTTTGATATTTTTTACATTTTCCATATTTTGACCATTTTCTGATTCCTCTTTTCTTTTTATTGCATTCTCAAGAATTTCCTCTACTTTTTTGCTATTAGTTTTACTTTCTTCATCATATTGACTATACATTAAATCAGATGTATTTTTTCGTCTTTCATCAAATATTTTACTTTTTATTTTTTCTATATTTTCTATGTATGATTTAATTTTATCCATAATTCCAGAGGTCTCCGTATTTTTATCATTAATCATTTGAACCATATGCTTGATTAAAACTCTATCATATTGAATTTCAAGAATGTCTATTTCTTTTGACATATTCTCCACTTTTTTTATACTATCCAATTCCTTAGATGCGTGTGAGATATTTTCATTTATTTTTTCCATATCATCCCTATTTTTATTGAACATATTAGTTTTATCATTCTTTTCACTCGAATCAATTTGCTTATTTTTTACCTTATTTGATTCTGCAACATAGTCAGTTGATTTTATTTTAATGATAATTAATTTGTCATAGTTTTCATCAATTTCTTTTAGTATTTTATCAGACATTGCTTTTAATTTACCAAGTTCTTCTTTTATACTATTTTCATATTTTTTAATGTATTCATTATTTTCAAAGGAAGACAACCTTGTTTTCAATTTTTCTAGATCATGTATAAATTTTTCAGCTCTAATTTCAACATCGTTTCCCTCATCTATTATATGTTTACTAATTAATGTTATAATTTCTCCATACTGCTTATTTATTAAATCATTAACATTTCTATCTAACGCTAGGTAAGTACCGTGTAGCTCTTGTATTTTAACGTTCATGCCTACCCAATCAATTTCATTTTTATCTAATACTTCTGCACTTGTTCCATTATTATTCATAACATTTTCTCTTACTGTTTGACAATAACTTAACGTTTTATCTACTGCTTCTTTTAACTCATTGATATAAATGTCTTTTAATTGTTGGTCTATATTATTTTTCTCTCTATTTAAATTCATAATAAATTGTGTCTTTGATGTTGGTTCAATTAATTTATCATTCTCTACGTTTTGAATGTGTATTTCAATTTTTTCTTTAAGAATATCTTTATTTTTTATTAAACTCTCAATATTTTGTTTGTTAACTTTAGAGCGCTTTGATGTGACATTTAAATTTTTAAGTGTGCCTATATTTCTCTTTGTATTTTCAATTTCTTCCATTGTTTTCATAAGGATTCCCTTGGTAACGATAAAATTTTTTTCATCTTCATTTAATTTTAATTCATGATTGGCATTTTTTATTTTTTCTAACAGTGCTTTAGTATTCGAAGCCGATTTTCTATAATTTATTTCAAAATTTTGCATTACATCACCATGTTTTTGTAATTCAGATTTAACATTTTGTATTTTTTCACGTAATTTATTAATTTTACTTGTAATTACAGTTTCCTTTTTTAAAATATTCTCCTTATCCTGAACAAATTCGTTATACGTATTTTGACCTTCAGGCACGTCTTCATCATTTTCGTGTTCATTTTCAGCAAACATATTTTTTCGTTTAATTATTTTATCTTTATGTTCTGCTAATTTTTGTTTCTCTGCTTCATAATCTGATACGCTGCGTTCAAAATCTTCATATTCTATTTGTAACTGATTCGATAATTTCGTCATTTCTGAATGGATATTTTCAAATTGTTTATTAATAATGTCATTCTTTAGAGTTAAAATTTTTTTTTCTTCCCCTTTCAATGTGTTGATTATTTCAGAAACACTTTCACATTTCATCCTTTTCAGAGTTTCTTCCTCTTCAATTGTTGATTTTAGCAGTTCTTCAAGTTTACCTTTAGAATCTTCTTTTTCGTACAAAACTTCATGATTTTTTAAAAATGATGACAATTTTTCTACAAATACTTGCAAATCACCAGAATAAAATGTATTCATTGTTTCTTTTATTTTGGTGTGTAATTCGGTTTTTTTATTATCAAAATCATCTTTGTTGAACAGTGTTTCTTTAATTATTTTATCAATTTCCTCAAATTCGTTGTTTATATTTTTATTAATATATATTATGTCATTCAATTTTTCTATTATTCCTTTTATATATTCCAATTTAATTTTTATGTTTTCTTTGATTAACCTAATTTCTTGTTCTTTTCTAATTAGATCTTCTATATTTTTCTCTTGATCTTTAACAGCATCTACTAATGTATGTATTTTTGTTCTTAATTCTTTGTTTTTATTGGAATAATCGTTCATTCTATTAACGTTATCAGTTATGGTCTGTTTTTTATCATCCATGTACTCTATTATGCTCAATAGATTCTTCACTTTCTCTTGGGGACTAGAATCAGAATGTGTAGATTTCTTTTTATCTTCAATGAAATCTTTTATAATCATATTATCATTACATGCACTCTTAATAGATGTGGTGTGTAATTCTATGGACTTTTTAACTTCCCTTATCTCAATGATTTTCTTGTCATAGTCTTTTTTAATTTTCGTAATCTCCAAATTAGTGTACAATTTAAAGCTTTCTATTATTCTGGGATCTCTATTACATGCGTCTTCTGCAAATTTTAATGTTTCTTCAGATGCTGATATCATCGTACTACATTCCCTCATAAAATATAGAGAATCTAAAATATTTGTCATTTTTTTTTCTAAATCACTAATTATTGAACCAAATAGGTTTTTAATTATTTTTTCTTTATGTATTAACGCTTTCTGTAGTATTACAAGACTGTCTGCACTAAGCTTAAAAATAGAATAATTGCTACTGACAGTAAAATAGTTTTCTATAAGATTCTTTTTAATTTTCATCTCTCTTTCATTCACGTTGGAAAAGCTTGCCACAATATCCATTGAATTTTTAGCTTTTTCCAAGTGATAATCAAATCTTTCCATGATATATTTCATCTCCATTAATGTAAAACTTATAGAATTTATAATATATTTATCATCTATTATTTTAACAATTTTTCTCATATAATTAGAAAAAGAATTATAGGAACTTTTATATTGATTTATATAATTATCATATTCTGTATATGAGATTTTTTCAAATTCTACTAAGTATGTTTTAATCATATTGAAAAATGTCTTGGTATCGCAACTCATTTGGCATTTTAGATTCTCTAACATATTTAAAATATTGGTTTCCATATCATACATATCAAAAATATTATCATTATTTTTATTTAGTAAACATTGGAGAAATTCATCCTTTTTATTTTCATATTCATTATATTTCTTATCGTATACTATATTTTCCTTTTTTAACATATTTGGATCTTCTAATGTATTTATTAATCTTTTCAATACATCTTTTTCATTTTTACAACTATTGATTGCTTTGGGTATTTCATTGAGAAGTTTTTGGACATTATTATTATAAATTTGATCATATCTAGCCTTAATTTCCTGATGTGATACTGAAATACGCTTAACTTCATCAAAAAAATAAATATAAGCGAAATATGGACTTAATTGAGAAATTACAGGAAAAATAGAATCGAATGTCACATCCATGTAATCTAAATTTTCAGTTGTGTTCGATAGTGTGCTACTTTGGGGGGAAGGCAAATTTAATGAAGCTCGAGGATTATTTACTTTTGGAGCGTTATTTGGCGTGTTTTTATTTTTACCTTTTGTAACTCTACCATTTTGAATGAATGCATTTGAAATAGTGTTCAATTTTTCGTTTATACTTAACTCATTATTTGAGTTTGTATCATGTCTGTATTCACCGTCTCTTTTTATGTGCAAATAATATGGTGATTTTCTTCCATATCCATGATTTTCCGGAGCTCTAAAAGATGAAATATTATTATATGCATGTGATTTTTTCTTCTCATCACCATTAATTTTATTATTTTCATATTTCTTTTCTTCACTCTCATACTGGAATTGATTACTTCGAATTATATTTCCATCTAATATGGGGAACTTTAATTTCTTCTGAGGCTTCCTGGATGTTCTTCCATTAACATCTATGTTTGACACTGCAAATAAAAATATACAAGTAAAATTATTATATATTTTGATGAATAATTTGACATGTTTCTATTTAAATAAATAAAAAAGACAGTTATGTATATATGTGTAAACGTTCAAAAAGTTATTATATGCATTCAAGTATACATATGTACGTACTCATTTATATACATTTCTAAATTAAATGTACCTAATATGATGAATATAAAATTATACAATAACGTCCAAATCATTTATTTTTTTTCTGTATATACTAAATAAACGAAGTGGAAACTTTTCTTTTAATTATTAATCAAAAATATTTCATCCAAATTGTTTTAAAAAAGTGTTGCTTAATCATATATATAATTAGAAAGCCCTAGTGTGCATTAATTTTCGCATATAGCTAATCCAGTCAATACTTATCCTATACACGTAGATTAATATATATGTATAGCATACATAATTACATTATCTTAAGATTATAATGGAAAAAACAGGAAAATCTATATTTGATTGTAAAGGAAAAAAAAAATCACATTAAAAAAATTAACTAAAATTATTATTATTAATTTAAATATGATGCTGAATGGCTCATCCTTACAATTGAAAGATAAATATTTAGATAAAATAGAAAAAGAGTGTAGAGAAAACAATTTTTTTTTTTCTCCTTTTTTACAACATTGTTAAGCAGGAGAAGTGTTAATATAGATAAATAACATTTTTAAGGGAGTAAAAATATATAGAAACTGAATTACACAAAAAAATACGTACACCAACTAGAACATAGATTACTGGAAAAACCATTAATTTTATGTTTCAGGTTTTATATGTTAGGGAAAAAATTGTGTGTAGAAATCAGGAGCTTAAAAGCACATAATATATATTATAGAAGAGCTTTAATAAATTACACCACAAAAAAAAAAAAAAAAAAAAAACTTGTTTTTTTTATTTAATTTTTTTTTAATGTACAACAATCTAATCTATGTGTAAATTCGCAATTCAAAATATAAAATTTTTCCACATCAGGAAATATCATAGTACTCCATAACAGTGTTGTAAATCTATGGGTAATTTTAGAAAACTGCGAAAAAAGTTCTTTCGTTACACTATTCTATCAAAAATCTCATATTGATCTAGTATAGTTTGCATTAAAATTAATTTGTTTATATTATAATTTTTTTTCAAAAATTAGTAACATTTGTGCTATTAGATAATTTAATTTTTATTTAAAAATAATTTTAGATTTAAAATACTTTTTTAATTTTAATTTTATTCATTTTATCTAAATGAGGATTTTACACATTAGTAACTAGTGGGTACTCTAATTCTTAAGGAATTATTATCTTAAACACAAAAAAAAAAAAAAAAAAAAAAAAGTTATAAACATTTTACACTTCATTGTTGTTTATTAGGGTCATCAAGAACCAAATAATTTTAATGCTTATTCATTTCATTATATTTACACATTTAATTTTAATTATTATACATGAATATTTTTTCTTCCTAATACGGGATTATTATTATTTATTTAAAAATGATTGTAACAAAAGTGATTTTAATTTTTTTTTATAGATTTAATTTTTTAAATCTGGAAACACATAATATAATTTTATAATTTCTTTGTTCTTAATTTTGATTCAAACTTAATTAGCTTTACACAATGATTCAGTAACCTACTTGTGAAATTTTAAAACAGACATGTAAATGTTTAGCCAAAATGATTTTTTCAAATATTAAGTTCTTTTCTTGTAATTTTCAACTGATAAATTAATCTATATATGAGGACTATTCGTGCTATTTATCTTTTCTACTCTTTTAATGTTCCATTTGTCCTTTTACTTGCTCTATATGTATTTAACAATTTCCTATGGTTTTATATGAATGTAATAATTAGCGCCTTTTTTAATTATTTTTAAGCAATTTTCATGTTTTTCTATAGATTCCACGATTCATTTTATCTTATAAAACTTTTTCTTATGAAGGAAAAACTATCAGGCCCATATGTTTATTATTCTTTTTAATTTTATTATTAACATATGCTATACATGATAGACGTGTATGTTGTTAAGGTTAGCATAAGAATATATTCTATAATTATTAAAATTTATCCATATAAATCTGGAAAATAATTTAGTGAAGTAATTGCTGTTATAATATTTATTAAAAATATATATAATAGTAAAAACGTTCATAATGTAATTCCTCTTATATAGCCATTGTAACACAAATGTAGCATATTCTGCACATCTCAATAATAAATATATATATAAATATTTATTTCGCAACATTTTTCTTTTAATGATATATTATTAGACGAATACTTTATGTCTATATTTAATGTGTACAAGTGAATATATCTTAAAATCTATCCTACATATTTTTAGAATAAAAAATATAACAGAATAAAAATAAATTGCTATCTAACAAAATATAAAGTAATTGCATAGTTATTAAGTATAATGCATGGACATTCATAAAATATATACATTCAGTATAAATTCATTAAATATTCAAAGATTACCTAATGACAAGATAAATAAAAAAATTAATAAGTATAATTTACCCTCACAAATATATATATTGCCATGATAATATATTTATTCTTTTTGCATATATGATTTATATATAGATTTTCACATGTTCTGAATTTCATATAGTTCATAATAAAGGATTTATACATTTTGCATCAATTTTGCAAAGTTCCTCATACAGTATTATCACCTATTGTAATTCAGCTCTGTTTCAAACATTCGCGTTCTACATCCCCGAAGGTTAGATATAATGATCAATATATTCTAAAACTTAAAATGTACTTTTTTCAAAATGAACAATGAACTTATAAGAATGTAAACAATTATAAATACACTGATACTCATAAAATAATATCATTCATCAGCATAATAAAACATTAAAATAAACCCTTAACACTAAATTATGTATCCTAACCCCTATCTCTAAACCATGAAACTTAAACATAAAGCCTGAACCCTGAAAATGTGCATTAAAATAATGAAATTCAAAATTAAAACCTTATTATGTTCTATTTTTATTTAAAAAGGTAAAATGTTATTTTGTCAAATCTCAAGTCGAAATTTTTATATTTTAATTATTTTATCAATTCTCATATTTTATAAAATAATGAGCTCAATACCATTTTTTTTGGGGTTTCTTATTATTAAGTAATTTTCCACTCTTATAGTTATAAAAAATAGTGTTTTAACATTTTATAATTCTTATATATAATTATTTTATAATTAAAATAATGTTTAAGTTTATAAATGCTTCCACTAGAATTAATTTTGAACAAAAATAGTTTTTAGTAAAAATAGGAAAAAGTATATTCTGTAACTATTGATTTTGTTTATAGTGGAGAAATATATTACTTATTAATTTATAACTCTGCGTGTTATAAATACTTTTATGGTTTTTTTTTTTAAATGATTATTTTATTTTTTCATTTTTTTTAAAAAATTACAACTTAAAAATGTCTTTATAGACGTAACAATAAAATAGGTAATTTATATATTCTGATAATTCATTATAGTTTAAGAAATTTCATCTGAATAATTTTATTTCTTTTTAATATTTTATTACATTGAAAGATTTTATTGATTTTAAAAATTTCATAATTTTAAAAATTAATTATTATAATCTTAATAATTTTATTATTTTTCTTTTTATAAATAGCTTTGTAAAAATATACCTAGAACTTCTTTTTAGTTAATTTCCTTTATAATTTTTCCATTTATGTTATATTTAGGGTAACATTTATTTATTTTAAAAAAAACACAGAAATAAACAAATAGATTTAAGTTATTAAACCTTATTGTAATTTTTATTATTAGCATTATAATACTCATTTTATATTTATAACCATAACGATTATTCCGCAGTATCAATGAGGAGTACAATGAATGAAATCTTAAAATTTTTCAATTTCTTTAAAGTTGCCATCCCTATCTTACTTTTAACATGGAAAATCCAAGACTATGATGATTTAGTATATAATGATTATAATAAAGATGCTATTCTGTTTATATTATAATTTCATTCTAAGTTTTTACTTTATAAAACTCTACTGATTTAGTGTCGAAATAGAATGATCTTTACATCTTTTTAAATAATAAAAATTTATGTATTGTTTTTTATTTTTAGGATATATTTGTTAAATCATTAAATACAAATTTAAATACAAAGATGGAATTTGTTATAATAAATCAACGCTTATTAGCAAATAGCAAAAGAGCGAATTCAAAATTTACATATTCTTGCGACAGTTTATTCCTTAATTGTGAAAGTGCTAATGAAGAATTATCAGAGTGTGATGACATATCGTCAACATATAATATAAATAATTGTGATTATCAGTCATCACAATATGATTTAGAAAACTATGATTACAAGTCGTCGTTATGTGATGTAGAAAATTGTGATTATGTGTCATCACAATATGATTTAGTAGATTATGATTACATAATAAATGATACGAAATCAAATATCAATACAAAACATGAAACATTATTCAAGAATTATGAGTCATATCCAGAACTAGAAGAAGATATGAGGATTAAGAAAAAAGGGAATTTCTCTAGTGAGACTAAAAGGGATAATAGCTATTGTAAAGATAAAATATTTGATTCATTATATTATTTAGACAAATATGAGGAACCTTATGGAGTGAACAGAAAAATTATGAGAAAATCTTTAAATAAAATTTCTACAAAAAAATTGAAACAAAATGGTTTAGCAGCATTATTTCCAGTAGTTACAGTATTAATACCTGCATTTCTTCCCCTACTCCCTTACATTTTTGTTGGTTATGCTTTTTTCGTGGTACGATATATTTATAAAAATAAAAATAATCATGTAAAAAAATCTAACATAAAAAGTATAACATATTAGTTTAATATATAAAAAAAAATTTACAGTTCATATTATAATATTTTAAAGCTCTGACAAATAATATGAAATCGTAAAAAAAAAAAAAAGTAGTGCTATCTCTGCTCAGTGCTTAATTTTCAAAATAAAGCAAAGAACATGCATAATATGCACTATTTTGATACATATCAATTATGAATGTATATTATTAGGTTTACGATATTTTGAATATTTTTTTATTACATAATTAATTTCTTTATATTTTTGAAATTAATTTAATGATTTGACCAAGCATGCTGTATAAAAACAACATTTTTTTGTTTTTTACAAATTAATGATTTGATAGTGTGTAAAACGCTTATCCATTAACTGTATTTTAAATATGACTAATATGTATATGCATGCTTTTATTAAAAATATGTTTATGATAACTATGCTTAATAAATAAAATAACAATCCATAGAATAATATTTAAATACTTAGTTAATTAATATTTTTGTATGTTTAAAATATAAATTTGTTCTATCATTTTTTTAGTAAAAATTTCGTATCATTTATTTACTTTCTTTTTCTTTTTTTTTGTTTAATATATATATGTCATTATTAATATTCTTAGATTTATTTTTTTTAAAAGTGCGCTTTTATAAGAGTTATATAAGCACACTACACTAGGATGTAAATATATGTCATTCTATTCAAATTCAAGTCTCATATATTCATTTGCAGTACAATTTCTTATAATTTATACATTCTATATTTATTTAAAATTCACGATGAAACATAAACATTGAAATTCTTAAATAATGTATTTTACACGAGTACTGTTATTTTGTATATGATTATAACTGCTAAATATTTTTAACAAAAAAATAAACCATCTGTAGTTTTAATAAATCTTCATATAGTTTTATATTATAATGATATAAAATATAAAAAGTACATTTTTAAAATTGAGTTGGTAATTATTGGTTTATCAAGAAAATCAGAAAATATTGGAAATCCTTCCTTTATGTTATTTGGAAAACAATGATGAAAAAATATTTTTAAATTATTCATAAATGGTTTAATTTACATTTTTTCTATTCCACACTACACACTAAATTGGTCTATGTCAGACTATTAATAGTTCATTTTGATGAAATTATTTTTTTTTCAGTTAGAATAAATAAATATAACATAAAGATTATCGCAACAATAGTGATTATACACATATTCATGAAAACACACGTATAAAGAAAAATTATGCAATAAAAACAAAAAGATAGAAAATTAATAAATATCTGCCCTATATGCAAAAATGTTGAGAACGCATTACTGGATTATTATTTATTATTGCTTGTTCGTGTTTTATCCTAATTAACACATATCAGTTTTGAAATATAATGTAAGGTTAACGTGTTGAATAGTTATCATTCCATTTGTGTAACCATTAAAGGTAAATTATTATATATCTAATTTTTAATTTGTAACATAATGGTAAATGCTGTGCTAAAAATACATTACTTGTCATTATAATGTTAATAAATGGAGTTTGGATGTTTCACAACATCTTATAATAAAATTAGTATGTTTTGATAAGTTGCGTTTATCGATATATATTCTATTTGTTATGATCCAAAATATACTAAATTTTCTGTTAGCTCAAATGTGTTAACTTAAAAAATTTTATACTTTTTTTTATTAATGTACTATAATAAAGTGCCAAAGGAAATTGGACTATTGTTAAAAGACTTGTAAAGCATTTATGAAATTTTTTTACAGTAATCTAATATTAAACCACTTATTTTATAAACAATAACATATGCAGAATATAATATTACATTTTACTTTAAGTGAAATAAGGAAGAAGATGAATATTACGCTAATTGCTAAATATATATATTATACATATATCTTTATACTTGTCATATAGAGTACATAGCTATAAAATAAAGTAAAATTTATATATCATTTAAACATAAGTAAATATTTTATTTTAAATTTGCAATAAAATTCGTCTAACATTAGTATATTGAAAACATAATTTTCATTTTTGAAATACAATGGGAACCATGCTAAGTGTCAAGAGAAACAGCATTATTTGTAATAATTGAAAAAAAAATATGGTAATTCTTTAATAATACTTTTTTTGTTTAGAGGGGAAAATAATCGATACCATATCATTCATATATTTTATTTAAAATAAATATATATTTTTTTATATAATACTCATTGCATCCATATGAAGTTATATACAATATATTGTAAAAAATGATATTTCCCATTACTTTATCCGAAATAGAGTAATATAAATGGTAAAATATTTTATTATTTATCTGATAAAAATTCTCAAATAAATGAATTTTAATTAACAAAATTTTTTAATAGTGAATATTTTTTAATAATATTATTAATTCATAGTTTTTTTTTTTTTTTACGTGTATAAGTTACATATTATTAATATTGTTATGGAATTATATGATAGTGAAAAAAGCATAAACTGTTATATATATGAAACTGTAAACCTAAAACTTCGTAAAATAACCTAAGGATGTACTTAATCTTTAAGAACTAGTATTTAATCGTCTTACAAAGTTTATAAATGCATTATTAGCGTTTACGAGTAATGAACTAAAACACTCGTTATGCATACTTTGACAGTATTCTGAGAATCATATCACTCACCTAAATTTGTCAAAAACCTCCAATATAGATTTTCATTAGTAATAAATATGTTAATTTTGTTGTATAGTTCATCTAAGTTTTCAAATAATTGAAATATATTTTTATTAATATTTTTATAATAGCTAATATGATATATCTATATATTAGATATCCTTACTTTGAATCTTTCTACACATCCTTGTGTCATTTTTCTTAACAATAATTATAATTCTCACAGTTAAATATAAATTTATCCATTATAGTGTTTTTCAGTTTACAACAAAAATAACTACATCCTTCTTTTTTATTAACTATTCCATTATTTGTTTCTACATTATTTAAATTTAGATCAAGAAATTTCAATATATAGAGATATCTGTAGAATTATTATCTTTTCTTACATTTTTATAAAAATTATTACATAGCTCTGTAAAATGATCAACCTCAGGAGCACCTCTAAATTCCCTATATCTCATGTAAATTTTTTTGTACATATTGCATAAACGTAGGTATAACCGAGTTAAAAATTAATGTTATAATCAATAAAAAAATGATAATTATTATTTTTAAGAAAAATTTAGCGCTTGAATTTCAATATGCAATATGTTTTAAAATTATGCTCACAAATCATAATTTTAATAAGATTATTAATAATACGCCTTCATTAACCTCTTTTTCTGCCACTTATTTTATATTATATATATGTGTAAATGAATATGTATTATTATACATTTCATAATAAACTATTATTATATCAAAATATCTGAATAAATATACTTGTTATATCACATGCATTTATTCATATAATTTTTTTAATTTCACATAATTTATATTTCTTCTTAATTTATTAAATTATTAATATATTTTAAACTGCGTCAGTGCTATTATATCTGTGTAGGATGAATGTTTTTTAATAAAAATAATAAAAATCAAAAATAAGTGCACATCATTGGATATATATTATAATATCATAGTATAAACAATATAACTGTGATAATATTGTATATATATATAGCTCTATTTTAATGATGTTTTCACATCTCATAATGAATTAAATTATATAATTTAATCAATTATTTCATTATAACAACTTTATTTATGTGTCTTTAATTTCTTTATAGAGTTCACATATATTATCATAACAATACTATTCTTTAGTTTAAAAAATGTGTACTAGGTTTCATGGGTTGTTATTTATAGGTCTGTATATATATTTTTATTTAAAAATTTGTTTTCTCCGCTACATATTTTGTTGTAATAATTTTCTTAATAATTATTAGTATTTTGATTAAATGCTTATAAGAAATGTTAAAAAGACAATAAATGAATAAACCTTATTTTATGTTAATCATATTTTAGTAAGATAAATACACGTTGTTTATTATTTTATTATTATACATAAATTAATGTGTCTATATTGTAAATAAATGTTATCCTTTGAATATATATATATATATATATTTACGAATAAATGTATTATTTATAGTTTATTTTATATATTATACATATTACATGGATATTCACTATATGTACAAAAAATAATTAAAATGTAAGTTTCTATATTGTATATTATTCCCACATATATTTTGTAATTTTAATGGATTATTAATTTTTTCATGACATATTATAATGCTTTAGTAAAATAGTTAAACTATAATAATGAATATACAGTGTTTTGATATAGTGTGTTTATTTATTTATTCTTTTTTATGTGTCATTATTCTATGTAAAATTAAATTATAATATATTGTTATATTTCGTATTTTTATTTCTCCGGAATTCCAATATATTCAAATTATTCTTGCTCGATATATTAAAAGGATTCTCCTTATTGTGAAATATAATAACTAATATGATATATATAACTACACATAAGTAAAATATAGTACTTCTGTTAGTGTATTTATTGGCTTATTCCAATATAATTCACTAAATATTTTTTTATAATGCTTATCTCTTATATTACTTTAATTATTTAATAAAAAAATATAAATTTCTTATATTATTTATGATCATATAAATTTCTCAAAATCTGACATATTAAAGGACATATTAAATCTATAAGGCTAATACATTAAAACTTTATAGATGTTCCTTGAATTAGGAATGATATTAGACTACATATATATTACTATTTTGCTGTACATGTGCTATTCTACATGTTATAAAAATAATATAATCTTAAATTTTCATTCTTATATTCATAATTAAATATAGGATTTCGCATAATAGTAAAGTATAAAAGAATTATTTCTTTTTTATATATTATGCAAAAAGGTGATGAATTTATTAGAGTAATAGATTTTATATGATGTATAAAAAATAACGTATTATTGTGTAAAATCAATTATATATAGGAAACGAATACATATGATGAATTTTTTTTTTCATTATTACATAAAGGTAATGTATGACACATTTAGACAAATGTTTTTTTATGCATTATTGAAATTCCTAAATGAATGACAAATAAATTTTCTTATAAAAGGATAAAATAGTTCATTAATATTTATCAATCATAACATATGAAAAATATAATATATAAAGAAATATAAAAAAAATTATTTTATTTTTTCATACAGCAAATTTTTCTTAAAGGGTGCATTTTTTAAAATTATAAACATATTTCACTAATTAATAACAAAATTTGATGTTTTATTATTAATGTTATATTCAGAATGGTTTTCTAAGTGAATGCATTTCTGTTAGCATATCTATGTCGTATTTTTATTTCATATATTATTAATTATTTTCACCTATTAAAACATCTTCATTTCATTTTATTATTTTTGTTTATTTTTGTGCTATGAAAAGTAGAGACTTGAACTAAAGACCTATATAAAACTATTATATACAGTATATTTGTTTTACTAAACTATATCCTAATAAAAATGAAATAAACATGGAAATGCATATCAATGGTAAACTAAAAATATGATGTACGTACTAGGGTACGCATGTGAATTCATGAAAAGTGCACAATATATCTATGGAACTTATTAAATAAGGATTAGCAAATAAATATACTCTAAAATACGCATTTTCTTTCTCTTTTATTTATATTATTATATATTAAGACATAATATTCATCTTCCCTATGCTTTTTTTATTTATTAACAATTTTCAATATAATTTATCCTTAAGAATATTTGGTCATATTATTAATTTTTATAATTTTCGGATAAACTCTTTTTATGCATACATATTTCTTGTAACTTAGGGCTATATTTTATTTTTTCGTAGAATTTTTACCAATATTATTGGTTTAAATCAAATATTTCTAACTTTTCTAATTATATCAGTGATGTATTTTAATATGTAATACATCTTCATAAGTGGCTCAAAAATGTGGTGAATATTTTTTTATACATTATATTCATATTTCCAAATACATATTTGTAGTTAATACAAATTATTCATTAATTAGTCTTCAAATTATCAGCTTCCATATATTATATATAGTTAATTTTAAGTTATAATTTTTTAATTTATCTATACTCCAAATGGTATATGCTGTTCAATTAATGAGTGTTATTACAATAAATATACTGTATTATTATTAATATCATTGTGTGGATATAAGATATAAAAATTTTCTAGGTTATAAATATTTGTATTATTCTCTAATATATTACTTTAGTTAATAATGCACAGATATGGGGACCTATCTCCATAAGAGCAGTGACATAGATAGCTCAAAGATTATGTTGATTTTCATTTTACTCATAATATAAATCAACGGATAATATTGCATATTGTAGTAATATACGAACATCTACGTAGCATATTATTTCTACTCTTATTTCCAAGTCTTATCCCTATTATGGAAAATTATGTTTTTCAATGAATCCCTCAGTTTGAGGTCTCACAATCAATCAGAAATATATTACTTTTCATATTCCTTATATTGGAAAGTATAGGTGTGTTATCCATAGTAAAAATTGTATTGCTATTAAGTTGGGTATATATTAGTATCCGTTAGTAGCTTATATAAAGAGAACAATTAATAATTTTACATAAATAATTATCTTTTGTGTAATTTTTCATACATATAATAATTAACTTTAAAAAAAGATATATTAATATTTATAAAGAAAACATTGTTGTAAAATTTTTTACCTATGTATGTTCTTGCTTTAAGGATTAAGTATGATGTATTAAATTATTGTGTAACATATTAAACAATAATTGTATTCCTTTTAACATGTATATATTTTAATTCTCAGATAATTAAACAAAACAAAACAAAAAAAAAATCATTTTATTAAAAATAAAATGCATTAAAAAAATATATTCATTCATTGTAGTTTAATATTATACACCAAACCTATTACCATAAATTGATTTCATTTAACCCTCTAATAAAAGAGATGTATTCAAAAATATTTTTTTGTCTAAATTATTATAAAATTATTCTCTTTTATTTAATTAAGGGTTTTAAAGATTCTCATTGTAATAGATTTATGTTTTCTTATATTAAAATATAAATCAGATATTGTCTGATCAATCAATATTTAATATTCAGTTAAATGAATATTGTTAAAAATGTTAATAAAATATATTATTCTACATAATTACAACATTATGTTTACAATTATTCCTAATAACATGACTATAATAACGCACTTCACATTATCTCTTTTGTAGAGTGAACATTTCATAGATATTTTGCGAAATTCTCTTATATAAAATTTTCTGTTCAATTATTTATAAATGTTTATTTATTACATATATAATTTACATCTGTAAACAATTTTTTTCCAGTAGATCTTAAGTTAATCATGGCTTCCACATATATATTTATTAAATATGCTAAAAAAATAATTTGCACTGTTTTAAGGGCTTTCGTTTGTTCTTTTATTAGATCTATAACCGTTTGAATTCATTAAATCGTTTTAAATTATCTCATAAATAAAATGTATTCTTTTTATTAATTATTTGGTAAGTTATGCGTGAATCCCATTGAGTTTTATAACATTGTGCAAAAAGCAACAAATGTTTTTAAGAAGTTAAATACATATAAAACTAATATCATATACAAAGAATTGGTAAAAATACTATTGGAAATTTGCGCATTTAATATAAAAATCCAGTTTAATTTGTCCACAATAAATATAGAATGTTCTAGTAATGAAAATATAACTATAAATTGAACTGTTTAATAAAATAGTATGTTATATCTATAAATTAATGACAATATTTCAAGACATTATTTATGCTTTTTTTATCCCAACAATCTTATAATTTTATTAAAATTTTCTTTTTAATAAGAAGAATTCTTATCTATTTATTTAAAACACTAATTCTCATACTCATAACACATATATCAAATATACTTTTAGCATACGTTATCTCATATCATGGTGTTTATTTAAGAACGCTTTATTAAATAGTAATGAATAATAATTAAATTTTTGTATTTTTTAATAAACACTCTCTAAGAATTTTTATTCAATACTTGTGTATTTCATTATCATCCAAATTGCATAATTCTTTAATTCTTGCTTTTCAAAATGTCAAAATATTATATACTAACTTTTAAAATCATTTCACAAATACAGTTATGCACGTGCTTAAATTTAGGATAAACTTGAGGATTGTTATTGCAATTCATTTTAAATCTGACTAAGGGTATAAAGTTATTTAAGAAAAAAAAAAAAATCTTATACCCTATTATGTATTATTATCGCTTGCTAATATAGTTATTAATTTATTTCTATATATAGTACTTGAAAGATGAGAAATGTCTATATTACCATTATTATATATTTTTCTGAAATTATTAGGTAAACTTAAAATTAATCTCTAAAACAAAAGTTTTTTTTTATGCTATTTGAAAACAATATGATTTCTATGTTATGTCCATCGCGTTTGTTATGCACTATTTTCTTTATTTGATGATCCAAAAATTAATGTTTTATTTTGCATCAATATGATCTTCTCCATAGTGCTACTGTAAGAAATTACAATGTATAATAATATTCAACTTTATATATCGAAAAAATAATTGTTAAATGGTAAAACTACTTTCGAATGCACTTTAATTTTATCTGTCTTCTTTTCCTCTCATGCATGTATGCTTATATTTACAAATAATTATATACTTCTCAGAAAATGTTTAAGCTTAAGGTAACAAAAAACCCATTTGATAAATAGAATTACGCCATTTGTCACACATTTCATCTTACCCACCTTCATGTGACTTCAGAAGAATTTCATATGCATAATTCCTTAAATATTTTTATCTCCAAACATATTTTGTGGATCACAAGTTAAAACCTTCCATCATCATTCTATTCATTCATTAATGTTCCTGAAGTTTTATTACTTCTGTTTTTTTCTTAATTTAATTTATATCTCATTTTAATGCTTCAATGATTCTATTATTTTATAGTGATTGCTTTTTTAATATATGACTGTATCCCACTACCTGTTAACACTTTCTGCAATTGATATACTCACCAATTATAAAACATATGTTATTGTCATCCTTTAATAGATGCACTTAAGTAAAAAAGCTAGATCTTGTGTCTGTAATATATTCCACTAAAGATACATCTAATTATCATAGTTACATAGACCATTCCTATTATGTTCATAGTTAATATATAGTTTTGGTTTATTGTATTATTTTTTTTTTTATAAATATTAATTCTCTAAATAATATAAAAATTAGCATATTATTTCATTAAATTTATTGTATTATGTGTTAACGCTATTTATCAAAAAGCAATAAAGTTTTCCTTTATGTCTTTTTACCTTTTTCACACGTTAAAATTTCTATTAATGTAAATTAATTAAGATCCTTTAGAATTTTATTAGTTTAACAAATTCATAACAAGAAGAATTATAATAATCAACAGAAAAATAATTTCCTCATATTTTACGGTTATAATGTACACAACATTTAAGAATTACTAAGTACATACCTAATATAAAGTGCAAATTTTCTATAATAAATGTGTAAATTATTATATCATAACGTGTTATGTATTGTAAAATAAAAATAATTTAAAATTTGTATAATAATAACGTAACTAGAAAGTCAATTTTTATTAATATATGTAACAACATGCCTAATAATTTTTTTAAAATTTATTAATGACAAATTTTTTCCTTAAAGAAAACAATTTTTACATAAGTTAAATGCATATTATACTAAATTGTTAGAGCCTTTTTATATGATATACTTATTTATTATTTCATTTTCACCGTTTCGTATTATATCATTATTCAAGAAAATCATTCGTTGACGCCATAAAAATTATTATTGATTATATTTCGATAAAGAACGTTTGAATATATGTCTTCTTTTTTACTTATGTAATGGAACAGCTACTGTTAATTTATTTTATTTTACGTACATTTTAGCTTATTGATAATGTTGGAAAAATGTAATTTTAAATGTATTAAAAACCGAATAATAGAAAAAATAGATATGTATGTCACACTGTGTAAAACAAATTTATGGATAGTGTGTTCCTCAATCAAAAGTGTGCGTAAATTCATCATTATCTGTAATATAATATTTATTTAATATACCGTTGTAGTTTTATTAAAGGTTTATAAGATATGGTAGAAGAAATAATGATACTTAAATAAACAAAACAGTAGTATGCGAATAGTGTATATAAAGAATATTATAGGATATTAATTACACATATATGTGTAAAAAAACGTTATAACCAGAGTTATAACATAATAAGCTTTTATCACAGAATAAATCTATTAATAATATACTTTCAAATGAAAAACAGAAATGTATATTATTAACTGATATTGAGATATGCATACATATCATTAATAATATTATGTATATAATATCATTTACATAACATGTCCATATTTTATTGAATGCACATAAATGATAAATAAATATTAATATTATTCTATCAATTTTTCTAATATAATTGTAAAGCATGATAATCAACAAGGGCCTAAGATATAAAAACAAAACACAAAACCTGTAAGGATGTTGTAAAAAAAATTCATTAATTTCTCAAAATGTGAATTAAGGCCTAAACACAAACCCTACACTTATATCATCATATATCTAATTATGAGGAATATAAGAATATATATATACAATTTTATCAAATATCTTAATTTAATAAAATAGTTAATCAAAGATAAAAAAAAAAAAAAAAAAAAAAAAATTAAAATAAAAACAATATAATTATATACATACTACAAATCATGTCCCTCCATATTTCTGCATATAGAGGTTTACAGACATGTAAGAACATAACCAGAGGTTATTTACTATATTGTTTTATTTTTTTATTATAAAAAAAATGACACTAAAAATACACTTATAAAAAATGAGATATCATTTTTTATTTAAATTGGCGTTCTTTATTTCGCTTGTTAATTTTGAAAGCCAATTCATGATTTTACTTAAAACCGTTTCATTTCCCGGTTCCACAGTTAGCATATGCTCCATATTTTCTAGAATAAGCAGCTCTTTATTATCATTTTTTAGTCTCTTGAAAAAAGATACAACACCCCTATAATAACACAAAGTATCATCCTTGGAATGAATAAATAGAATAGGAATGTCCTCAGGAATATATTGCATATCTCTATCTAAGTTACCCATTGCTTTTAGCAACTCACATGCAAATCTACTTGTTATTCCTTTATTATACCTCATTTTATCGTACTTAAAAAGATCATTCATAAATTTATACTTTATATAACGCATGTTATTTACAATTCTAAATCTTGGAAAACAATAAGAAAATAATCTTATAATAGGCAAATAAATGTATTTATACTTATATGAACGTGGTGATGCAACTAATCTTTCAATAGAAATCATCCCAGATAAAGATATACACCCTTTTATATTTAATTTTTTTTCGTTATATTCTCCCATTTTTCCTATCAATTGTAGTGTCCTTAATGCAATATTTCCTCCCATGGATTGACCAATTATGTAAACAGGAATAGATTTTTTACTTCCTTTTAAATCATCACAACATAATATGTTATTTGATTTTTCACTTCCACAGAAATTTTCTTGAATTTTCATAATATAATCTAACACATCGTGTACCATGTCATCAAAATGCCTTATATTAGCCCTCAGATGTCCCCAGCCACCAGATTTCCCATGCCCCTGTAAGTCTATTCCATATACTGAATATCCACTTTTATTGAAACGTTCTACCCAACTGTCCTTGTAAACATAATAATTCACACCATCTTTTAATATAGCCTTATCAGTACCCACTATATCAACGTTGTGTCTCAAAAAGGAAAACCTAACATGTGAATTTAAGCCATGAATTAATATAATAATGCCTATTGCGTTTTTTACTAGCCATCCATACGTAGATAATGATACCCCATGTTTATTCTTAAATGCTCCAAGCTGCGGTCTTCCATCAAGCCTTTGAGATTTTACAAAATGCTCTGGACCACATTCTGGATCATGTAGCATTGTGCTTATAATTATGAAAATAATTCATAAATATAATAAAACAACAAAAAAAATAGCTTATTATTACAAACGAAAAAACAAATCATAAAAAATAACAAATATAATAAAGATGATTTACTAAAAAAAAAATTATTTTTTATACATATATTTACTACTAATACATTAAATGCATTAATAGTAAATATATGTACAAAAGTCAACTACATACTTTAAAAAAAAAAAGAAAAAAATTATATAATAAATTTAAATACTTTGAAAAAAAAAACCTATTGTCAAAATATCTACCAAATCATAAAATCATATAGATGGTTGTACTTTTAATAAACCTTCAAAACATAATGTAAACAATAAAATAGAAAATTTAAAAAAAGCGAGAATTTAAAAAAAACTAAATTATATATTTTTTTTTTAATTATTAGTTTATTAATCTAAATAAATTATCATGTTGACATTAATTTTTCTTACCTAAGTAAATGTATAAAGCGATGTATATATGTATAAATTTAAAAAAAAAAAAAAGTTTATTCAAAATTTCGTCTCTTAAATATGTACAGAAAACAAGTTTTTTTCACATTTTCTATTGTTATAAATTATTCTTTTCTTAAAAACAGTTGTTTTGAAATTTTTTAAAATTTATAATTACAATTGAATAAACACTGCTTCAAATTTAATAAGAAGACGCTTATTTTTACTACAAATAAACAAACCATAGCAACGTTGAAGTTATTCCTTCTAAAAATTCATGCTAAAAATAATCATCCTAAATGTTGCATTTAATAGGGTAAAAGTTGAGGTATTATACCCAATTTTATATTTTACCTGTCATTATTTAAAAATAATTCTAACCATGAGTCTGTACTTTCGACATTTACATCCAAGCATAAACATATAAACTTAAACATGAAAATTCATGTTCTAAATGTTATAATTTTAATTGTATTAATATGAAAGTATAATTATTTCTTCGATCTAAAATAAGATTTATTTTATTTAAATTTTATTTTGTGATCTTAGTGCATTTAATTTAGAATTATAATCTGTATTCAAATGTGTTCATGTTTTGTGGTCATCATTAATTCGCGCATGTGTTATGATCACATAAAGAATTTATATCTCTATGACTAAAATTGATGATAAAAAAATAAAAAACATAATAATCTTTTTCGTTGTTTTGCACACTTGAAAATAGTCCAATGCTTAAAAAAAAATGTGCCTCAATATTTATTATAACAACCAGTAGGACGAATAATGGAGTAAATATCTGAGGAAGAACCACATAAAAAATTTTGTTTTCGAGAAAAAGTACCATATAAAAACAATAATGATTTAAATGCACTGTGTTCTAAATTACCCCTATTGTGGAAAAAATTAGTTCAAAATATGGAAAAAGAATAAAAATGAATAGGAAAGAAATGCACAAATACCGATGCAGGAATATGATAACATGCTTAGTAAATAATTAATTGACGTGCACACTTGATACGCAAATGAGTGTGAACGATTCTCACAATGTTACAAATTCTATTTAATATTGTCATAGATATAGCACATCATCCATATATTATACATTTTCAATACATCTATTCACACTTATTTGTGTAATTCAAAGTCCTTAATGAAAAAAAATATTAACTAAAGGGAAACCTGAAAAAACAAATAAGAGTTCTCAAATTAGGGGAAAAAAAAAAATAGGATGAAACAATTAATAATAGTGTAAGTGAATCCGAAAAAAGGAAATGAACAATAAAATAAAAAAAAGTTACCTTGTAGAAAAATTAGTAGTGTTATAAGTGATAAAACAAAAAAAAGAAAATGAAAAAAGAAAGATTTTAATTATGATAATAAATTTGTAACATACATTTTACAATAAAATAAATAGAAAATATAAAATACTTTGTATTAAATACAATAATGATATTTATAACATTTTCTTTAAAAAATATTTCCTGCTAATGTGCTTATTTTATAGTTCATTCCCACGAATAACGTTTTATTTTTCTAGATTTAAATAATCAATACCATTTTTTTAATATATATTTTTATTTCCCTTTTAATTCATTCTATAACAAACAATTATATGTTCCTTTTGGCAAGGACATTTTGATATAACCTCTATCAAATTTAAGAATAAGACAATTGATGAATTGACTAATGTTTGCTCTACAGTTCTTGTAAATTAGTGAGTGAAGACTCATTAATTTTCAGTATAAATATGCATTTTGTAACTATTTTCACGTTAACTATTTTTTCTGACATTCAATGCTTTTCTATAATTACAAGTAAAATAAGGGTTTCAATTTTTTTTTATATTTTTTATCTAATTTTATTCTCACGATTTCTTATATGTCCTATGTTAAATATAGTATCTACAACTTTGCATATTTATTTTTTTATTTCAAAGGATTAAATCTGATGATATATATACTGCCCATTAAACAATTTTTCATTTTTTCTAATTCTTATTTAAAATAATTGCCCATACTATTGCATCACTTCTTACTCCAGATGAGGCATTGCGAAGTGTTTACATGTTACATCAATAAATAGCAAACAAGTTGTCAGATAAATAGGTATGATAATAATCTCCTTTTTTGATGATTTGTGTATGTTGATTCTAGCTTATGCCAAGATAATTAACACCCCAATTTAACAAAATTACGTTTACTCTATTTTTTGCACATTAATCCGCTATTATAAAGCTGTAAGGTATTCGCTCTGGATTACCATACAAAAGCATATATGATACATAATCATTTGAGAACTATAAATATTAACAAGTTAGAGAGTAAAAAATAGTATAAAAGATTAATATGCCTATGCTGAATTTTTTATTGACTATGAACTATTTTAAAAAAAAAAAAAAATCACACTTTATTCAAGTATATACGATGAAAATGAGAAAATGATATAAGTTTAAAAGCTGTCATTGCTTCATTATTTTTAATAGCAGATATATGACTAATTGATTTGTTTTACTTAATATGTGGGAACATGCATATATTTGATGCAATCTTTACTATTTACTTTTACGTCTTTCTGAAAATGTTTTCAAAACATTTTAATGTGTCTTATTAATTAGATGTACACTTTTTTTTTTTTTTTTTTTCATTTAAAACCTTCTTTTAATTTATTTAATAATTTATTTTAATGCAAATCTTCATCACGTATAATATAAAAAGCAGCACAATAACAGAATCCGTATTCTCCGTCATCACAACATGTGAAACCCTCCTTTCATTTACATCCATAACATATATTACATATTCTAAAAGATGTGTACATTTATTTATACTTTTAATAATGCTATCAATGTAACTATAATTTTAAAATTAATCATGTAAATCTTTCTTTTCATTCAAATCCATTAGGGTGCGTGGAAAGATGCAATTGCAAGAAAAGTCATTTTTGTATTGTGAATTAATTTTTTGTGCTAAATCCGAAAATTAAGAATATCTAGTTTATTAAATTTTTCCTATGCAAAACATTTTTCTTCAGTAACCAATGAAGCAATGTTGCATGTAATAGCAGTGTACTTTGCCTACATTCTTTGATTTTATAGACAGTGTACTAAAAAATTAGCTACCTTTTTACGTAGTGCTTAACCTTAGTACAACCCTTTCCTTATTCATTACAGTAGCCTTTTGCATCATTTAAAAACTATTCAATATTTATATCACTATATCATTGATATGAAGGTAATTCTTAAATTTTTTTTCTTAATAATTTTGCAGAACAGAAGAATGATATTATACTTATATATTCATCATTTAAAGAAAAAAATAGTTTATTTCTCTTTAAATCATGTAGCATGTTCAAATAGGGAATTATTTATATAATAAAAATGTAAATATACCCAATTTTTCCTTCCTCAAACGGTCATCCCATGTTAATATGCGTTAAATTGGTGAAAAATTTGTTTTATAGACATGTTTATTTACACATGAAAATAAGATGTCACGAACCTAGCTGATTTAGTATTTATCAGCTAAAATTAATGGTAAAAAGATAAAAAATTAAATATAAGTTATAGCATACTTTTAATTCAGTTCAAACTCTTCTATTGTGCTATTACTCCCATAAGAAATGAAAAATTTAAATTGTTCATAAATCTATACCGGAATTTAGTGCTCTGCAAAATATCAATTTCATAAATTTCCATACAACTCTATTAATAATACTTATTATATAAAATCAATGTTATTTACGTACTTAACGAATAGTAACGTCTTTATATTACTGTATAGTGGATATTTCTTTTCACATATTACCTATAGAAAGCAAATATTGTAATAATAACAATTGAATACTCAATGGATAAATGATGTCTTGGTTCTTCTCTATAAAAGGTTAGTTCTTATTACATATATTACCCTATCCACAAGTTATTAAGGTTAATCATTATTTTTTTTGCATTTTTTTTAAATACTCATATTAAATATTTTTAATATGAATAAAACAAAGTAATCTGACACAAATTAATAAACATGCTATTTGGTATATTAATTTCTTAAATTGTGTAAAAAACATATTTGTCACAAAATCATATAAATTATGTATGTGTCCCAATACTCAATTTTGTAAAGTTTCATGATAAAGCTTGGGAAATCTATATTTAAAATTTGATACACCTAAAAACAATTTTTTATGTAGTTATATTTATTTTTTAATATACGATAAGCAAGCATATATAGATTAATATTTTTTTATATGCATACAAAATAAACTTTTGTTACAAATCCATCTTGAAAAAAAGGGACATTTTATGAGGCTAACAAACATAAAGATGTGATTGTAAAGCACCTTTATGTTTTCCAAAAATGTAATTCACAAAGCACAGTGGCGCAGAATCTCACAGGCATCAGAAGAAAGAGCATTTAACCTGCTGGATTTTTTACAAACACACCTTATATTTTATTTTTTAATTCTTTCATTTTCAAAAAATCCCAAAGGTGCTAATATTATTTTTTTTTAAAAAATAAAAGTAGTAAATTCTTGCATTTGTTGTTAAAATTTCTCATAAATTGAGGATTTTCAATTATTCTTTTTGTCAAACAATGTGTAACAATGATAAAACATTTTACATATTTTAGTGTCATAAAATTATAAATTAGTACGCTGTTAAAAGCGTGTTTTGAAATAATCACTGTCATAATTAAAGCTTATGGACAATGAAATGCTAATTTCTGCACTGTGTGTCATTGTATATGAATAATTTGAAGTAATATTCCATTTTTGTTGTGTTACATTTATAATGTGAAGCATATTTACGTTCCTAATATAAGAATAAACTATTTCCTCAACATTGAAGAGCATAATCTTTTTCAAACACTCTCCTAACAGTATAAGCACATTTATATATATATTCTTATAACTTCTACCGCGACTTCGCTTAATTTTTTTTTATCAGCATGTATTAATATACCTGTTTTGCAAATAACTATTAAAACAACGAAATGATGAACATTAATTCATTGAAATTATTTTGAATAAGAACTTTAATTCACATATTACAACACTGGGATATTTTCTCAGTGTCAGATGCATGGCACTTAAGGGTGAGTTCACGACAAGTTTTAAGAAGAAAAAAATGTGCAATGCCAAATTATTCTGAAAATTGTATTATAACAATTAATATGTTTCCAGTAGTATAATACAACTTATAAAATTGTTTTTTGTATTATTAGTTATAAGAAAATACTTTATAACTACAGTATTAAAATTTTAAGTTCTTTCGACGTGTGTGAAAAATCATTATGCTACGACATATTAAGCAACAATTGAACATTTTTTAAATTAAAATACTTTATTTTAAATAAGTACTTTTAAAATTATATGAGATAAATTGATCACTTTAAGCTAAAGTAAATGCAGAATGACTAACAATATGTGTAATTTCCAGGGAAGCCACAAAATCTTGAAATACATAAATACATATATTTTACACTAATGACATATAAAATGCTTAAACAAACATTTATAAAATTAAAAAAAACCTCAATTGAATTAGTGGGAAACACACGATAGCTTAAATATAATTTATAAGAACAACAAATATAAAAGCAATGACTATATTTCTATAAATATGTAATGTATATATAAATGGAAAATAAAAGAGTAAACTATTAATGATACATTATATCCATTTGAAGAGAAATGATATGCTTCATTATTTCTTATGGCTCCTCTATGCAGACATCCTATTAATATTAAAATGACAGTTATCATTTAAGAAGGTTGTTATGTTTAAAGGCTACCTCATATGAAATATTGAGTTCAAGAGGATAAGAAATAATGTTATTATCTTTACATCCACTGAAAAAATAATGTAATCACCAGATTGCAGTAATAAATAATGTACATGAGATCACAAATAATGAATACAAGTTAATAACATTTCAATACATAGTACAAAATCTTCTAATTCATATGTATCATTAGTTTATTCCCATTATTAACTATCGCAATAGCACTAAGATAAAATCTTAATCCACATCAACTCACAAAAAAATGGTGTATAATTCATAATACTCTATTTCAATGAAATAAAACGTTAAAAATATGATTAATTTTAAATGTATATTTCCGTCTATATTGGGTTTATATATGCAATATAAAGGTTAAATTAATGTGCTCCAAATAACAGGTCGGTATACTGCTCATCCAGGGGAAAATAGTAACCATTTAAATCTAATTAATAGAATGAAGGTAATGCATGAAAATTGTTAATATAATTGTAACAATATAACACAAATTATACTTTTTTATTGTTATGTATTTAAATATATTCCTCAACAATTCTATATGATAAATAAGTAATATTTCTTTGATAACTATATTAGCATTAATATCAAAAAATATTTCTGCGTATATGTTTCTGTAATTTTCAAAAAAATCTTTACTTAATTTAAATATTTTTATATTCTTTTTTATCTATGTTAAAATTTTCTTTCACTTCATTTACATTAAATCACTTTAGTTACGCAACACAATTAATGATCCATGAAAAAAAAAAAATATTCCGATATATAATAAGTAGTCATATACGTGATAGGGAAGATGTCTGGATAGGATTCACTGATACCTATGTACATAGGAATAATATATATAGTTAAAATTCCAATCCATATGGATTATTATTTGTTCTAAGTATTAAATTGTCATTTTAATTAAAAATTGTTTTTATAATAGTAAAATAAGCTTACATATAGTCCACGTATTATTTATTCCTTGTCGTTATATGCAACATAATTAAATGCAAAATTCATTATAATAATAGGAATGTAGCGAATATATAATCATTCAATTTTTTATCTAACACTAAAATATAATTGCATTTCTTTTTAGTTGTAATACTTTTTATAAGAAAAAGATTACACTATAAGACGTCAAAAAATAGTTATAAACGCAATTATATATATAATTACTTATATGCATTTTATTATGATTAAAATAAAAGAAATATATACATATATGTGTAAACAACAACTTAAATAGCAGTTTTTAATTCATTTATGTTTGTTACTAAAAAGAACCCATTCAACATTCATTATTTTATTTTTTTGTGAGCACAGAACATAAGTTATATATGATTCTTAATAGTTTAACATCATTTAATATTTAAAGTCTATGTATGTTATATGGAAACGTTGTTGTATTAATTCAATAATAATTATTATTACAAATTTTGAAATCTTATATTAACAAATTCAATCATTTTACAGCTCTCTTAATTAATAATTATACACTCATATAATATAAGTTTAAAGGGATCACATATTAATTTTTAAAAGATCATGATGATATGTTAAAATACAATAATTTATAACATTCCTTAGCATTATTATTTGATCTTACCTAAAAGTGATGATGCAATGATATGACACTTAAATAACAATGTTTTTTTTACAAATTCCTATACACTCGCATAATTTATTTGCTGATATTACTTTTTTAAACAAAGGAAATATATAGACAGACATAATAAGAATTAATGGGTAGAGTATGGCTCTTGTACAAGTTACTACCAATGCTAATAACCAAAATTCTAAGATTACAGAATGCAAAGATAAATATTATGAGTATTTAAGTGATATTGAAGGATATACTAATATTTTTAATAATAATATTTGTACAATTCAGGAAAAAAAATGTCAAGAAGTAAATGAATTTATAAAGAAAAAACAAGCTGAATTAAATGATTGTTACAAAGATAGTTACATACCTCTTCTCATAAACGAACAACCAATAGTAAAGTATATTATTCAAAATTGTTCTAATATATCTGCATGCATTAGCGATGTCGTGTACAGTGATGAATCTACTACTGAATTAAAACAGGAAACAGAAGTGTCACATCAACAAAATCATAGTTCACAAGTCCGAGAGAACGAAGATGTTCTTTCTAAATCTTCTGAAACTGAAGTCGATGTATCTGAACCAACAGAAAAAAATCTATCGGTTCCAATCGAGCAAAGGCAAAATCTTACAGAATTTGTATCTGTCTCAGATTCTTCGTCGACAAAACAATTGTCTAATAAAGATAGTTCTTCACCTTTATTCACAGAAGGCACTCAGGTACATGATTCGTGTATTACAATACAGGCAAATGATGTAGATAAAGATATACCAAAAAATATTTTACCTAAATGTAAAAATATTGGGGGGAAAACCGCTGAATCACAAGATGTTTCCGTTGACATAGTTAATGAAGAAAAACATGATTGTGTATCTCTCTCCGATAGATCTACCGGTTCTGCATGCTATAACAAAATTTCTCTTCCAAAAACTACTAATCAACCAATCACGGATGATGTAGGAGCGGGTAATGAAGAAGCTAATAGAGCATTTTTCTATATATGCACATAATGATATTAGAGCATATGGTTCGACAAATTCAAACTGTTCAAATAACAGCTATATTCGTACGAACATATTATTATCTCTTAATAAAGGTGCTTCTGATATATTTCATGATGATTATATCCCAGAGAAAAAAAAATTATATACTGTAGAAAAGTGTTCTGATATAAACTTCTTTATATTTCATTAGAGATTGCAGGAAAAAATAAAAGCGGTACTTCTTCAGAAGTAAGCACAGAAAAAGGAAAAAATAATTTAGGAGCAACGGAGGGAACAGAGGTTACAGGAAATACTGGAGATATTCTTGTATTAGATGCGTCTAGTGATAATGACCAAGGAATACCATATAAAAAATATATTATAATGATTTTAGTTCCATTGGCAATTATTTTATTATTCTCATTTCTTTTGAAAGTAATCTAAAATTTCCTACATTAAATATAATATTTATATATTTTTAATTCGTTTGTGATAATTAAATTATATTTTTACAAAAAAATACTTTTATATAGCTAACCCCTTTGGGAACATACTTTAACAAAAAAAAAACGAAGAAAAGAAAATATATGAATGAAAAATTACAGAAAGTGTTATTAGAGCCATCGAAAGTAAAAGAAGCATGTATCGAATTTTCATATAGCTCTTTGGACACTTAAATATAGATTCAATAGAAAATTTGAAAAAATGTTAAAACGTTTTTGCATTAAATATTTAATAAATTTTTAACTAACCAATACATTTTAGTAGTTTATAATTAATTATATTTTCTTTGTTCACATATTGTGGAATTATAACATTTTGAAGTATTTATGATGTAACATAGATTAAAACATGGTATCCAGAACAAAACAGTACATAGAACTGCATTTAATTAATGTGATTTTTTTAATTTTTTGTAAAAAATTAAATTATTTTAGAACTACTCAAGCTAAAATATATTTTATTTGGTACTTATGTGTACATTTCATTACTTTATAAAATATTGATTAACCTTCTTAATGTTTGTAATTTTATTTTTTTAGTCTAAAATTAAGATATAATGAGTAATTTTTTTTATTTATTGTTTATAAAGTTAATTAAAATATTATTTGTACGTAGTAACGCCATAAATTTACGTATCTAAGTTATTTTAAAATCAAATAACTTAATAAATTTATTTTTGTACTTAAAAATTTTTTTTTCATTATCAATTAATTTATCCATTATGGTTCATGTATTCCCTGTGCTATAAAATAGAAAAGAAAAATACGCAATAACACAGATAAAGGATGTAATTTAATGCAAAATTCTTAAATATGAAACATTGTTCCAAAAAATAAGAGGTATAATATGTAATATAATTCTTCTTAATTTTACAATTAAAAATATAATAGAAAGGAAGTAATTCGTTTATGCCACATATAAAAAGTTGTAAAATTTATACATGAAGAAGAATTCTACTAACAGCTTTACATAAATGTGAAATAGTTCGTATAATAGGCATAAAAAAATATAAATTTGTCAATTAAATTAAATAACGTTTCAAAATATTATTCCATAAGCTCGTAAACAGCCAAAAAAAAAAATTATGTATAAATTCCTTCATATTCATGTTTTTTTAAACGTCAACTTTTATGATTTTTTAATTTTATAATAACAATAAAATGTTATAAATAGAATAACAATTATATATTTAAAATAATATAGATATACATATTTATATTACAGTTAATATAAATATCCTTATATATTTGATATTAATTATTTCATTATATGTCATATTATTTTATTGTATACTATTACTGGAAGATGTAATTCTAATATAATACATACATATTAATGATAAATATTGATCTATACTTATTATTATAATACATGTAATGTGATTTTATACTTAACATATCATAACTTCTTACATTTATTATATGAATATATGATTTCTTAATACACTTATGCTTTGTTAATGTTCGGATGTACACAATTTATAACATATTATTATTACTATATTTTTTTGTTTCCTTATTTTTACTTAATTTATTACAATTTCATTTTATGTTTTAATTTATATCGAAATTTTTTATTACTTAGATTATATTTCTGTGTGTGTCTATTCTTATGCACGCTTAACAAAATAATGTATAGAAACAACATATATATTTTTTTTTTCAAATATATAGATATACAACAATATCACGTAATGTATATCAACCAGTTTAATGCGCATAAACATATTTCTATATCATAATATTTTGTTTATTATAATATGTTTTTTACTATTTAAAATATATTTCATTAATATGTTCAAAATATATGTTATATTATTTAGCTTAATATAAAATATAATAAGGGGAGAATCGAATACTCACTTGTGTTCTTCATTAATTATCAGGACTAAATGAATAATTTTATAAATCTTGGATGTTAACATTTTCATTTGGGGACAATATTTTTATTTATTTTATTTTTTTTTTTTTTATCATTTCTTACATATTCGAGAGTTTTGCGCTTCAAAACTATAATCTAAAAATGTAATTTTACATTTAAGGTTATAATAATTTTACACTAACATAATATATATAAATATATCAAAATTAATATAAAATTATATATAATTAATTTATAACGTATTAAATGAACTAGTTACAAGAAGAACAATGTACCAAATAAAATCAGCATTGTTCTTATAAGTTTATGTATAAATTAATATATAAAATTGCCCTTTTCATTTTATTTAATATCCTTTTATCTATTCGTTCCTGTGAATCATATATTTGAATTAATTTTATTTTTTTATATGATATGTTATTAATTTAAGATAGCCATTTATTAGCCCTATATCCATATTATTTTTACATATCTCATAATATACCAAATATTTATAAGAACTTTGTCGAATTCAAAACATTTAGAATGAATCTGATTTTCTTTAATCCTTCTCTATTGCAATAATTTCAAAAAATTCCTAGAATAAATGTGATATATCACTTCAATCATTATATTGATTAGGGTATATTAAAATATATCAATACATATAACATTCGTTAAATGATTCATGGATAATAAATTTGTTAAAAATGTATATCTTATTCAATAACAAGATCAATGGAATATATGAATAATGACATTTTATTTATTATTTTTCATATTATACAAAATAAGATGTCTCTGGGTTTAAAATAATAAATAATAAAATGGTGTATGTTTTGTTTATATATGTATTAAGTCAACATAAACCAGTAATAATTATCATTATTTAAAATGTAATTATAAATAATAAAGCAGAATTCAAAAAATCTAATTTAGTTTTACATTTAATTATAATATAAAATAATAAAAAATTAAAATAAAGTTTTAAATAATTAAACATACTTAAGTGTTTCTAGCAGATATCATAAATGTTTGTATATAAGTACACATACCTATTTTTTACTCCTATAAAAATCAATGAACTCGTATAAATATATTTAATGAATAATATAGGAAGCGCTTCCAGCTTTAAACATAAAAAAAAGTAATCATATCACTTTTTTCAATCACATAAACATATTTAATAATTTTTTTTCTTGAAAATTTAAGAGATTATATAAAATTGTTAAAAAGTTTAATATTGCAATTTCGATTTATAAAATTTGTTATATCATAAAAAATAATTATATCTGTCTGTATATTATATAAATAACCTTATATAATATTAATTATAGATATTTAAAATGGGGTTATTGCTTCAATTTCAATATGTTACAACCTATTAATCCTTTCATGAAAATATACACAAGTCTGAGAAGTGATAACAGACTATATTTCAGTGTGTCATAAAGTAAATAAAAAAATGAACCTGAAATTTTAAGCAAAGATTCTATTGTGATATTAACTACACAATCATTAGTTATAAGCACTTCTACACTAAGAAAAAAAAAAAAAAAAAGAAGAAATACATTTAAATATTCCATTTTAATGTATTAATTATAAGTATATAAATCAAGAGAAATTTTATTTTTCTTATTATAATACAATTCGTTACGCCAACAGTTCTTCCATTAAATTGCACTACTCCTGCACTTACACATTAGTATAATTTCCTCACTATATATATAAATTAGTATTTTTCAAAAATAGTATCCTTTAGTGCATGCTTATGATAATGTATATTTTTTATAATGTGAAATTCGTATACTACATTTATATATATATACATATGTACAAAATTGTGTATATGTGTTGCTTTCCCACTCAAATATAACGTTATCAATTTGTATTTTTTTTATTAAACTCATTATTTAAAAGCTTTATGGACAATATAAATTCATATATATACAATGCAATTTAAACCTTGCCATTTTGTGTTATCATGAGTGTTAAATATTGTTTGTACACAGAATAAGTGGATAAATAATACCTGATTAAATCCTTACAACACAACTATTTATATATAAAATAGATAATTTATTCTAACTTGTTTGCAATAAATATTTGTGTGAATCATGTGTTATAATTTAATAACGTAATATACCTATATTATTATTATACTATCATTTCATAGGATGATATACTATTTATTCCTTATTAAAAAGCACTTATATAATACCTTATCACTATAAAAGTTTTAGAATTGCTCTTTTATGCTTAATATATCATTTGTTTCATGATACCAACAATAAAGAACTTGTAGAGGTGCTCTTCATATATATTATTTATTTATTTGATACCTTTTACCGCACTTTCTTATGTATATTCAAATATTATTATTTTTTAATTTATTTTGTGTTAATTATAATGGATAATTAGATTCAAACATTTTTACTAATATTTACTATGAGAGCAAATAAAAATATCTTACATATAAATTATAGTAATAATTCAATAATTCTAACCTTTTAAATATTTTTCAATAGATTAAAATTTTGCACAATCTCATCAATTTTGTTTTATATTGCCTTTTGCATTACAAAAAGATTCATGTTCTACTATAATGAAGAACAATACAGACATTTTTCTTAATATTTTCTAATTTGTTAATACATTTTATTGATTCTTTCAGGGGTAAAATCTTACCGACCTCTTTTTTAATATTATTTCTTCTTTAGAAAATATATTGGCACGCTTAATTTATTATAATACATAATAAACATATACGAATATAATTTTACTTTACTAAATATATAAATTATTTAAATTTTTATATTCGTTGCTACTATTAATGTCTTTAGTTTTTTTTTACAAGCTATAATATTGTTCACTTTACTTAATACTAATGAACTGATTTTACACTATAACAAGAAATGCTTAAATTTTTATTATATGTTGCATGTAATTTAAATATAATATTAACCTCTCTTCATATAAAGTTTGGCCGTTAGAACAAAAAAAAAAGTCGAGTCACATAATACTAAAAAATATGGTACAAAATTAATCTTATGATTATAGCTAACAGAATAATTTATAAAATCTAAAAAAACAAAGAATTTATAATTTAATTAAAAATTAAGGGAAATAAAAAAAGTATATAATGATCATAATATTACTCATTTTTTTAAAAAACATTGCGTGTAAACTTATATAGACTTTTTATAACTATATATATATATATAAAATAGAACGTATTTTGTAAGCATGCGACATAATAATTTTTAACGAAAAATGTCATCATTAAAATATATAGGATCTATCATTTTTGTTTTGTTATTCATGCCTTTTATACTTATGTATCAGTGATATAAATCTTACAGCACAGAGCATTTTTCTGACTACATAATAATTTGACATTATCTTGGTAAAAAAAAAAAACAAAAAATATATTTAAAGTAACGTTTATAAATTAAAAATAACAAAAAGGTATACAAAAATATAATTAAATTTATAATTTATAAATTCATTTGTTGAATCTTTGATGTGGATATTCCCATCATCATTTACGGGTTCTCCGTATTGTGCCTCCAAATATGTGAGCATATTCCATATTTGTATTATCATATATAAATCGTTATATTAATTAAAATTAACACTAAACCTATATTAAATATAAATTACTAAAACATTATTCTCCTTAAATTAAAGTGAACCCTTTTAGTTGCGGTTGTCTGATATAAGTATTACGTTTTAGTAAAATCATTTTTATTATATGATTTGTTTATATTTATTATTTAGTGTAATCACTTTTCATTTCTTATGATATATTTCTTTCAAAAAGTAACCGTATTTATAATAATAGACCAAAATTAATGCATACATTTATATTTTCTTTTTATTCATATGGTTTATAACGGTATATATAAATATACTGCTGTTTACACCCCTTATTATCTTCATAAAACATTTCAAATTGTATGATTAACAAATAAAAACATTGACAGTTAGATTAATATGGTAAATATAGTTGAGTCGTTTGAGAATCTGATAAATCGCCTTCTACACTATGATGTTGAAATTTAGGTACAAAATTGTCATTATGATAATTATTAAATTTTTTCCTCTTTATTCCTCCTTTGTTGGGTCTAAATCCTTCTAAAGTAGACTAATAAACAATTTAAAAGAGTAAAACATGTATAATATGTATATTTTTATTATAAAGTAAATATAAATAAATTATAAATATTATCATTAACTGTTTATATGATAATACTGAATTTTATATTACTCTATAGTAAAAATATAAAAATAAAGATGTTCCCAATATTGAAGTGAGGAAGAAAAAGCGATAAAAATTATTTGTCTTCAGTACATTATTTTTAATTCCTAGGAAACTAGAAATAGGTGTAGTCTCTTTATCCAACGTGTCATGTTTGCTTATGGATAATCCTTCTTCATCTGTCATATACAACGGTCTACTTTGTGAACGTGAAAGAATAAATGGCTCATCCTCTGCATGTCTTGAATCCTTATCCCCTGGAATAATGGATGCATTTAATTTTTCATTTGTCTCTTTTAATTTCAATAGCAAATCCTTTGGGTTATATTCGATATCACAATTAAAATATGCTTTACAGTAATCTAAGCCAAAGCAGCAGTCATAATCACCATATTCATCATAATATTTTTTATACAGTTCATTAATATAAGTAACATAGTCAATATAAGTTTGACATCTTCCTTTGTCAGAGCCATCACACTTAATATAATCATAGTTCTTAAAATAATCATGCAAATTTTTTTCTTCTTTCCAATCAATAAATTCACCATCGAAAATACATCCACATGGTGAAGAATTTAATGCATTATTATTAACATTTTTCGCTACTTCTCTAAGTTTATATTTAACATTATCTTTCCTCTGTATATATTCTTCTAAACTAAGTATTTTCCTTGTGTTGTAATACAGCCAGTGCTGCAAATAATAACATTTCTCTGTTCTAATGGCTCCAATTTCCATTTTTCCCAATTCCCTTAAATTCCTTGCCATTTTTTCACACAGTTCTTTAGCACTACCATCCTCATCTGTAAACGATACACAATCATCATTACGTTCATCCTCATTTATTTCTCTATTCAATTCATTATATTTTTTATACGAAGGTAGCTCTTTTAATATATCCTCCTGAAATTTAATTAGAATTAATTTACATTGCAAAAAAATAATAAATTTCAAAACAAGAATTATTTCTCAGTGCATTTCAATAAATGTATAACATGCACGACGTTCAAATATTAGTTATATTTAAAATATTTTAAAAATTACCCATTCATAATTTTCTAAACCAGTCATTCTATCTTAGCATAGTTAACTTTAGTGAATAACCATATTACATAGAATGTGTATAACATTATAACAAGTGTAATGACGCACAAACAATAAACTTTTAATAATTCTTCGTGTGAATGATAAAATTAAACGTTTTTTATTACTTATAACAATTCATGTGTTAGTTTTTAATATTAAAAATTAATAGCATACTATAGTTAGCGCAAAAATGTAGTATTCTAATTTTTTAATATAAATTAGAAATTATGAATAATATAATCCATATAAAATGCTGTGTTACGTAGCTTGATGTAACATGATAAAGCATTAATTAATATATTTTCTAGTAATACATTCATAATAACAAAGTCTAAATATGTTATTTTTCTTTTTAACATTAATATAGGCATCATCCCTAACTGTGAAATAAAATTTTTTTAATAATCCTATTATCCATTAAAAGATACACTCTTACACATATATACTTAATTTTTTATAAGTAAATTTATATAGAGATAAAAACCTACTTTCAAAACTTGTTATATTGGATTTACTAGGGTTTGATTAAATTCCGTTATATACCTAATAGATTTATTTTTTGTGTCCTTTTATTTTTTTTTGCCATATTTAACCAGAATTTATATGAACAATTTCTAGTCATGAAGTAAATTTCAGAAACATGTTGAGTACTCGTTGATAGTGTACAAATAAATTTCCCATTTTATTAAATATGAAATATATATTTCAAAAAATTAGTGATTATATCTTTGTTATTTAAAAGTCAGCTTTATATATTATTTCCGTAATATGAACGTATATTTTTTTCATTAATCATAAATATATATATAAATACAAGGAGCTCTTTTCCCCTAAAACAACCTTTGTGTAACTACTTTTTTTAAAGGAATAATACTATTAACAATAGAGAAAAAAATAATTTTTATATATTATTTTCTATAAAAATAATTTCTGCAAAATTATAAAAATACATGTAACAATTATTTTTTAAAAGTTTTAATCAAATATTGAAATGCAAAAGTAAACTAACCATAATAAAAAAAGAGAGAATTCAGTTCAATTAAATTTTATAAAAAAGTTGTGCTACAGATTTTACAGTATGTTTAAAAATTAACCTTTTTGCATAAAAGCATATATATATATTATTCTGCTTACTTATTTGTTAATGTTATCATTTTACATAAAAAGCAAACACATAATTCAAAATAAAAACAGTTCCTAAATTTTTGTCCAAACTTATTTTACTGTTAAATTAAATTCATTTTATTCATTTAATACTTAATACATTACTTTTTGTTTTTAAAATATTTTAATTCTTTTTGAATTCTTAGAGATTATTTAAATGTATTTTGATAAAAATTCTTAAAATAAACAAAGGAGAGAATCCTTTTTAAGAATAATATGTATATAACCGATTCATGCTTCCATGGTTTTATATAATAGCAGAATGTGTAATTATTTTTCTTGTTTCATAATCTATATATTGCAAAAGAGCTCATAAAAATCTTTTAAGCAAAACCATGCAAAATGACCACTTAATAAAAGATTTTCCACGGTTATTTAATTCAAAGTAATTATATAATTAAGTATTGTTTTTTTAAAAGCTCTTATACATATTCAGAATACAATTAATTTATAAGACTCAGATCCTATCCATAATTATGATTGCGAAGTAATGATGATTATGTTAAATCCTCATTAAAAAGACAGTAAAATATAGTGCATTCCTAAAGATAACTAAAAATATTTTATATAGCTCATAAAATATTGCGGTTAATTAGGAATATTACTATTAAATTATGTTATTCTATAATACACATTATTTAAAAAACACAAAAAAGTGGAGCGATCACGAAGATGATCGCTACAGACTAAATATATTTCGTATAAGATAAAAGTTTTGCTTAAATAAAAATTTTCCCATATTAAAGACATATGTAACAGTAATTATTTTATTCATTTGCTATATTTCTATGTTACACATTTTTAATAATTTGTAATAATATTTTTCAAGATACCAACATTTTTATTTATCAAATAATACAAGTAAGTCATCATTATGTGTTCCTTTATATATAAATCCTTAAAATTTTAAATCAGTAAAACGATATAATAAATTTTTTACTGCACAAGTTTTCGGTTATATTTTAAAATATACATTCTCTGTAAATTTTTTATTACAATATATTTAATTCCAAATAAGTTTTAAATACAAATTATCACTTGTAATTCATAAAAATCATATATTTAATTTGTTTTTAGATATGAAACAAACAGCGATAATTAATTCTATAAAAACATATATACAAAATTTTTAAATGGCTGAAATAAACATTAATTATATTAACTAATATTTAACACAAAAAACAAATATATATACATCAACAATGCTCGCCACAAATATAAATGATTTGAGATTATCCAACATAACAATCCTGTTTATACAGGTAAATATGAATTATAATATACAAACATATGTATAATGCATACAATTTACATAAATATGATTTTTTAAACAAAATATTTGAATTTAGGTGCATATATTAGTTAATTAACTAAATAACTTTTTTTTTTAGATAAAAGAATGAGTAACAAAAATATGTATGTAGTTTATTATGAGTCGCAATATTAAATTACTCCCCAATATTAACATATAGTACACATGAATATTTCTAATAGAATAATGTACGTATTATCATTTATACAAATATTTTTAATTCTTCAATATTCGAATTTTTATACTAATGATCATGTATAATTTAAAAAATTACAAGAATGTTTATAAAAAAAGTGTAACAATAATGATAACTGCAGTTCTTTATTTCATATGAAAAACTTCTTCACAAATATAATAATACATTGTCTTCTTCACCTTACGTGCGTCTAACTCTTGTATATTTTTCAATTTTGTAACCCAAATAACAAAATACTAATGCACAAATAACGTATGTTAAAAATAATATTAAAATATACGTATGAGTACTTAAATTTTTTACAAATGCACCAAAAATATAAGATCCATTTTTAATTCGTAGTGAAAAATCTAACAACATAATAGTGGTTGTTACAAATAATGGCAAGACATAGCCCCAAAATACATATATATCATACTTTTTGAAAATGGTTCTTTTATATTTTTTATTCATAACTTTATTGTTTTCTTCATATTCACTCTCTTTTCCAAGATAATTGAACACTTTTTTTTCAATGTTATTATCAATTTGTTTTATGCCTTTACGTAAAACACATATTGGGTTCCCACTTCCGCTACCATAATGACGTATGTAATGTCCATAATATTTTCCCTTTTTGTTTTTTAACATGGGTTTTTCTTCATTGTTTAATGTTCTACTACTAGCATCCGAAGTCAAATAACCACTTGACGGTGGATACCTCGTTTCGCTTTGAAAATCATATTTTGACAATAAACGTTTATTTCTTATGTTTAATGTTTTATCAATATTGTATCTCTTATCAAAGTAATTACCAGATGTTAGCTAAATAAAACATGGATGAAATTATTGTTTAATAAAGTAAATGCCTTTATAACAAAAGTGTATGCATTTTACGTAATAATAATTCTATTTAAATATAAATCTATTCATACATATTAATGTAATACCTCATTATTCTTATAGTGGCATGTGTATGTTAAAATGATATATGTAAAAATTTTAACAAAAAGCGTGGTCTTAATATTTCCCTTCATGGTATAAATACTTAATACTGTAAAAAAAAAATATATATAAATAGCAGTTCTAATAAGTAATATATGAGAATAGAACAATATTTATTATATATTTTATATGTCGCTATTCCATTAGCATTATATTTTAAAATAATTTAAATGAAGTGTACATTCATAAATTAAAAAATTTATACTTATAAAATACAATGCAAACAGTGTTCAATATTTAAATCTTGTATACATGAACTTTAATAAAGATGATCTTATAAAGACTTTCTAATTTATATTTATTTTATTTAATAAATACGTTAAAATAAAAATGTAAAAAAAAAAACAAAACTAAATTTTAACCTATACATATAAATTGTATTATATAAAAATAATGTATTCATATTATATTTGTTCATTATTAAATATAGCAAACATAATGTTAAAATAGTTGTAAATTTATTTTTTAAGTTATTTATTACTTATAAATAATCATCTATATATAGGACATTGCATGTGTGTTGTTTACTAAAAGAATGAAAACAGGCATTTTGGGATTATAAATACAATCGAACGAAAATGAATATAATTACATTTTTGTTCCATAAACATATAAGAATTGTTAATTTCACATTTAAAATACCATAAAATTAGAAAATTATACAAGTTAATTTATTTCATTTTAATATAGTTAAACTACTGATATATCATTACACACAGGTATAATTTTAGAATATTAAAATAATTTGTAAAAATGCATATATAACATATTCTATGTAACAAATTGTATAAATAGAAAAAATTTACTTAATATGCACATACTATAATTATATATGTTTTCATCTATAACTCATGCTTGTAATATTTATACCTTGAAATATTTATATTTCTTTGGTTCCTAGTTTCTGTTTATTTTCTTAGGATTAATATGCATTAGCCTTATTTCCATATGTATGCTTCACTCTTGGTAATTTTTTTTTTTACATAAAATGATTGGAGGTTATTAGCATACACGATTGTAATATTCAACAATAATGTTTAAATTTGATACGCAATATGTATTGAAGAGTTTAATGTAATATATATATATTAACCTTAGCCTATTAAGCAGGATGAATGAATTTTATAATTGTATATATATATCCATATACATTTATTTATCTATTTATTAATAACTTAAATATATATAGATATATTAAGAATGATTTTGTTCTATGGCGGAAACTTGCTTCTCTGCTATTAAGATAATTTTATTCATATATATAAAGTAATGTAAAATCTAGGATCATCAATAATATATATAATGAGTTTACATTTGTTACACTTTTAATATATTTTCACATTTTAGGTAAAAAAATATATATGTTTAAAAATGTAATAAATTAAAAATAATCAAAAAATGTTAATATTGTAATATAATTATTATTTATTTATTTTTTTTATCTTATGCTATTATTCATGATAAAATTAGTAGTTGCAACTTTTTGCCATCCTTTTTTTTTTTTTTTTTTAATGAATATTACATGAATTAAAATTGTGTTCTGTCAAACTTAGAAATAAAGCGTCTCGAAAGCGTAGTAAAAAATTCTTACATTATAATTTCCCGTGCTATAAAAAAAAAAAAAAAAAAAGAATATGCACACAAAAATTGTTATTTCTAATTGAGTGCAAAATGTTACCGGTATAATTTTCACCTTATAATTCTTTTTTATGTTGGCTGAATTGTTCATTAAAAAACAAATGATATATTTATGCATCTAATAACATATCGCGTGGGTGCATCATAAAAATTTAATGTAAAAATATGTGTTATTTCCATAAGCACTGTCATATAGGATAAATAATTTATTCATTGTTAAACTTTAAAAAAATTAATAAATAGTTACTATCTTAAATCTGTAAGATCACATAACTTCCAAATTTTATAAATTTTAGATGAACCTAATATTATAATTTATTCATGAAAATACCTATTATGTGATAAAAAGGAATATTACATATCTTATGGGAAAATTTATATGACTAATTCAACATTCATTTCGCTCTTAAGGTGTTAAATTTTTTTTTTTTCACCATAAATATAGCACACTAGAAATAATTTATTTTATAATTTCTACTATTACGAATTTGTTAAAATTATATTATTATGGAGAAAAATTAAAATTAGTTTATCATTACATATAAATTGAATGTTCCTTAACAAGCAAAATGTATATGAAGGAAATATTTTTATCTCCACGATAAATAATTATAAAAAAAAAAAAAAAAAAATACTATATATTTACACGAAAAATGTGTAAAATATTATTTTATATCAAAAATGAATGACCAATGAATATGAATTAAGCGAAATGTTATATATGAACTCCTCACATAATGAGAACGTTGTAAAAAAGTGGGGGGTAATAAAAGATCCCATTGTATGATATAATGCAAATATATATATATATTTCGCGTGTCCAATGTTTTAATGTACTCATTAAATGATGACAATATGACACGTTCTGTAAATGTTGAATGTTGAAAGGATATAAAGAATTACCATATAGGAAAATAAATAAAGACATATAATGAACAAGAGAATACGTTCAGTAGATTATATTTATGAATTAAGCTAAAAGAGTATTAATTGTTACGCATAGCGAAAATGAAATAAGAAAAATGGGGAAACGATAATGACACATTGTGAGGTGATTATAGATTCTGGCCAATCATCTGATGAAGTTGTGATGATTAGGAAATACTTAATGAACGAATTTATACCAAATGCATCAAAAATTAGGCTAGATGAAACTTAATCAATGCACAGTTTTTATGGAAATATGAAATTCTAAATACAGGGTGCATAGTTTTTAATTGTCTTTGTAAATGACAACAAGCGAATTATTCACACCCTTAAATATGTTTTATATGAATTAGAAATGAAAATTAAGGGTATAACGAAAGTACATGATGGCACAAATATATTATTTAATAATTATTGCATTCATAAATGCTTACATCGATCTATTTTCTAAATTATGCTAAGAATTCTACGAATCAATAGAAGAAAATGACTCACTATGAAAAGGTTATTTATCGTAATTACAATTGCAAAAATAGAATGCAACAACTATAAAAAAACTTCGCTAAAAAAGGTATTTTTGATAAACATTCTAAAACGAAACTCTAGTGCGGCAAAATGTTTTTTACTTTGTTTTATAAATTCAAAAAAATATGTGATAAGGGCGTTACAAACACTTCCTATTCTCATTAGTTCTACACATTCAGCTATTAGAGATCATATATGAAAACATGCTTAATATGTGAAAATAATAACAGGTATTTTCTTAAAAAAATTGTAATTTTGTGCTATATTTATTGAATTATAATTCATATGCCTTAACAACCTTCATGTGGCTTCTACATTTAGGTACCATTATTACTGACTATAAAAAGATTTTTTGAAAAATAGGAATTCCAACAATTTAACATTTTATAAAAAATGGTAGGAAGCGTTTGTAAATTGTACAATTTGGGAAATATCTAACAATTACATAAAGTTTAATAGAGAATTAGTAAAAACGTATGAAAATTTTACAGTTGTAAAAAATAATTTTAAAATATATTTTACTAATCACTCTAAAATAACAGTTTCGATTAAGGTAAAACTTTTTGTGATGTGTAGGAATCAAATAAATAAATGCCCTGTAAATGTAACAAAGTAATTTCTGTACTGATCTAAATAATTTTGAGAACATTTATGAAAATATTATGATAAAAATAACGTGCATTGGTGAACCACAATAATCAGTTATTTGTCTTTGGATGTAATATTTTAGTTGTGTCTATAATTTCATTTACTATGATGTTATTTAATACTATTTAGTTTATTTAATATGTACAAGGTAAATATTCTATTTAGATGATGCATGGCTTATATTCTATTACAGTTTTAGCTTGTATATTAAAAATATATTTATGTTATATATATTTTTTTTTTAAAAGTTCTGATTTATTCCATTTTTCTCATTCATACACCCTCGATTAATTAAGAAGTAGAAAAGGTGTGATGAAGCAAATAATTTAATAGTGTCTAATTCTAGTAGCTCAAACAAAAATACATCTAACCGTATTTGCATCATAACATATTATTTTATGTAAAGTACTTAATATGTAATGTGAAGAGATAAATTTTTTAAAGATATACTGTAATAAATGATATACATAAATTCTTTATGTTACAAAATATAATTGTAAATTTACCCAGTTGACATGTAATAACACGAAATATTTCACATAAAATGGAGATACACGCACTTCTCCTCAAGCAGACTTAAAAACAAAAAAATACATGTTATTTTACTATAATATTATAAAATAAAATTATATTGAAGGAATATCAAAAAAACGAGTAAAATGTATAAATTTTTCTATATGAAAATGATTTAATTATGTATAAATAATTAACACATAATTGTAAATGAATTTTAACATTTTTAAAAATACGATGTCATATGTACATTGTTAAAGAATTATGCATTTATCAAATTATATAATAAATATACTTCGTCATATCTATCTTATTTTTTTGCAACATAATTAGTCTTATTTTTTCGGTCCATTGGCACATGTAATAGTATTAGCACAAATGTGTATATATATTGTAAACACAAAGCAACAACTTAAAGGTAGTCATGAAGATAGCTTGTTTTTAGTGTGCACCAAAAGAGACAGTGTTTCAACGAATAAAAGGGAAAAAACAATATTTTTATGTAGCACAATTGAAATTGAAGAAAAAAAAATTATAACACCAACACATTAACTAATAACCACATATTTAAAGCCACATTATTTCAACCTTAAGTTATATTTTAATTTCACTTATGCAAATGAAAATTTGTTATACATAGATTATTTTTTGATAATAATTATCATATATAATACTGTTAAAAAATATCTTTTTACAATAATTATAAAAATGTAATTCTAAGTAAGATATCCTCATATCTTTACATAAAGTAGTAGTCTCTACTGATCCAAAAATTTCATGTAAATTTGCTCAAATAAACAAATCGCATGAATAAATACCTTACACAAAAATACATTTATACTGAATTAAACAAAAAATTTATGTACTCAATTATATATCCCATTAATGAAATTATGTTATAGATGTGTAAAACAAAGGGATACAAATTAAAAATTTCTCATATAATATTGAAATTTCCACATGCTTTTACAATTCATGTATTCACTTTATTTGCTTTTAAGTAAAAATTTTTTAGTTTTTTAGGTACTAATCACACTTAAATGTTAAATTAACAGATTGTTATTATCGAATTACTCTTACTAAGAAATATATGCTTAATTTTTCATATTAGTTGATGTTATTAGTTTATGTGTGAACTACTCATTGTTACTTCGTTTTTATAAATTCTGACATTATCATAAGTATTTATATTTTGTTAATATGAATGATGGCATTGTCCATAAAATCCTTGAATTTCTGTAGGTTGTAATAAGCAATAATTTTTTTGAAAAATAACTCTTTATCTATTTTGGCATATGTATTTTAATGCTTGAATGAGGAAAAAAGAACAAATCGCTAAACGCAGCACAGGAATATTTGGTAATTTTTTATGTCTTATTTTATTCATGGAATAAGGTTTCCAACAAATCTAAAGTACATTTAGTGTGCTGAATATTTAATCAAGAAAATAATGAATCTAATTATTCATACACATGTCAAAATGTTGTAATCATAAAAATGCTGTTAATTTTGACAAGATAATTGCAGATCTTTGTTGCAAAACGGAAATTATATTAAAACTACTGAATATTACGTGTTTAGTGAAAAATGATCTTGTGAACAATAATTGATACATTCATTTATACTATTACATATACGAAAATATTTGAAAAAGTAATTATTATTCTATATGCATTCTAAATAGTTTTACAACGGAATGTAGATTCTTTATTAAAATCGTAATTTTAGTAAAAACAAAAATGTTAAATGGGAAACAAACTTTTGTAGACGCATCAATATAGAAGAATTGAAAAACAAAAAGAAATTAAACTATTTTTTAGTCCTTTATGATTTTATAGAAAGTGTAGATATACTCGGAAACACTAATGAGAAAAAAAAAAAAAAAAAAATAGCTAGTATATAGAATATATGTTTCTGTTATGCATAAAAATGAATGAGACACATTATTCAAGAATAATTAAAGCTTATATCTATATAAAAGATATATAAAAAGTTGACGGAATTTTTAAAGGGAATGGGTTTGCTCCCCTTAAATATAATTTTCTGAATTATTCTAAGAAATCTATATACAACGATTCAAATAAGGTAATGTATACATTATATATAGGAGAAAAGAAACATTATAAACAAATATTCATTAGTTATAATTGAAGTATTTCTTAAAAATAACAATTTTTTTTATGGATGATTTAAAATGACATTCTTTATATCCATTTATTTACTTTTTCTTATACTCAATAATTTAAAAACCATTAATATTTAAATTTCTTATTAACATGGTTGTGCATATTGTATATATCAACATTACACTATATAAAAAGTTCTATAATTCTTTCCCTTTTTTATACTACCTAATCTGCTAATTTTTAAATCCTTTAATTTTACACATAATTAATGCGTTTTAAATTAATTTTTGTTTATTCGCTATAAATATAGTGTAACAAATAAGATCCACAAGTGTAAAACAAAGAATTGGACATTAATGTCTTATATGTTTTTAGCAAATAAAAGAAAATGTATGTTATTTCAACAAAATACTTCATTATAATCTAAAGCATAAAATATAATATTACATTATTGATATATGTACACACATATGAATAGAAAAACGAAAACATAAACAAATATTTCTTATGAGTATGCAGTTATATTATATTATATATATATATATATATGATTAATTATTTAAAATGAGTCTAAAACTGAGATGCCAATTTTACAATCTGGTCGTAACTGTAAGCATTTGTGCATTCGTTATGCTGAATCATTGCGATATTTCACACTTTTTGCCGAACTATATATATACAGTCTTTTTATTTGTTCACATTTACTGAATAACACTATATATGTAAATCAACTTTTGCACTCTTCAATAGTTTTCTAAATGTTTAGGTATTGTCTATAACTGTAACGTGAAAATTTCATACAAGGCAATAAGATACCTTAAATATTCTGTTTACATAATTTATATATATATATATATATATATATATATATATATGTATGTTACAAATCATAGGTCCACTATTGAATACCTTCTCAAAACATCTATCATTATATATAATGTTTTCATAAATAACGTCATATATTGGGATTGATACATTCCTTTAACCATTTGTGAATATGGGAGTATCCTTTTTTCTATCCCCCAAGGGTAATATATCAATAAATTAATAAGTAAATAACAGCTAAAAAATTACTTTACACAAGACATTTTATTATTAATAATAAGAATTTACACATTTCACATTCTATAGTTGATATAAGCTATAAAATGTGTACATGGTTAATATTATTTCTGTTGTTAAACAACAAATAGGATACATTTTCTTTAGTTATAATTATTTCTTGTTATATATCATTTATACAAATGTATAATTTTATAAATGAAAAAAAAAAAAAAAAAAACAAGAATAACGTGAATAAACATAAGACGAATGTTGTGTTCAGATTAAATAACAGATATCTTTAATTATAAAAAGTTCATATTTTTAACAGTAAAAGTATTAATGCTTGAAAATATTGTCATAATATTTTAATTTTTCTACATTAAAAAAAAAAAAAAAGGCAGACATTTTTTATTTTACTATATCAAGTATACACAATGCTATGTGTACGACAATTACTAATTGTAAAAAATATTAGTAAAATTACGCTTTTAGTAATAGAATGAAAGTTTATTTTATGTTATCACTTAAAAAAAAAAATTTTTTTTAACTTAATTTGATAAAAATGTCAAACATTTACCTAATCCAAGAATGAATATATTGTGCAGATGAAAACATGAAAACAAAGAATCTAAAAAAAAAAGATAATAACTTCCTCTTTGTAAAGTTAAAAATGTAAACTTAACAGTTCCTTGGCGCGGTTCAAACAATTCACTCATGTGCTATTTTAATGCCTGTGCAATTTATCTTCATACAAGTATACACCAAAAAAAAGTATATGTAACTTAATCGGAAAAATTATAGTAAACCATTGTTCCAAATACGATAAAAAAAAACGTATTATATCAAAAATACATATATATATATATATATTCATTTATTTCATCTAACATGTGTGTTACACTTTTTGAAGTCAATTTAAAATGATGAAATAATGTGGAACTTAATTATCTCGTAAGGAATATTCTTCATCGTAATATTTATATAATTTTGTAAAAAAGTGCATTCTATACGTAACCGTTACACATATAACAATAGTTTTTCTTATTTTTTGATGACCCATCAAATTGTACTCTTTTTACAATTATATAAATGAGGCATATAATAGAGATGATACTTAAAACATGTGAAACTAATGCGTTCATTGTAAGCAAAATGGTTTTTATGATTGGGGTGGAATTCAAATTTACTGATGCACGTATTATAAATATTATTAATCCAAACGTTTTCATTACAAATGGCATAATCAAAAAGAAGCGATATCTTCTAAATAGTATTTTTATTAACCTACTTTTTTTAATAGTAGGATCTTTCTGAAGGTTCCTTATATATATAAAATTTTTATATACCCTTTTTTCAAAATACTTATCTATCTTTTTAAAAATTACATAAGCTAGGGATTTTTTTTTTTTTTTTCGACGTGGGTATGTTTCTTTAAATAAATTAGAATACTCTTTTACTTTTTTTTCTTTTAATTGTGTTTTAATATTATTTGATGTCTTCATTTTAACATTGTTTGCTAATTCCATTCTAATGTTTTTTGCTAACTTATATTCGTTTCTATGGGCTAATTTTCTTTCCGCATCGTGATTAACCCAAAATTGTCTAAACCTTAAAGAATCAAAATGGCTATCCATGTATGCTGCTAATAGACGTGATCTTATAAAATATGTTACATTAGCTATCTTGTGCTCTTTATTAACTGAATTAGAAAAAATATTCTAAAAAAAAAACAATTTATTTATTTGTAAAATGATTTATTATTTACTTACTGAAATGCTATAGTTTCAAAAAATAAGTTAAGGAAAATATCATAAAAAATAGTTACTGAACACTTTTATTGTAATACCTCATCATTGTAATAAACCCATAATGCACACATTAAAAAAGTGAAGGTGCAAATGTTAATAAAGTATATTATTTTAGATTTCGCCCCCATGTTACACATTAGCAATATTCTCATGACTACAATTAATAGAATATCACATAGTCTTTTACACTGTCAGTAGTGAGCGGACGTTCTTTAAATTATTTTTATTTGTCCTCATAGTTCTCCATTTATGGTATTTTAAACGTATTAAATAAATAAATATATATATACATACATGTGTTATATATAAATGAAACAAATTCTATTACACTACACTAAAATAAAAATTTGAATAAAAATAATTTAATAAAATTATCGCATGCAATATATTTTAACAATTAGATTTAAAAGAAACTATTACTTTTTAAATCTCACTGAAAATGTTAAAAAAATATAAATTAATTATTTTATATTACACAAATAAAACTCTTTTTATTAATTTTTAACAGAAAATAATAATTACAAAAAAGAATACACTTATTATACTTAAAAACATTTTTATATTATTTAAATTCATTATTCAAATTTTAAGGTATTTATTTTTATATTTCATCATATGTAAAATCAATGTTACAAACAACACATGTAGAATCCTACAAACTGTTAGTGCCTTTCAATTTTATTCCCTATTATTTTATAATTTTTGTATATGCGTATTTTTATACACTAATAATACGTTGCTAAATATATATGTATATACTACTAGAGGTGTAATACCACATTTTAATATTAAAAATTACTTGGCAACACGAAAATTTGTTGTTTAAATAGGGATGCATATTCTGTGTTTGCACAACGGTGAAAGAAATTCATTCACACCTATTTTATTATATAGGTTTAATTAATATGCTAAATATTTTTCTCTACTAAAATTCATTTTAAGCTATTATTCATTTAATTAATACACATTTTTAGATTTCGAAGAATTATATATATACTGAATTTTCAACAATAAATGAATGAGAAAATTTTAGAAAATTTTACGTGGGTTCATATAATTTCTTCCAAAGAACTTATATGTAGTTCATGGTCCTACTGTTTAAATAGATATTCATTAATTTAAAGATTTGTATAGTTTTTCCGAATTTGTGTAAATTTTATGTTTAATGTTGTTAATATATTTATTCAGGAATTGAAAATTTTTTACAATTAAATGTTGATCTATAGTAAAAAATAATTATAGAATCCTGAATATTTTTTTTATGATGTTGTGAAAAAATAATATAACGTGTAATTAATATATATATATGTTTTTTTGTTTTTTTCTCACCCCCTACTGATTGTTCGATAAAATTGAAATATAATTTAACATTGTTTTGCATCTTAGTTGTTACGATTTTTGAATTACAACACATATATATGGCTACTCCATAACAAAAACCAAAAAATGTGTATATTATTTTTCAAGCAATAATTTTTTAATTTAAATTCTTACTATAAAATTTTTTTGTTAATACTTTTTAATTGTATTATTTCTAGTTATTTTGGCTGTATTCATAAAATTAATTTATTTTTTTATTTATTATTATTTATTTTTTTTTTTACATGATCCAATTATTTTATAGTTCAGTTTATTTTGTTCAAGTTGCATAATTTCATATTGCATTTGTGTAACCCCTACAAAATATGTAGCACAAATAAAAGTGTTGCACAGCTGCTAGGTGTAAATATCAATAAAAATACAAAACAAGTTACATAAAGCATAGGGGAAATAGAAAAAATTAATTATTTAATACCGCGTATATATATCTTACCTAAATATTAGCATACTAATTGCATAACAATCTAGAAAAAATTGTTAATAGTGTTATTTTTGCCATTACATCCATATGCAATAATTTAGCGTGAATCAACAATTTTTTAGTATATATGTATAGTAAAGCAACTTTAATAAATCATAAAGAAATTATTCACAATGTAAACACGCCTTATGCAGTTGAATACAATAATGCGTCTTTTTACACACTGTTTAAATGGTTTAAATATGCTACAACATATATTATAATTTATACAATTAAATTTTGAATAAATTATTTAGGTTTACAGTAATGGGAACACAATTATGTAGATTAACTAAAAGGTATTAAATATATAAGTTGTTCTAATTAATGTATTAAGCTTTGAAGTTTAGTGATACAGTAATATGCTGCATAATTTCTCTCATTTTAAGAACATAAGAATATAAAATTAATAGTTTTTTTTTAAGTTATGAAGAAAAAAGTTTTTGTACTAATGTGTATATATATGTAAAGTTATTACACCTCTTTTCTACTAATAATTCAACTTTTTATATTTGATATTAAGCCACATGTGCTTATATGTTAATAATTTTATTTTTTATAATATATATTTAAATTTAGACATGTAAAATTATTCTTCTATATTATAAGGCAAGCGCAATTGTAATAAAACAATTATTGTTTTTAATTGTAACAAATGATATGTTACAAAAAAAACTAAATGTTAAATTTCTTTGTAAAATAGAAATGTGCTTATACAAGTATTATTAATGCTGTTCTATAAGAAAGAAACATTTTTTTTCCCCACCAATTAAGGCATGTAGTGCAAAGAAAGCTCTCCATAGTCAAAAAAAAAATAAAATAAAATAAAATAATGCAAAAATTTAATATGTTATAATTTTATATATATATATATATATATAAAGCATAAATGACGTATAAATACCTATATTTTGATGCACAAAAAAAGCGATTTTTTACATTATTATTTCTAGTTCATAAAATTATTCCTAAGGAGTTATTTGATAGAAATGTCTACTTTTTCGATTTTGCTAAATTTTTAATATTTTTCTTCAAATTATTCAAAAACTGTTTACACATATGTTAGAAATGGATTTTACCCCATTTAACATAAATATATATGTCATATACAAATTTTTACATATAAGATATTTATGTTCCTTATTATTATATATACATCAATGTTTATTTAGACATTCTATCATTCACAATTTAATTAATGCATATCCCCTCTTTTAAACTTTATTATCTGTAATGTTGTCTCTCTTTTATCACATTCCTAATGTGTAATATTTTCAGTATTAAAATTGTCGATTTGAATTTAATGTTAATTGACTACTATTAAACAATATGAATGTTCACGCAACTGTTTTGTGCAATTATTTTTAAGTCCACAAACTTTAACATTTCCTTAGCAATCTTAAATTTTTATATGTAGTCCCTTTTTAATTATACCGTATTTAATTTTTTCTATGGAATATCTTCTTTGTTTAATTATTATTATATTGTTCTTTCACTCTCAACATTAACCATTACTAGCAAAATCACATGTATATTTTTTCCTATTATTACTTTCCTTGCCTCATTTCTCATAAAATATAAACAGAACTCATTGATGTTCATGCAAAATGGAAATTCATATAAAACACATTTTTAAAGGAATTTATATCTACAAACTCAAAATCCTCTATTGACAAATGTTTTATGTGTTTTCCTTAAATATCATTATTGTATTTTTTTTTTTTTTTTTTTTTTCTTCTTTTCTTCTTAACCCATTTACAGATCAGACAGATTAATATAAAATTAAAAAATGTGTATAATCTATTTTGTACTTTAATTATTCATTTAAAAAAGGATATAAATATTAATATTATAAATTTATGTTTTAAAGCTATAGTTTTACTTTCTTTAATGCATAGGGATAAAACCTGAACTTTTCCTAATATGGAAGAAACTACAAGTTCAATACGAAAATAATGTGACTTAAATATATCATGCTTCATTCCTAAAATATTACTTACATCGATAACATTCTAAAATAATATATCGATTGTTGCAATATTAATTACTTTAGTACATTTATGCCATTTGACATTTATATTTTAGAAACTATCATAACCTGCTGCTGGATTGACAACATGTTCTTTAGCTATTTCGTGGATGTTTTCAGAAAGCTTTTGATAAGTGCATTTTAATTTTTCTAGTATATTGCCCTTCTGATGAGACGCAAAACAAATAAAATAATGTGGATAATCATTATACCATTTTCCATGATGACATCAACCATCATGCCCTATATAAAAATTAGTACTATGCTTCAGATAATCTGAATATTTCTTTAGAACAACTTTTTCTCATTTAATAACATTCTTAAAAATATAAATGCTTTTAAAATAATTGCTCAACTGTTTATGTTTTATTAAACATTCTAGATGATTAGAATCATTCCTGAGAAGAGGAAGTTTACAACCATTTATTTGATGTCATCTTTTTAATTACTATCTTATGAACATTTTTATAATTCTTTTATAACATCCAAAACATTAATTCCCAGCTTTATTATAATAATTTCTTTTATTTTTCCATAAATTTAACATCTCTAATTTTAATATCTTTTTCTGCGTTCCTCTGTTTTAGTAATAGCGTTTAAATATTTTAAGTTTCTATAGATATTGCTAAAAAGTTCCTTGTTAATGCATTTATTGCGATATTTTAATGTGTTCCATATATTTTCATGACTATTATTATTTGCAACCGCCTCCAATTTTTCACACATAATATGGCATTATAATTTCGATAAATTAACATCCATATGGACAAAGCAAAAACATTCAATACATGTATACTTATAGGATTATTTCAAGATACAGTAGTCAATGATTTATTTATGTAAAACATACAATGTTGTAGCATCAATGTCCTAATAATTAATGTAATATCAATCTAATATTTAACGCAGCAAATTTAATAAAGTATCCATCATACCATAAATTCTAATAAAATCAAATCATACACTTTGAGAAATTAAAAATATATGTATAAATTGTACGATGTCACATCATATGTTGTATATTTATCATGTGCATTATATTCGTGTTAAAAAGTACATTAATATTAAGTATTAGGTAGTACACATTAAGTATATGAAGTTACTATTTCCTGTGTAACTGTATTGATGTGATAAAAAATAACCATCTTTATTTTTAAAAAAAATAAAAATTAGGAATATATCAAAATGGAAGTTCAATGCATTGTAGAACGTTACAATTTCATAAATTCTTCAATTTCAAATATATTATATAATTAAACTAATGGCACCTCTACAATCATGGTGTTTTTAATTTCAATGATAATAGACTATAACTCCCTTTCGAAATATATACTCTTCTGGTTCAACCTATCCTTTGAATGTGTTCTTGTATTTCTCGTAACCATGTAACAATACATTAATTTATCTTTTTTACACATACTTAAGTTATGAACCGATACTCCAAAAAAAAAAAAAAAATTATTTCGGATTTTACGCTTGACCACAGTTTGTATCATTTTCTTGCGTAACTTGTTCTATGAAAAAATTAACTCCTTATACAAATGTTAATACAGTTTATACTTTTACTTGATAATTTATTATATACTTTTGTCTTTTGCTCATTGCATGCAAATCATTATAATACAGAAAATATAGAATTTATCTAACGATTTTGTTTTTTGTTTTTTGTTTTTTTCCCCTTATATCCAAAATGAACGACATTATAAATTTATCTATTTACCAAGTTAATCTTTATTATAATCAATATATTTGGAGTTACATTTTATTTTGTAATATTGTTTATTCCGCTTTTTTATATCTTAAGACATAATTATTATTCATAAAGTTTTTACGTAATGATGCATTATGTGAGGTAGGTAGATCAAAGTTTCATTCTTCTTTATAATTTTGAATATTTTTCTTCCTTTTAGTGCATCTGTATAAGACATATCTTAACTTATAAGTCAAATGAAAACATTAAAAATATTATTCATATCTTTTTATGTGTGTTATATAATCATGAATTATTTTTTACTAAATAAGTATTTTTAATGTAAAAAATATTAATAATTTCCATAAAAGTAATATTTACTTTATAAAATATGAATATAAATATAATCATAATAGTTGCAGATAAAATGGTACATAACACGTTAACAATTCAGATGATTGAAATATTCTTCACTATTATTGATAGTAATTCATCATCAATAGTAACAACATTTTATCAATTATTTTTAAAAAGCTCAATTCAAATCGTGAAGTTTTCTGCATGTATTCTAAATATGCCAACATATATTTACCTTTTTCTTTGTAATATAAAATATTTATTTCACATAATTCAGTGAAATTCAATAAAGATAAAATTTGTTCTAAAGTATCTATATAACTCCTATTACTTAAGATTCGTAACAAGTTGAATAATGCTTTAGGTAATACACTACCTTATTTCTCATTTGCTTTATAACATTCTTTTAAATTTTTAATGGTATTTGAAAGTTCAGTGTTACCAGAAAGGCCACAACGCGTAGACTTAGCCACGTCTGTAGTATCATTATTAATAAAACGAGCGCTTGTTTTTTTGAATGTTATCAGGTAATGAAATAAACTTCATAAATGTACTAAAAATTTTGGGGCATATATCCTTAGTGGAAACCATTTTATTTTTCTTTCAAAAATATAAAAATAACAAAAAAAAAAAAAAAAAGTTCTCTTTTCTGTATTTTGTCATCTAACTTATTTTATTTGAAAAAAGACCTAAATGATTTGGTACAATTATAAAAAACTATGTATATGTAATCACACATATTGTAGATAACAAATTCTTTTAATATCACTTAATGAATTTTTGGCATACGTATTTTGAGATTTATATTGCAATTACAATTAAATCCATCTTAGAATAATAAACAGGTCTTTTAGTCCTAATATATGTCAAAATTGTTTATGTATCATTACAATTGAATTATTCATAAAATTCAAGAAATTACTAAAAATTAAATATATTAATAATTTAACACTTTAGATAAATAGGATTTTATTATTTTTGTCGTTCAGAAAAATGATAAAATACACGACTTAATGCAAAATATTATGTATATAATAAAAAAATAACAAGGTGACATTTGCTGTACACTATTGTTAATTTGTTTCGTTTATTCGAGATGCAACAAATTTGCGTAAAACAGAAAATGTTATGACTTATTATTTTAATATAAATTCACAAACCAAATGTGCAGTCTATTATTATTAAATTATAATTTTTTTTATTATTAATTTTTTAATCTGTATGGATGTTTCTTAATTAAGGATATTATTTATCTAATTAATATCATCCAAAGGTTTAATGAACTGTTCACTATGTATCTTTTTTTTTTTTTTTTAATATTATCAATAATTTTTTATGCAGAATGACAATTAAAATATAACAGATAAAATACCACTGTTTAAAAATATTTTAGCACACATTTGTTTTATTTTAATAAAACCTTCTTTTTTTTTTTTTTAATGTAAAGCATTAGGATTTATGAAACACATTTAGGTACACATGTAATTTTTTGTATTATTGTTGATGGTTAAAGATGTTATTTTTTGAAAAAGCCGCTTATTTTTTACACATTCTTTTATTTCTTTAATTTTGTAAATAATTCTTTTTATATTAACCTTTTTTACATTTTAGTTGTATAACGTGATATTTTTTGCATAGGCTTTTTTTTTTTTTTTTTTCTGTATGTTATTATTAAATATATAGCATAAAAGACATTTCTTTAAACCAACTAATTATACTCTTAAAATTTAACCTATTTTGCGCTTACATTTACAAGTGCTTAATACACTAAAATATTTTAGTACTATTTTGACTCCATACTTTTAAAATATAACATAAATTTTCTTTTTACTGTATGTCTTTGTTATTTGTCTTATTCATTTTTTAATAATACTTTGCAAACCATTAAAATAGAATACTTCAAAAGAAATTTTATTCTATGTTTTGACTCAGTTTTTGTCTTCATTTTATCTCTGTAGATTTCACATAAAATGTATTTTTTGTTCTTTATATCCCACATATTTTATTGCACATATCTATATTTTTTATAGTAGTAGAATTTCGCATAAAAATCTAAGTATATATTTGCATCATACTCGTTATGTATTTTTCACATACTATGCAAAAATTGGTATATATACATTTAAATAGCTCTTCAATTGTTTATCATAGAAAATTATTTTCCCTCTTGAGCTTAGCACATTATCCTGATAAATCCCAAAGGTCATTGCAATTCCATCTATTTCAAATAATCCCCAATGCAGGTAAATGTATCAAAATGAAGATAAAGCTCCATTTCCATTTAATACAAATAACAAAACTAAAGTACTCTTTGTTTAAATAGTATATATTTCATAAAACACAGTGAATTTTATTTTCCAAAATATGTATTCATTTATATATTATACCTTTTATTCCTAATTTTCATAACGACTATTTTAAAAAATTATCTTCAAATGATTTGTTTATTTTTATAATAATGATTCCTCCTTATCAGTAAGACAATGCAAGTATTGCAATTCTATAAGTCCCATTTACAAGGATCCCAAAAATACAAATCCTTGTTCTAAGCACTTAAAAAAAATTTAATATATAGATCACAAATTAATAGTAAATATATGAGACATAATCGCTTTTAACATTTCAGTTATATCATATTTTATGTGTTTTCAGACATTCGTTGTTATGAAAAGGATAATACAATAGATATTCATTCTGGGAAGTTTATACTCATACGATGTTACTTTATTAGTGAACGATTCAACTTGCTTAATAATATATGTGATATTGTTCCATACTTTTTTGTCCAACTCTAAGTGAAATAAAAAAAAAAAAAAAAATTATCAATACCCTGTAGATTACTCAACAATTTTTAAGGTAACTAAACCTTATTAAACCATTTGTTAATGGTATTCAAATTACATTGAATATAACATATTGGTAACACCTAATTTTGAGGGGCATCTTAAAAAAGAATGAACAACAAACGTTCAAGATTTAGTCCAAATTGGTATAGAAAAAAATTCCACATATATTCTTATCTAAATTAAAATGAAAAGATAACAAATTAATCATGATACACATAAATAATGTTTTAGAATGATGAAATAATGAAGGATATATACGATACTATGTAAAAAGAAATATATTTAGGTTGAGATACCCCATTTCATACAGATGATATCTATGGAAACATGACTAGTTATTCCCATGTTTCACCACCAGCGTTACCACTTTACCACATTGTCACATATCCCTTTCATATTCCTTAGAATATCTGATAAATCTTCACTATATTACACAGTACAAATCAAAAAAGTTCTCTTATGAATACTAACATTTTATATTACTATTAATAATGTACTATGTTTAAAAATAATTCATTGTAAATTAATAACATCCTTTTTACACTTTTTTCTATGTACGCTAGTTTTCCTTGACCTAATACTAGTTAGCCATAAAAATTCGTCTTAAAAGTTGGATCACCTATCAATACGATGAAAGCATACACAGAACAATTGCGAACTCATAATTCAGAATGAGTTAATGTATATTGCCTTAACTGAAAAATATATATATCTTATCAACCAACATAATATTCATAAATAATAAAATTCTAAAAGCATCGACTTATTTGGAATATCATTGTTATGATCCATTTAAATTTAATTATATATATAGCACCATTTCATAATTCAAAGCATAGCACAAATACAAAACTCGGTAGTATAACGAATCTAAATAAATATTGTACATTCACAATTTTTTGGTGATACATACAAATATAATTAAAAAAAAGGTAACACATGAAAAAAAAAAACAAAAAACAAATTGCAATTATATATATAATATTATAGTGAAAATGCATATACTGTAGAATACTTACTAATTTTATTCTGTCGTGCTGTGTATATAGGAAATTTCCCCATTTTACATGTATAATAAAAATGGCTAAATTTTCGACTCAGATAGACAGACATAAAAATACATTAGAAATATATAAATATACAAGCATGGTTTACACTTTTTTAGAAGAACTAAAAGAGTACTTATTATGCACTCGAAGATATTAAGCATTTTTTGTAATTTAAAAATTAAAAGATGTAATATCTAAACACACATGAAAGTATAATAATAAAAATGCAAAGATAAAATTAAAAAATGATTAACTATTTGAACGTGTTGAAAAACATTCTTCCTTTTAAACGATTTTGCTCAACATTATAAAAACCTATTGATATTTTTATCTATGTTATACTAATTTTTTGTTATCTTTTACATTAATTTGTATTATCATACACTATAGTTGTAATAATATTTTATTACTTCATTTTAACGTTTCAAATGCTTTCTCTTAATTTTTTTTTTTTTTTTTTTTTTTTTTTTTTTGTGAGGGGATTCAAAATGGACTTTATTTTATCTTTAATAATTTTCATTGTGTGAATGATGATTTTTATATATATCTTTCAGTAATTTTTTCTTAAATGTATTTCAACACCAAAAAATATACAATGTATACTGTGTTACAGATTTCATTATATATAAACGATTTGGTATCCCAAAATAATTCTTGTACAATTTATATAATAATCAATTTAATATTTCTTTTCTTTTTTTTAAAAAAAAAAACGTTGTTTAAAAAAAAAAGCAAAAAGGAGAAAAGAAGAGTATGTCAAATGCTGAAGTTAATTAATTTTTAAATGACAAACAAGAATAAAAATAAATCAGTTCCTTATATTCTAAAATTTGTGATATATATTGGCATATGCTGTTTTGATGTTTATTGTTTTATTATGATTTTATATGGCAGAAAATATATGATAAAACATGTACATAAAAGGCATATTCACAATACCTACATGATGCTAGGGGAATACTAGTTTTTATATTAATTTTATATCGACATGGAGATTATCTAATCTCAATTTTCCAAATTAGGCTTTTTTTATGGCACAATAAATTTATATTTAAGGTGTATATATGTTTAGAAGTTAAATAAAAATATATATATAGGTATAAATTACAATATTAAATTAGATTACACTACGAGGTTCCATAATTATAATTAAATTATTAATTCATGTATATTATATAAGTGTAAGATTTATATGCAATTGTTGTCACATAAGAAAAACTAATTATCTAACAAAGTTTCTATCATTTTTCATATAAATAAAACAACAGAATTAATGTATGCGACTCCCTCACCACCAATAAGAAGAAACTTAAGCAACGTTTTACTCAAAGAACTTTTTTATTAAAAATATTTTATAATTCCAAGTTTTCCGACTTTTTACTTTTGTTCTATTGTTTTTCTTTTTTTTTTTGATTATAATTTCTACTTTTTTTTTTTTTTTAAACTACACTTTTTGTGTTCCTTCTTTTACGAACCATGTGTAATTTTCATTTTTTGCATAAAATATATAAGGCATTTTATCATATTTTTTTTTTTTTTTCATTAATTTTACAACTACATATACCCCCGATCATCCTTTCATGAATAGAAGATAAAACGTGAGTTAACAAAAAGAATGTAAACTTGTTTTCTTTTCGTCAAATTTTTAGGGGTTTGAGTAATTTTTTTCCGTATGACGTTACAAAAGAGCTCTACGATTTTTACACAATTGCAATTATGTTTAATTAACATCATTTGAAATACTACTTTTCGATGTTTTTAGTAAAAATTCATTATTTTATTATTATAATATATAGTAATTAAATATTTACTGTAAAGTTTTAAATTTATTATTTTTTTACATATTTAAATTTTTTACATAGATTTCTTATTTTTTTTGCAGTGTTTGTGATTATTTTCTAAATAAACATTATTTTTTCTATTTTAAGGATATTTTATGAAATAACTATACTAATTTGTATACATAAATTCATGGGCACATGAATTTATAATTATTTATCATCCCCTATACGGCTTTTTTTTTTATTATTTTCGTATTTTAGTATTTTTGTTATTCTAATATTAAAACAAATTATTAAATTATTATATATTATGGAGACGTGGTTTATATTACAATTTTAAAAATGTTTATAGTTTATTTTAACTCTATTTATATAAAATACAATGAAAAATAGTATATTTATCTCCACCTTAAATTTATATGCGCAAAAACTGGAATGTTTTTTTTCCTATTATTTCATTATCCAATTTATACTAAATAAAATACAAAAAAATATAATTATGACGTTTTCACTTTTTTTTATATTTTCCCCATTTTTTTTTCAAATAAATTTTAAGAATAAAAATTAATTTTTTTAATTAAATTTAGATATTATTACTTTTTTCTACCATTGCATTAGGCAAAATATTATTATGTATATTTTTTGCATTTTATACTAATTTTTATTTTATATTTATTATTTACTGATATTTATGTATAATAAATATTTTGTTAAAATATTTTTAATTTAGATTTTTCTTTTTATGCATATTTTAATATATTTTTTTATGTATATAATTTGGAAAAGCTGAAATGTTTATTTTATTTTTATTATATTAATAAAAAAAATTATAATGTATAAAATTTAGAAAACTCAACTGTTAGTAATTGCGAAATTTTTCATAATATATATGTATAAAAAATCTTTAATATTACGAATGTTTTGGAAGCATTAAAAAAGGTCACATGATAGGAAAAATAAAAGAATCATCTTTAACAAAAATTTTTACGCTTACCCTTCTGGTATGGATATACCAGTGTTCTAATGAGGTATAGTAAAGATTTATATATAATATTTTATGCACATTCTTTTTTTCTTCTATCATTAGATGTGCATGTATATGTTTCCATTAGTAAATATTTTCCTTCAAAGGTGAAAATTCTTATAATGCATGATTATACGTGCTTGGTTATATATAAAATGTTTTTTTCCCCCTTTATTTAGACATTTTCTTGTGGAAAAACATGGAATAAGGAAAGCAACAATAATAGCACATTGTGTGTAAGAGTTGCTAGGGGGTTGAGAGAAGATGAAGAAATGCTAACAGAACAGAGAAATGCTTACCTTAAAGAAAAATTGATCAGTATTATAGAAGACGTAGAAGAAGACGATGCAGATGATAATGTAAATTTTGCAAAACGATTTAATTCATTAATACAAGAAGAAAAATTCCAAAAAGGATTAAATTCATTGATCAAGCAGGAAAATAAAAAAAAGCAAATGAACCCATATGAATATGATGATGATTTTGTAAAATTTCATAATTCATTCATTTTTAATGGAAATAAGAATGATAATAAAAATATAAATTTAATAGATCTTGAAGATTATCAAAAAGTACAAAATAACAAAAATATTAATAAGCATCCTACAAAAGAGCCCAATTTACATGCTAATACAAGCGATTTCGAGAAACTACACAATTCTTTTAATTTTAAGAAACAATCTACAGTAGAGCCAAATCCATTTTCTACTACAAGGGATTTTGAGAAACTACACAATTCTTTTAATTTTAAGAAACAACCTACAAAAGAGACCAATCCATTTGTTACTACTAGCAATTTTGAAAAGCAACAGAATTTTATTAATTTAAAGAAATCAAGTGCAGAGCCATCGAATTCACAGAATACTAATGATGATTTTGAAAAACGATATAATGCATTAAAAGACGACTATTATTCTGATAAACTATTTAATGGCGCATATAAAAATGAGAACAATGATCTTAAAGAAAAAACTCAACATTTTAATACATTTGATGGAAAAAAAATAATGCATAAAATTTCTAAAAATGACTTTGATGACTTAAAGAAAAATGAAAGAACTAATACACAGTTTGATAAAATGTATAGTGGTTTGCTAAAGAACACAACTTTTGAGGCTGAAAAGAGAGTTCTAAAACTTGTAGATGATTATCCAAAAGATGAAGTAGAAAAACCACTCATTGATATTGCAGAAAATACACGAACAACCAGTTCTGAAAAAAAAACAAATGTCGTAGGAAATAATCCTTACACTGAAAATAGAAAGAATGCATTGTCATATGCTCAAAACATGCATAAATTACTTAATAAATTAAAGTATTATAATAATGTTGAAACAGCCATTGATGCATTAAAAAATGATGATAGATTTAAAAAAATACTTGAAGAATTACAACAAAATAACGGAATGGAAAAATTATTATATATATTGAAATATTCTGATGATTCTGAAGAAATACTATCAGAATTAAAAAAAAGTGACAACATCGAAAAACTAGTTTATGTATTTAATTATTTTGAAAATAATTCTATATCCCATAAAAAGGAAGTGTCGAAAGATAATTCCAATATAAGCAGTAAATTATCATCACTTAGCGCTAAAAAAAAAAAAACAATAATGTGGTTGATGAAAATGTTAATTAAATTTGATAAAATGTATGAAGATCAATTATTATCCATATTCAGTTCTGATTTAGATGATGAGGAAATGAAAGATATTAGTGAAAAGAAAAAAATACTTAATTATATCCAATATTCTAAAATTCTTTTACCAATTGCCGTAGCTGTAATATTAATAGCTATTCTTAGCTCGTTTGGAACAGTTACATATTATATTTTCGCATCCTTGTTAACTCTATCAGCAATAGGGTATACTGGTTTTAAAGTAAAAAAATGTCGTTACAAGAAAAAAGTAGAAAAAATAAATAAGAAAAAAGCACAAAAGTCAACAAAATCTGAATAGAATATAAAAAAAAAAAAAATTACTTGGTATTTTTTAAAAACAAAATGTAATGTTGGTGAGACCACTCTTTAAAGTTTTACAAAAAATGGTAAAAATTTACGAATGACTAATTTTATATATATATTCGTGATAATATTTTAGTTTTTTAAATTTTTCCATTTAATCAGAAACATTATCTCTTATGGTCTACATATACTCAGAATAATTTATATAAACCCACGCACACACCACACCCCTTATATGTTATTTGTTTACATAAACATTTTTGTGGTAGTTTTACGAAAAAATGCGATTATATAGGTTTTTTTTTTTTTTTTTTTTTTTTTTTCTTACAAATATATTTGTGCATGTATACTACGTGAATGTTCAAGTGTTTTAATTAATATGCTGAATGTTTTATTCATTTATTTAAATAAGCAGTTTTCGTTTAAGCATAATACAAAGAACGTGTACTTTTAAACGTTTTATTACCTTTTTTATATATTTATTAATGAAAAATTATAAGCAGCTTTTAAACAGTTTATTTATTTTATTCTGCCCTCATTTAACTATATATTTCATTGAACCTTTGCTAATTTTTACATTTTTATGTAATTATACCAATGTTATTTAACTTTATGTAATATAAGATTTGAACAAAACAAAAATTATTAAAAAAAAAAAAAAAAAAAAAAAAAAAGATATCCTTACCTTTTTATGTAAGCATATACATTAAAAAGACTAAGCATTTAAAGCACACATTCATTTAGAATAATATGATCAAATGAAAAAAAAGAAAGTTGTGGTGTAAATATAACTTCATAATCTTTGTCTTGTTAATATGGGAATATTGTTGCGTTATGTATGAAACGCGTAAATTTTTAGTTAGTCATATCTGGGACAGTTCCTACAACAGATGAGTTAATATATTCTGTAGCTTATTTTTGTTATGTTGTGGCAGCCTCACTAATTCTTAAACATGTTTTAAATATATACCATAAATGAAAAACTTCCTTTTTTTTACCATTCATTCTATGCGTTCGATATATTGATAATCGTTATTGAGTTCCAATGTTTTTATAAGTCTAATAGTTTCTCCTTAAGTCTAATCTCTATGTCACTCTATATTTCATAGTGCTAAGAAGAAGAATAGCTATAATAAATGTATACATGTGTGAACGTGCTCTATTTCCCCTTTACGCATATTGAATCTCATTAATTAAGAAATTCAAATTCTTTATATTTATTCAAATTTATGTTCCATAAGAACCAAGACCGTAAAGCAACTCAAATGATATAGTGTACATGAACACTTAAATTGTACTTATACAGAATTTAAACATGAAACATTAGTCTTTTTATATTAAATTCATTTTTCAGGTGTTATATTTTTCATATAATTTCCTTTTGACTCTAAATTATTTCGATTCCTTATGTATTAAAACTTCTGATAGATTCATGTCTGAAAGGGTAATTATAATAAATTAACGATGAGATTAAAAAAAAATCCACAGTTTTATAATTTGGTATTTTATCCATAATAGTTATAAAAATTTTCCCTGTTTTCTAAACATGAATTTTCCCTTAACTACTTATGTCATTCCCTTGTCTATTATTTTTGATTGGGGAGTTACGATCTCATTAATGATGTATTATAAACCTAAATAAATTTACTACCTTGAAATAATGATTGTGTCTACATTAAAATGTAAACAAATTAATTTTTTTTTGTCACAAACAAAAACGCAAAAATGGTGTTCTAAAATCTAAATATATTCATAAAATTTTTTAAAATGTTTATTAAATATTGGGAAAATTATATCTTCTTTTAAAGCTATAAAAACAACAAAATGTAAAAAGTAGAAAGCAAAAACTAAAACTAAAACATGGTAAAACAAAAATATGCTTAAAGCTATTTAAACAAACAAGGAACAAATATCTTAATATTTTAGCACAAAAAATACTAAAAAAGTAGGGAAAAAGAAAAAATTCTAAATAACATTGTAGGAATAGTAAATACATGTTACTATTCATTATAAAGATGAAATTCTAATTTGCATATTCACATTCACTTACACAGTGATAATTGTGTAATAATAATATGCAAAAAGGGCTTTTTAATGTTTCCTACAGAAATAAACATAACATTAAGATAATTTAACGATCATGTGTCTGTCATTCTTCTTCAGGCGGTGTTCTCTTAATCATTAATTTTTCATCGAGCATATCCTCATCATCATTTTCTTCATTTTCATTACCTGGTTCATGTACTTCTTTTTCACTATTTTCGTCAGAAATTTCTTCTTCAGGTTCTTTTATATCTGTTTTAATTTCTTCACTTTCATTTACTTTATTATTACTTTTGTTGTCTTTTGTAGAATGTGTACTCCTCTTACTCGACAATTCCACTTCATCTTCAGAAATATTGGAAATTACATATTTGTCATTTAAAAATTTTTCTTCATCATCTAATGAATCAAAAAGAAGATTATCGTCTTCATACAGTTCAGAATCCATTTTTTGCAAGCGCTCATATTCTTGTGGTGCTATCCTAGGCAAATCCTCTTTTAAGCCTTGTATAATAGAATTCTCATTAAACATTTTAATATCCAATCTAGCTTTAACTGCCTCTTCCATTTTACCCCTTCTTTTAAGATTTAATAAAGATCTTTCTAAAAATCTTAGGAATTCATCTGTTGTATATTTTTTAAAATTTTTTCGAACAATACTTTTAATATAACTATCAACAGGTGTATGAAATCTATCGAAAAGTCGAACTGGATTTATGAAAAAATATACAACATTTTGCTCAAAAGCATAGGTACGCAAAAAAGGAAATATAGTAAAAGCAAGAGACATTCCATTAATAAATTCCAAAATAAAATCTTTTGTAAAACCACTAACAGGTAGTTTTCCACTTGGTTTTGGAAGTGTGACATGATTAGCTTGCTCCCCTAATTTAGAAGCCATTGTGTTCGGGAAAGCAATTGGCGTGTCAAAGTATAAATTACTAGCCATATGCACAGTAAGACAAACAGCAGGATGCATAGCACTGGCTTTAGTTAGAGGACCCAACATAGCTTTAAACTCGTTAGGATGACTTATAACACTCTGAATTCTCACATTTAAATAGTACACAATAATACCTATCATTTTTTTGTCAACAAATCTACCAAGTTTCTTGCTAGAGTGATAGTTAGCACTTGATATAGCTTGATATTCGCATAATAGACTTAAATTATTTAAATTTAATAATGAAAGCGTTTGTGAAGCTAGCATAAAATAGTTTGATAAGATAAATGTTTTTCCATATTTTAATTGTTCTATTGGTTTCTTGGCATATGGTGGTAAGAGACTATTTGTTATATTATCCATTATACTTCCATAGAAGGCATATGAAAAATTTAAAAATGCCTGATCATTCATTGTTAAACCAAGCATGTTAGCAGTTCCGTACATTCTATCAAGCTTTTCTGCTCTATTACTTAACATTGTGGAAAACATAGTTTGAAATGTGGAAAATAACGTTTTTGAAAAAAATCTTGATGCCATGGAGTTGTTTAATTCTTCTAATCTATCTTCTTTATTCATTTTTGAATAATTATGTGAAACATTTAAAAAGAACAAATTGTTTATACTCTAAAAAAGAGAAGAAAAAATAACAAGTAATAATATAATATATTTATCCTAATAAATAAAAAAAAGTAGACACACGCGAGCAACGTGAAAAACTACATAAAAAGATATATAAAAATAAAGTATCAAAAAAAAAAAGATGCATAAGTAAAAATTGCAACTTTATATATATATTCACACATGTTCCAATAAATGTATCTTACTATTTTATCATTTCTCCTATGCACATTAAAACTACTTTCAATTTTTCTAAAGAGTAAATAAACTGTTTCCATAAAAGAAGTATCTGTGAAGATATGCTTATTCAATTTATAAATTGAAAACAATTCATCGCTCACTTCTTTCAAATATTTCTTATTAATTATGAACCCATATATCATACCATATTTATAAAAGTTTACAGAGTTACCCAAAATATTATGAATGTAATAGTATATTCTGTCTGTAACTCTTTTTGCCTTAGGAGTAGCTGATAAATATTTTCTTATATTAAATATATCTGCCAAAAAAATCACATCCTTGTAATTCTCTAAATAGGATTCATAGGAATCTCTCATTACCATAATTTTATTACTTATATTGAAATGATCATAATTTTTGTATAAATTATTTACGTGCCTTTGATTAAAATAAAATTCATACGCTTTCATAAAATAATTTTTCAACACAACAGACACCTTTTGAAACCTAGGTACTAAAAACCTATCTGATCTGAGCTTTTCATGCATTTGATTTCTTATTGTTGGATCATAATAATTTAAAAAAAAGTAACCCAAATTAGAATTAAAAAGCCAATTAGTAAATTTATTTTCAAGAACCATAGACAATGGATTCATACGATCTTCCTTAGGCCTTGGTTCATTCAAATTATGAAAAAAATCTAACTGCAAAAAAGAATTTACATGAACCAAAAATCTCACACTTTTTTTCATTTTCTCTATTGTCCCTTTGTTTAATAAATTCTCTAACTCTAAAAGAAGGAAAAATTTGAAATAAAATTTAAAACGTTATAAATATATATTGCAAATATATTTTGAATATCAAAGAAAATCCATTAAACAAGAAATTCGAAATAAGCAGAAAAAAAAAAAAAATATATTATTCTTATATTGTATCTTACTTTCTACTAGGTTGATAGCCAATTTATTTTTTACATACAAAGTATAAGCCTTTTTTAAATATGAGGGATACCAATAATTTGTTGTTACAGTTTTGTTAAACTTATCTTCATTCTTCAAATCTAAATACATAGCTTCAGCCACATTCTTTTCTGCAATTTCTGTAAAAAAAGGAATTATATGTTTACTTTGATTAATAACATGTCTTACAACATAGAACAAAAATTATTAATTCTTACAATAATACTTGTTTTTATTTATTTTGAACGAATATATAATAGTTTATGTTCTCTATTTTATATAATTTAATTTTTTTTTTTTTTTTTCTTTTTTTTTAGTATTATTCATTAATTACTCTTGAAGGAGGTAAGCCTAAGTAGCAATAAAAATGTATACCAATTGACGTCATTTGTTAAAAAATTGTTATATTCTTCATAAACACTCAAATTTCTAATTAATGTGCTTACACTATTTATATTAATACTTTTTGTAACAAAAGTGAAAAATTTTTGCAACATGGATGACGTTTCTCCATATTTAGAGTTTATATATGTGAATACTCCCTTGCAAAGGTTACATTTCGTGGATATACTTTGACCATAGTCTTGTTCTGAGCTATTGTTTTTTATTGATGCTTTTTTTAAAACCTCCATTAAATTACACTTTTCAACACCTGCAAAATAACAAATGTTATTACAAATAATTATGCCACATAGAAAATTATGTAAGAAATATTAAAAAATATTAGCTTTTCCATTTATTTTTATGTTAAATATATATATATCAAGAATATAAGCTTTCTGTGTCTTAAAAAATTACATTGTAATAAATTCTCAATCAAGTCCGTAAGTAATGATTCTTGATCAAAGGATAATTCAATGGCTGTAAAGGAATTAGAATATGTAAACATTTAAGTAGTCCTACTCTCATACATCGATAAAAAAGGATTTCTATTACAAAAATTTGTTATGCAAAAGTGTTAAGAATGTGTAAAAATAAACATTTTTTTTTTTTTTTTTCTTTCTCTCTCTTTATCTTTACCATTGTAATATCCGGGTAAGTAAATGGAAGTTACAAAAGCCATATTATCATTATCTGTAGAAATTTAATTAATGTATATAAATATATAATATAAAAACAGAAAAAATGTTAATAAATAGAAAGGATTACACAAAGAAAACATGTCCACATATAATAAAAATGTCTTTATGAGGGTTACTTAAGATTCCTGTTAAATTTAAAAAGTGGACATACAAAATGTGATTTGGTGTAAATTGACTATAACTTCTTGTAAAATAGAAATAATTTGTGTATAAATTGTAAGGGCTTAATGGCATATCGGAAGGGGCATCACTGTTCAACGATTTTATAGTGTCATCTTCACTTAGAAATATTTTACTATTATATATATTACATTGTTTTATATCATTACACATAAATTTGAAAAATTCATTCTTTATATCTACGTGCTCTGATAGGTAATGAGTTTTAAAATCATCTTGATATAAATTCGAAATTAATGAAATTTGGTATTTATTAAAGTAATGAACTAGAAATTCTAGTATACTACATTCATCGTACGATGATGACCTATCATCCTTCAAATAAACGATTCTTCTTTTAGTTTGAACATCATGAAAACCTTGTACATTGCACATAGTGTCTAATATCCTAAACCTATCTAATGCATTGAAACTTAAAATTGTTTGCCAATTAAAAAATCTCATTTTTCCATGTTTAAAAAATTGATCATATTTCTTAAGAGCTAATTGTAGAACAACGAAATGCCCTAGTGCTGCAAAAGTATGGAGAAAATAAGTTTATACGAATAAAAAGTAATAAAACATAAAATGTATAAAAAAATAAATTCTTCAATAATCACAAAATGCAAAATGAGTACTTTACCTACAAGATTAGAACCAACTGAGTTGAACATAGCTATTCCAAAATGATTAGATACCTTATCTAATATTTTCATAAATTCAATGTCATCATTTGTTGTAAAAAAAAAATCGCTGGAATTCTGTATACATGACTGTTCTTCACCAATTATCATAGTTGAATATGCATTTTCTTTTGGTTCTCTCTTCTTTATTTCGTTAACATAGTTTATAACATTATCAAAATACGTTTTAGAATATAAATAAGGTTTGTTCTTATCTACTTCTTCTGGTTGAAAAAAAAAGGCATTTAATGCCTCTAATGACTTTTTAAAATCTTTTGTCTCCTTATAAGTATACATAGGCATTAACATGAGTTTCGTTGTTTTTAATGCCTTTAAAAGCAAAAATTTCTTCTTAACTAAATCAGAATTTTCTGAATCATACGTTTGTATTATTTGCTGTCTTGTAATGTGTTCATATTTTACTATATCATGAATGTCAGCCGTGGTATTCGGCACAACTATGTCAATTTCATTTTCACTGTTAGTATTCACCTTAACTATCATAAAATTAGACATGTTCAGGTATTCCTGAACATTTGGTTTTAATACAGGTAGTTGTAACTCATCAAATTTCAATGTCTGTATTATTAGCCTTTCTAATCCTGTTAAATTATCGAACATTTCCTTATTATCAATAACATATTTTAGCTGCTCAATACTTTCATTTTCATTTACATAGCCTATTACATTTTCACTTAGAAATAGAAGTAAAAACAAAAAAAAAATTCGTGTATTAAGCAATAAAGTCATTTTTTATAATTTTTTTTTCTTCTTTTTTTTGTCGGGGGAGTAGAGAGGGTGGAGGGCGTGTGNNAAAAAAAAAAAAAAAAAATTTGTTTATTTAAAAATATTTTTTTTTTTTTTTTTTTTGTTTTTTTTTTTTTTTGGGGGGGGGGGGGGGGGGGGGGGGGGGGGGGGGGGGGGGGAGAAAGGTTTGTTTATATATTATCAGCTCATATTAATTTTATATTAACTAAAAAAGTGTTGTAAAAAACGAACGAGAACCGAAAATACATGAAAATATATTTGTATTGTAATATTATGCGCACATTAAAAAATAATATATATTTGGAAATATTTTTACCTTTTTTTACGTACTAAAAAAATAATATTTTTCAAGTGTGTAACACATTTCCAAATTGAACAAAATCATCAAAAAGATGTACAATTTTTGTTAAAGTATAAAATTATTTTGCACTTTATATACTATTTATTATATTCTTAGAATTGCGCAAATGTGCGCAATTTTTTTTTATTTTGAATATTCTTAAGCCATTTTAATTCCAGACATAATTTAAAGTGTTATACTAGTTTTTGTTTATTTAATCTAAATATTTGTAACAAAAAAATAATTTTAATTCTCGGGGCAAAAAATAAAATAAAATAAAAATATGTTTATAATGACGCAAAGCAAATTTATTATATTTTTAATTTGTAAGAATGAAGTAAATAAAAATACAGTTCATACACACTTCAAGGTATATGGCATCTTTTGTAAATCATTTAATATAATGATGACACATTTCATTAAAAGTGTGATGCATTCATGCTTGCCACTTTTTTTTTTTTCTTTTTTTTTTTTTCTTTTTTTTTTTTTCCATTAGAATAAATTCAAAAATAATTACTTTTATCCTTATACACATTTTGTTTTTACTGAAACAAGACAGTTCGCTTTTACAGCTCACTTTTAATTAAATAATGCCATTTAAAAATGTATTTTATATATATTTTTCTTGCAAATAAATAAAGAAGGAAAACAAATTTATATGTATATTGTATATAATGCGTTTCGTTGCCTTGACATTGATCGCCAACAAAAAAAAATTTGAAATTAAAATGGTGGCTAGTTAATACAACGAATTTTGAATAATAAGAATTAAAAAGAAATTCATTGATTTCCCTGCATTATCTATAAATTTTAGCAGCAAATGCAAATTCGTGGTATACAACTCAGGAAAAAATAATATAAATGAATTTAAACATAACTATACTTGGTTATTCATTTTTAAAAAATGATTCTTGTACATATTCAAAGAATTTCTTAAGATGATGTTTTAGACAATTTATTAAATGAAAAATCATGTTTCCGTTTTTTTATTAACATCTTCACATTTTACCTTAATCTGCCACATTATGCATTCAAATGTTTCATTCTTTTAATTATTTATTCACTGTTGTGTTACATTTATTTACTCCTTTTATTCTGTTATATTCATTAATCCTTATGCTTATATAATATAATCCATTATATTGCTGTACAAATTGTTTCTATGATTTATATTTTTATCAATTTTATTTTTTTTTTTTTTTTTATCTTTCATCTTACTTTTTTATTAATTTTTATAGCTCTTTTGAGACCTGTATACTACATGAATATTATTGTAAGCATAAGTGTATGGGAAAGGGTGCTCCTTAAAATTTCAATTGACTTCCTTATTATCTACTTGTACAAGCGTTGTCTTTTCATGATTAATACAATGATTAGAATAATCATCATTATGTACAAGAAGAATTTTCCCTAATTCCCCTTGTAAATCTTACCATTATGCTGCGCTTTATTAACATATATATTTTGGGAACACTTCATTTTGGGAACTTTTTCTTCATCCTTTCTTTCCTCATATATTTATTCCCACTTTCAAGTGTATGTTATTATGCAGGCATAGAACAGGACGCAAAATCGTCAGGTTACTCCTAATATACCCAATGCCATGATTGATCCAACATATGTTTTGACTATTCATGCATTTAGTACTACCCCTGTGTAGAATTTTTTTTTAGAAACTTTTTATTTTGCGGAACAATTTACATAAAATAATAAATATACTCTAAATTGAATGCTACGTACTTTTAATTAAAGAATCTTACAAATTATAACCCCTTTCTTATGATTTCCATTTTCAAGCATGCATCATTTTATATATATACATATAGTTATAACCCAATTTCTCATAAATTTTCTCCCCGTTGTCTGATTATTTATCTTTTTTTTTTTTTTTGATTTGCACTTTTTCAAATATCTTTTCTGCGCACTCAAGCATTAGTAGAAATCTGTTTTTGCTTCTACCAGAATCTATATTTTGAATAAAATTTGCGCCTTTTAATGGTATCATGATAATTACAGGAGGTTAAAGTAGAGCTTATATTGAAGTTTACTTGATTTATCTACGGAAAGCGTACGCAGTGAAGGATTAATTCCTATGTCTCTCATAATTCACATGCACTTTCACATTTATCATAATCTAAATCGTTTATTATTTCTACTTTTTTTTTTTTTCTTTTTAGTTGTATACGTTTTCATTCAACTCTTAATATATACGAAAGGTCCATATTTATTGTACCTTTTGGTGCATTTACTACAAGAGTAATCATAAAACATAAAAAAATTTCCCTTTTATTACATGTATAAATTTTTGGAAGAGACCATCTCAAATAACCCCTTTTTTACAACAAGAAAATGTATGTGGAAAATAGGGTATATATATATATATGCTGTTTTTTCAGGAAAAATTGAACATAATTTATAGGGGTTCTTATGACTTTCTTCTAGGTCTCAACAAATATTGTTTATCTATCAATAAACAATTTGTCCGATGGTAATTTATATTACAGCATTATTCATCGTAACATAAAAATGAATCATAGGTTCAAAATAGATCGTCTTTCATGAATTATCTAGTAATATAAAAAAAAATGCACAAAAACAAAAAGGCATGGCCTGTGCCATTTAAAAAATTATATCCCTAATTCCCAAACATCAAAATTAAAAGTTCTAAGCAATTTATTAAAATATTTCTATTAGGCACAATCTTTTTATCTTATTTTAATTAAAAGTAGTTGTATATATAATTAAAAACCTTATTCATACAACCTTTTTCAGAACTTATTTATATTTAAAAAATACATTTGCTAATTTGATTTTACATTCTTTGTTAAATCACTATAGTATAGTATAGTATTACGTATTATCGGCACAGTTGCTTGTATATACAAGCATATTGATTTATATATAATAATAACCTTAAAATAATTCCTTGTTAACAATTAAATAAGCATATATTGTGATACTTTCCATTTATATAACATTTTATTCAATACCAAAGAAGTAGATCAAATTATATGAGCCAATTATTTATTACAGATTTTTTTTTTTAAACATGTCGATTAGTTTTATAACTGATGTATACGTTACATTGTGTTTTCAAGCTTATTCCATTCAAGCATATATTTTATTACAAATAAACAAGTACAAATAAAATCTTACAATATCACAGTTACATTCTCTACAATTGCACGGTGAAGCAAAAAAAATAATTTGAGTGAATTATCATTTTTCATTTCCAGTCATTTAAATATTTATTTTAATAATTCCTTTTAGTTATAGAACATAGAAATAGATGAATATTTTAAAAAAAATTTGAATTATATAATTTACCTACTTCCAAGTATGTTAACTATTCTTTTTTCATTGCCGTATTATAACAATGTGCATTAAAATAGAGACTATGAAATTTAAATGTAAAATTAAGTCCAAAAAAAGGTAAAATAGAGCAAAATTATTATATTATTTTTCAACACGTTTAAAAATTAACAAAGACGTTTATATATTTCACTAATGAGCATATATATTTTTATAATTTCATTCTTATTATATATATATAGTATACATGGAATACTATACATGCACTTATTTTCCCCTTATATCACAAATATTAGTGTTAGAGGCACTTTCATTATTTATTGTACATGAATAATTTTATTATTTCATTTTCATTTTTACTTTTTTTTTTTTTTTTTTTTTTTGCACTTTCTTTACACGATTTTCTCTATTTTTTAAGATATGTAAATTTATTTGTAGTTGTTTATAATTTTTCATTATGTAAATTAGGAGGAAAATTAATTATAATTATAAAGAAAAAAAAAAAAAAAAAAAAATTTATATATTCAATGAAAAATACATCAATCTAATAAAACGTACTAAAAAGAATTACAAATAATAATATAAAAGTACTGAGAACTACGATTAAAACAAATTGTTATATAATATATGTTATATATTTCTGAATTATTTGTGGAGTGAATAATAAATATCCCCTATTAACATTTTTTTCCACAGTTTTAAGTAGTATATAACTTAATAGAATTATGAGATATGGAAAATATGTAAATATGTTGCGTCCTATTGTGATTGTATTGATTTGTGTGAATTTAACTTGGCTGTTATCTTGTACTCCAGAGGTATCGCAGTAGTAACGTTGTTAAAATTACTTTCTCCATTTTTTTAGATTTTATGTTTTAAGTAGTACACTTAAAAAATAAACAATATTTTGTATGTTTTATTCGAATCATAAAATAATGAGTGTATAACTTACAAATGTGCCATATTTTCAGGATGAAAAAAAAACGAATGTTTCAGGCCTTGTAAAAAATTATAAAGAAGCTGCAAATTTGTTGAAAGAAAATTACAAAGATGTTAAAAAACAGTGTGTTACAACGGCTGTAAAAAATTATAAAGATGCTTCAAATTTATTGAAAGAAAATTATAAAGATGTTAAAAATCAATATGTTCCGGAACTTGTAAAAAATTATAAAGAAGCATCAAATTTATTGAAAGAAAATTACAAAGATGTTAAAAAACAGTGTGTTACAACTGCTGTAAAAAATTATAAAGATGCTTCAAATTTATTGAAAGAAAATTACAAAGATGTTAAAAATCAATATGTTCCGGAACTTGTAAAAAATTATAAAGAAGCATCAAATTTATTGAAAGAAAATTACAAAGATGTTAAAAAACAGTGTGTTACAACTGCTGTAAAAAATTATAAGGAAGCGTCAAATTTATTGAAAGAAAATTACAAAGATGTTAAAAATCAATATGTTCCGGAACTTGTAAAAAATTATAAAGAAGCATCAAATTTATTGAAAGAAAATTACAAAGATGTTAAAAAACAGTGTGTTACAACTGCTGTAAAAAATTATAAAGATGCTTCAAATTTATTGAAAGAAAATTACAAAGATGTTAAAAATCATTATGTTCCAGGAATTCAAAATAGTTATAATGAAGCTTCAAATTCAGTGAAAGCAAATTACGGAGATGCACTAGAGATATGGAAAGACATATATTCTAATGAAAACCCCTTTTCATCAGAAAGATTGAAAAAACTTTATGATGGTGATAAATCTTTTGGTGAAAATATTATCAATTTAAAAAATAAGGTAAATACAGATGTAGATAACTTTTTAATTCGACAAATGTTATATGCAACTCCTAAATCCGCCAAAAAACCTAGAACATTTGCAGGATATTTAATAAGGTTTTCATATGATAATAAGTACTTTGGTATGCTTATGTTACTTGTACTTCTAGCTATGCCCATTGGATTATATAGTCCTATACCCGCTCCTGGAGGCATTGCGAACTTTATTATACTAATATGTTTGCCTGTTATCATTGCACTGACTATTGCCGGAAAAAAGGTAAAAATAAATAAAAAATTTAAGGGCAATGTTTACGAGGTGACGACGAATGATAATGAAGTATCCAACTAATTTTTCATTCTTTTTTTAGCAAAAATATTCAAATGTATTTCAGCACAATAAAAAAAATATAGAAAAAATTACATCCCAAATAAATGTTTTAAGAATCCTTAAATTAATGGAATCTAAATGTGTTAAATGTTTTTTTATTTAATCATAATAACAATAAATGTAAAAAATATTATTATTTAATTTTCTTTTAATTTTTATTAATTTAAAAACATATTTGTCCTCTTAAATAATATACTATATTTTATAATTTCATTCCATATATACATGTTTTTAATCGTGTTCATTTGAGTTTTTATCCCGTTGTATTTATTATAACATATAATTTTTCCTACCATTAATTGTCTCTATTTTTGCCTGTATGTAAAACTATCTTCATATTAAGAATTTATCATGCGTATGTAACAAAATAAGAACTATGATAATTAAATAGATTATATTTTTTTTTTTATTATTAAAAATTTACAACAGATGTATCTGTTTTTATGTCTGCCACAAAATTCTTTTATACATTCGATTTTTAAAAAAATTATAAAAGTCTGTTATTAACTCTTAAATAAATTCAAGTGGATGCAATTCCCCAGTGTCGATGAAGTTAGGGTTTTACAGCATCATTTTCATATCTTCATAATTGTTGTTACCGTGAAATAATTATAAAAATTATAATTTAGTTTTTTTTTTCTTCATTACTTTATCTACATTTTCTTGAAAACTAAGAACATTAAAAATATACAATATAAGTAGTATATCATATTTTATAGCAGATAAAACCTATTTGAATTCATGAAAATTCCACGGAAATTTATGTGAAGCTCACTAAACTATGCACTTATCCTTCTTAATAACAAAAATAAAAAAGTCGATACCTCTCTATTTGCATGCATATTTATAAGAACCCTTACCACCCAATATAATTATCATTTTTTATACATTTTTAGCATAAAATAGATTTTTTTTTTTTTTTAAATAATTCTCTACGTGGAAAAGTAAACTACAATATAATAATCTGTATCTTATCCTTTTATTAGTAGAACATATTATTCTCCAATCTGCAAAGTGGATAAAAAAAAAAGAATACAAGCTAAATATGATTTGCCATAAATAATGAGAAAAATTGCTTCCTTTTAATTAACTAAATTATTTTCTCAAGTTAAATTGAGGAAACATTCAGAGTTATCTCACTAATGGTATATAAAAAATAATGCATTATAGCTGTCTTACTTGAATAGAATGACTCCGAATCTAATGGTTTAAACTCGCAACAGACAACACAATAATTTACACTTTATCCTTCTAGCATTCGCTTTTTTTATCCCTTCATTATACCTTTTTCAACTATGAAGCTTGTCACTATTTCCGTTTCTATAACAAATGTCCATTTATTACATTACCATACAATTTAATTAATGATAATTAAAAAAAAAAAAAAAAAAAAATTCAAATGTATAAAGCATATTAAAATGTCTAAAATAATATAAACGTCTAATTAGTGCTAAGGGTACAATTTTTATTAGCAAGTTTACAAATCATAGAATAATTTTGCACATTCTTTGAGCATCTAACCCATTCAATATAATACATATCGATTTTATCAATGTAATTCCATTTATCAATGTTGACTTTATATGAATTTTATAAAAAATGAAACTCAAAATTCTCCCCTCATTTTTCCCACTTTGTCTGTAATACATTTAATTCACGACAACATGGAAAAGGATTTACCATTGAACAAATAGTCCCATGGTGTCATCACAACTTTGTACCCATATTATGATTACCGAAATTATTAAGTATTTTTTTGTGTATAAATTTCCACATAATTTAGTTTTTATTACAACTTCATTTTCTTCCCTTACATAAAATGGCGATCATAACAATCGCAAACATATATATATATATATATATATATTACATTTAATTAATGCATTTGGAATTCCACGTAATATTATTGTTTCATAATACAAGAATGAACAAATTTTTATTCTATAACTTTTTTTCGCGATGAACTTTTTCATTATATTCCACTGCATAATTGAAGGAAACATTTCATGTTCTCAAATAGAGTGTTGTATCCATTGGATAGAATCTTCCAAATCATATGTTTCTACATATTTTTTCACAGAGTTCATTTGTTAAGCTATATATATGTCATTATTAATGGTGCCAATAACTATTAATATATATATATATGTATATCACTTATTTCAGATATTTCATAAAGTTTGAAAACAAAGTGATGTCCAAGGTTAAAGTTATATTTTTAGTAGAAGTGTCATTCCATTGCAATCCTACATTTTTTGTAACTTATGTACTGTTCTAAAAAAATTGATATTGGGCATTTCCTAATATCCCTTGAAAAAGTAATTTGGGTAAAAAAAATATTCCTTTATAGTGAGAAACATCTATACTCAAAAATGTTTTAACTATAAAAATACATTAAAAGTTTTCTTTTTTCTTAAGTTTCTTAGCATTAACATAAATGTAATTTAAAAAAAATAATACAGCACTAAAACTTAATGGGTATATTTAAAATAAAACAACAAAGTTTAAACATCCTTTAAAATGTGTAAATGTATTTAAGAATAAATAGTTACATGTATTTTATCGCAGCGTTTCCTATATTAAATACCAGAAACAATTGTACCTGTAAATATATGTTGAATTTTTTTTTCTTTTTTTACTTTTTCAATAAATAAAATTAAAATTATCATAAAAAATAACACTAGCATTCTCTATATATGTCATATTAACATGAGTAAATAACAAAGCATAGAGATGGTGCATATATTAGGACAAATAATACATCTATGGATTAAATATTTTATATTAGACTCTTATTAAAAAAAATAAAAAAAGTGCTTATTTATATAAAGTATAAAATATTCCATATATATATATCAACCTTTCAAAGTTAACATTTTTATGCATTTTAAAAAGTTTGTTAGTGGAAGATTGTTTTCTTGCCCATGACTTTTAATTGCCATAAAATTGAAGAGGTCATTTCTGCACACATAATAAAATTATCCTTTTAAAAATGGAGGTTTCTATTTTTTTCCTTATAAAATATATATTAATTTTAATGTCCGTGCTGATTTGCAAATAAGAAAACACCTATAATAGCAGCTATCAATAAAAATGGTTGTGTTCCTAAAGAGTTCCATGCATAATATGCTGCTATCATACCTGGTAAAATGTAAATAATGTTTTTCTTCAAATGTTCACCTAATCCTGTATGAAATACATTTAAATTAACTTCGTTCATGTTTTGTCCATAACTCTGTGGATTCGCGTTACAATAAGGACCCGAGCACATTGATGGTCCTGCATGTTCATTATTTACCCATGCACCATTTACATTATTATTGTAGTTTCTCATTTCATTAACGTTTTCATCAGAATAGTTCATATTTTCTCCTTGTCCTGTATAATTTGGGTTCATTTCGGATAAACTCCTGCCATGGCTTGATTCTAATTTATTCACTGCACTTATTCCATTAACATAGCAGCCCTTAATATGATGATATAAAAATATGCATAAATTGTATGTAATAGTAGACATATTCTCACCAACGTATTAATGAAATAATCATTTAGAATTGAAAAAAAAAAAAAAAAAACACTAAAACAAAATCATGGATATATTACATTTTTATTGAAGCACTGAAGGACCAAAATTACAATAGTTAAAGCAAAAACTTTTGTAAGGGAACATAATGATGGTTGTTTTTCTTTCTTTTGGCAATTATTTGTGCTTGACAAAGTTCTTGTCGCGCTGACGCTTTTATCTTTGCATTGCTTATTCATATAATTGTTATAATTCGACATTTTTGAAAATTGTTATTTTAAATTTACTTCAATTTAAAAAGTATTGTAGGAACTGCAATTCACACAATAAAATGTAATATAATCAATATTCAAAGATAGTTTAAAAAAGTATGCTATGTTTATTATTTTTGAAAAAAAATACATATAGAATCTGGTGATTCTTTTTAGAGAATTTAAAATGGAGTCAATTAATATATTTTTCTTTAGTAAAAAATTCAGTTACAGTTTTAATTGTTTTTCATTATAACAAAATTATATTTTTTTTTTTTTCTTAAATTTTAAATTTCTACCAATTTTTCTTATGCCCAACAAGTGGGAAAAATGTTATAAAATAAAAAAACAAATAAATAAAATGAATAAAATATGAATAATATTTGCATAAAAAATATTTTTGCTGAATTCAAGACAATAATAAAAAAGTTGTTTATTAAATTATTAACTTATGAAACACAATAAAAACAATTTGTTTTTATTACATCGCAGACGTCATTAAATCCTTTCAAAATACGTAATATACTTTCTAATTTTGGAACAAAGTTATTTTTATAAATATAAAACAAAATAAATTTATTCAACCCTATAGTAACGGTAAATAGGCAAAAGTTTTATTTATTTTTTTTTTTTTTTGTGCATAATTAAGTGTATAAAAATGAATTTATGGAAGTGACGCACATAATACATTTTTCATTACAAATAATTTTTTTTCTTTTTGTACATTCTAAAATAATTGTTGTGTTGTGAAATTTACAATAATTCAAAATTTTTATAAATTAGGCATTTTCACTAGTTTTTTTTCCGATTTTTTTAAAAGTAATTTTAGGAATTTATAAATATTTTACAAACCTATTGAATGTTTTAAATGGGTCGAATCTCATGGGAAGAGAGGGGGGACAGCAGAAGAAAAAAACCCCAATTTAATAAAAACCTTTCAATCCCTTTCGACTACCCATCTTTTACAAAATAATCTTAAAAAGATGCATTACCCTGAAAAGTATCATTTAGGAATTCATCACATTTTTATAGAAGAAAATTGATAGAAGTAAACATGTATTGCTATCATCCATTCATTGTTATATATTTTTAATAAGGAATGAGATATCAATGAAATGGCTAATTTATATAAATTATATCTATAAAAACAGTTTTGAAACCTTCTAAAAGTAAAATTTGATTCCTACTATAGTATAAACAAAAAAATAAATTTACGGGGTTGTGGTACATATTATATAAAATGTTTTGGAATATAATTACAAAATAATAGTAAATAATTGCTCCATATAAAGTTGTAAGTGCTTTATAATGATAGCAACCACAAATTAAATATTTTGAAATTTTATTTATTACATGTAAAGAAATTAGTTTTTTAATATAAAATTTCCTAAATAAGCAAATTGGAATTAGGCTTCTAAAAAGAAATAATAATAATCTACATTTAAACAGCAAAACACTATTGCATACATTTGTCCATTAACCATTCTGTAATTAGGGAACTCATAATTTAACCAATATTACTTATTGTAACTGGAAAAAGAAATAATCTAATAGAAATATTGTTCATTTGTGTTTTAGTTTTACCAAGAGCTATGCGCGAACGGTAGGCAATTATACATATACATATATATATATATATATATTAATTCATTTATTTACTTATTCACTTATTTATTAAATGATTATCCATTTTTAACGTAGACAAGTCTGCCGCATTTATTATTATGAAAACGCCTGGTAACACTTATATCCACAACACTTTCATTTTTAAGAAAGATTCTTGTGCCCAAATACAAGTAGTCCATTTTTGTATGTTTCCATAAATGAATACCTAATAAATAATCAGTTGGTTGATCCCGAATTTTATTGACGTATGAGAGATTGAATAGATTGGAATAATGGGTTAAATATTCATGTATACCATTTTTCAATACGCAAACTACGAAAATTGTTTTCATTATCTTTGGGAGGCAATTACATTTCATGACTTTGTTGCAATTCTTCTGACCAAAGACACTTTTTTGTTTTTAATAATGTAACCCCGCATTTTATTATTTTTTTAAACTCTCGTTATATGTGTTCATATTATTCCTTTTTCATTTGATATACACAAAAAAAGAAAATTACATATCATAGCAACTTTTTCATATAGTGAAACTAAGACACATTAAATGTCAAAAAAATGCTATGAAAATAGCGTTTTCATTTATTGCTTATAATACCTGTTATAACTTAACACTTTGATTTTATTACATTTCTATTTAAGGGTACCTTTACTGTAGTAATATGAATTTTGCGCTTTGCTCATATTTCTGCTTATTTCACTATGATAAGCTTATGTCTTATAGCAAAGTAATAATATAACTCAAAACTTTATTCTACATATGTAAACTTCCAGAAATTCAAATTAATAAAGTTGCAATTCATTTTGGACATATCATATACACGTTTCACTAGGAAAGTACTTAAATTTACCAAATTGGGGCTTCCAAGTGTAACTGTATTGAATTCTTAAAGTTTCCCCTAAAAGAAATAATTTTAGTACTATTTAAAAATCGCGTCTTCTAAGCATAAAAATAAAATGGGCACAATTGAATAAATATATCAAAAAAAAAAAAAAAAGAACTGTCTACATCTATAAATAACATGTCTTGTCTTTAAAATCCTGTTTATTTCATTTTCTTTTTTACTTAATACAACGATACGAAGACTACTGTACATTTTTGTTGTTGTTGTTGACATACAACGATTAAGAATGAGAAAAATTATCAATATATAAAACTTCATTTTTCTGACACATATATAGACTTATTCAACTTTAATTATAAATAACTAGAATGCACATAAACAATTTATTAATTGCTTTGTTAAATTTTATTCAAAAAATGTGTGAACTATTTATCATCCATAAATCACACTTAAAGTTCTAAGTAATAAAACAATTATTTAATAGTAATAATACCTTTTCCATCGTGTTAATTGCTCCTAAAGGTAACCAATTTTTTTTTTTTTTTTTAACCTCATTCAAAAGATATTCACAAAAATTGGTTTTTAAATTTCAGTACATTTATGTTCAAAACATTTTCCTTATTTCTTTTTCTTATGGGTTTTTAAATAATTTTCTTTTAGCAGTGTTTTCTTATTTTACATAAGAAAAAATGTGTAAAACCTACTTAACATTCATTAAATCACGTTGTTATAACTCTTCTACTCTTTACAGTACCATTTCATTCAACTTACATATTTATTATTAATAGAAGTGTATAAAATGAAGTTGCCGCTGTTGTAAATATAATTAAAAAGAAAAACTGTTTAAATAGCTGTTCTTCCACGAATAATATATATTATATTCCAATTTTTTTTTATTTTTAAAACGCTTTTTCTTTAATATCATTATTCAAATAAAAATGCCAACATGAACACATTGCAGAAGGAACAAAAATATATAATGTAAATATCAACTATCTTTTTGTACCGATGGTTTTTCTGCTGATTTTTCATACATACATTTAATAATTCTTTATTATTTTATTTATTTTTTTTTATTCCAAATTATAAATGCTTCTTTATTTATATAAACGTGGGAAAAATAAATTAAAGTATCTATAATGTTTAATAAAAGTTCGCAACTTGATAAAAAAAATAAAATAAATATGGCATTCTAAAGATTAAAGATAATAATGGTACAGATAGGTGTCAGAAGTAGACATTAACAATAACTTCCACAAAACAGTTATAGAAATAAACATATATGCAAGAAATCATTAAAACATATAAAAAGTGAATGGAAAAAATAGGCAAACACGCAAATGAAGTGTTATCCTATATTTAACGATTTCCAAATATATTTTACTAATGCAGAACAAAAATTAAACAAATTACTTAAAATTAGTATCAATGACAAAAATGGGAATTGGGATCGCGCTTAACTGGTTGCTCTAAAGGGGCAGGGAGAATTTCTTCTATTGATATTTTCAGAAAAGTAAAACCTCATTCTTGCATTCACACACAAATGGAAATAAAGAACATTTGGTAAAATGGGTCCAAAGGAATTTTAACGAAAATAAAGAATAGACAGATTGAATTCAAAATAACGAATATATTTACTAAATGTGCAAAGAAAAATCATGTTAAAACAATAAAAAATTGGCAATTATGCCTTATTGAACACCTGAAAAAAAAAATTTTTGTTAAAAAATAGGATACATTGTTTGATAAGGAACATTAAATGTTCTCTCTTGGGATAACTTTAGATGTTTGATGCATAACCATGTAAAGCAAAGCAGATGTACCTCCACTGTGATTTCATAGCTAATTAAAAAACTATTACTTTTGGAAATTTTAATATAAATTTTTCCACAAATAAATATGTGTTGTTTTTTCTTTAAAAAACATTGCATATAAAAAGCTTTTTGCTTATACGTAGAATAGAAAGTGCTATGTCCTACATATTATTAATTTTTTTTCTTTTTTCATTTTAAAATATAAAAATTACTTTCGATTTGAGTCGTAGTTTTTTATACAATGCATCTTCTAAAATGTAATGAATAAGTAACCATAAAATGCAACGAGGATAAACTATAATTTTACTTTTATTTTTGACATTATAATACTTTTATGGCATTTCTTATATATCTATGAGATTAAGAAAAGCATATTTCTCAACGTTTTCCTTCTATGTATTTGCATTGCTTCCTATTTGCACATAAGAATTACATGCAAAAGTTCAATTCTTTGAGTTTTCGATTTCCATTTCACTTGGAACAGAACATATTACATTACGTGTATCTCTATATCATTTTAAAAATGATTCATAATGATAATACATGGATGAAAAAGTGAATATGATAAATAACTTTGCTTCTGCAATCTTTTCGAATTCCCCTTTACCCCCCTCCGCTTTTACAACTCGTATTAATAAGGAGCAGCTTAAGTATAACAAAAAAAAAAATCAAAGTATTGTCTTATATTTTGTTTTTAATTTTTAGTTATTAATATTTATGCGTTAATAGATTTCAAATATTTAATTAGAATTGATAAAACGAAAAAAATAATTAACTATGTTGAAAGGGTAAAATGCAAAATGTATTTCAAAAAATTAGGATTTGTGCTAAAACTTAATCTATGCAGATAGCTTAAAATACACAAATGCTCGAGGAACAAAAAAGAAAAAAAAAGAAAATAATAAAATTCAAATAAATAGAAACAAACAAAATACTATATGCATTTGTAGACACATATAGAAACAATGTGAAAATTATTAATTTGATGATAACTTTTTTTTCTTCTTTTTTTTTTTTTGTAAAAATATATATAACTTTGAAAACACTTTTTTAATTAAAATAATAAGGTTTTCTTCTTTAACTTATATTCTGTGAGTTTCTTCTTTTTCTTCTTTTGCGCTTAAATTGGTAATCCAATCCATCACTTTTTCTAAAACCTTTTCGTTCCCAGGCTCTATCGTCAATCCGTGCTCCATGTCTTCTAATGTAAGAAGTTCTTTATTATCATTAATTAATCTATTAAAAAACGATAATACTCCTTTGTAATAGCAAAAAATATCATCTTTTGAATGAATTAGTAATATAGGAATATCTTTTGGAATAAGTTCCATATCATGCTCTAAGTTACTGGTTGCTTTTAATAGTTCATGCCAATATCTTAAAGTTATCCCATTTTTGCACCGAATTTTATCATAATTAGCAAGATCATTAAGATAAGGATATTTCTTAAAACCCATTTTTGTAACCAGTCTTGACGTTGGAAAAAAACCACTAATTAATCTTGTAAAAGGCAAATAAAAATATTTATACTTATATGAACGCGGTGAAGCTATTTTCTGAAAACAAATCATACTAGATAATGAGATACACCCTTTAATATTTAATTTTTCTTTCCCATCTTTTTGTGACTTTCCTAATATCTCTAATGTTCTTAAAACAATATTTCCTCCCATTGATTGACCAAGTAGGTATATTGGAAGTGGATCTCTCTTCTTATTTTTACACTCACCATTTATATTATGTTCATTGTTGGTATATTCACTACTGTCATGTTCATTATTATTATTACATTTGATATCGTTGTTACACTTATTGCCATAAATACATTCAGTATTGTTCCCTGAATTACTCTCATTGTATTTATCATTATTGCGCTCGTCATTACTGCACTTGTCATTACTGCGCTCGTCATTACTGCACTTGTCATTACTGCACTCATCATTACTACACACATCATTACTACACGCATCATTACTACACGCATCATTACTACACGCATCATGGTTGCACTCACCATTCTTACATCCAATCTCATCATCAACTTTACTTTCGTCATAATCACTGCCATCAAACGTTGCTATAGAATGATCTTCTTCATCTTCTAAGTTCATTTCATCATTAATTTGCTTAATATATTGTATTACATCATACACTAAATCATCAAAATCGTTAATGTTAAGACTTAAGTTTTCCCATCCATCCGACAGTCCATGCCCCTGCAAATCTAAAGCGTATACCGAATAACCATTATTATTAAAATGCTCTATCCAACTATTTTCGTAAATATAATAATTGTTTTCATCTTTTAATATAGCCTTATCATTATTCACTATTTCAACATTATGTCTTAAAAATGTTAGTCTTGCGTGTGAATTTAGCCCATGTATTAATATTATAATACCAATGGCATTTTGAACTAACCATCCATATGTTCTCAATAATAAACTATCCTTATTGAAGAAACAGCCATGTTTGGGTTGCCCCTCTAGTTTCGTGGTTGTAGATAAAATGGTTTCATCATAGTAATTACTTCTAGCCATTCTTTTTATAAAAATAAAAAGAAAAATATTTCATAACATCAAAATTTAAAAGAAAAATATATATACTACTAATATTGCACTATTTTTTATATGAAACAATAACTTTCAATTACTCAAAAAAAAAAAAAAAATACTCATTTTATTTTTATCCCCTTTAATTTCTTTAATATATATTTAAAATGTAAAAAATTGATACAACTCCTTCTCCCCCATAAGAAAAATTATGCTATACTTTACCGAAAATAAAAAGATAATTTTACGTAAAATATAATTCCGCTTCCAGCGATATAAATAAAATTACAATCATGAATTTAAGAATATATAGAAATATATAAAATGATAAATGTTTATTTAAAATTCGTAAATAAGTATATAAAGCGATAAAACATAGCTAAACTGAATAGATACATATATATATATATATAAGCAAAAGGTATCTAAGAACACAAAAAAAAAAAAAAGTGACATTCTCGTGGTCGTCTTGCCTTTTAATTATATATAAAAAATTATGCAGAATTTTTCTTCTAGCACAAAATTGTAAAGATACCTATTTCAAAAATTAATAATTTAAAGAAAGAATTTATTTTATTATTTTTTGCTTATGCCTTTTTGGCTTTAGTAAATAAATAAAAACCCTTTTTGGGGGGGAGTTAATTTACATTTGCTTTTATTATACTAAAATTTAATTTTGCGATAATAAATAATTTTTGTGCAAAACATAGAAAAAAGAATATCTATATATTTTTTTTCTTTTTTTAGGGCATAAACAATGTAATATAAATAAAAAAATATATTTATTATAGTTTAAATTTTTCATTTGATGATTTCTTTTTTTGTTTCATAACAAAAGCACTATATTACATTTGTTTTCACAAATTTCTTAAATTTATAATAAGGGTTTTAATACTATATCATACAACTAATAGACCTGTTGTCAACAAAACCACTTATATTTTACCTCTGTATCAAGTTTAATAAAAAAAATAAAGGAATATAAATGTACCTTTAATAATGCCACATGTACTTAACTGTTTTTATTCACTAAACCGTATTCCATATTAGATGTTCACAATAAAAATATTATTATTGTGTAATCGTCACTGTAAACAAAATAGACAAATGACATGACATATATACTTGGTCGACAAATTATATATATAAAATATGAAAACCTTAAATTTAATTCTATATTTGGATGGTTGACAACAATTATTAAAATGAAAACCTGTATAAGAATCATTGAATCACATATTCTACAATATGTACCATTTTGTGTTTTAATCGAACACATAATTAAAATTGTATGAACTTTTTTTTTTTTTTTTCTTATTTCTCTAATTTTTGTACAAATATGTGAAGAAACGTACTTTGTATTTTTATCCCTATTATATTTTTAAATAATAGTAAAAAAAATTATATTTGTTAGGTTAATACTTATTCTAATTTACTCTTAAAACTTTTATTTCTCTATTCTTAATAAATAATATTGTTTTTTGCTTCTATTAATTTAAAAGAAAAATTAACAAGTAAAAATGTATATATATCTCTTCCCATAAATATTGGGATTATTAAAAAAGAGGCCGCTTTTCCTACTGCTTTTTGGTTCATTTGCTTAGTCGCGCGTGGTTATGTTGTTTCTCCAAAAGTTTATCTGTTTATGAAAATCGAAACGAGATAAATTATATCTCAATTTAAAATATTTATTAACAGAATATTTGCATTACAACAACTAAAGTTTTCCGTATCCTTCATAAGAGTAAGATAGGTCAACCGTTCAAATAAAATACATATATATATATAAATATGTGCACACGTGAATTATTCTCCACATGTAATATAAAACTGAAAAACTGTTCCTTGCATTTAAGAAATTTAAAAAAAAAAAAAAATGTATAACTTATATCAAATTTTTATTTGTTAAATTCTACTTTGATTTATTAGTTGAACGTTTTTAAAATTATTGGTTTTTTTTTTTTTCAATTTATTTAAAGCATAACAAAAATGATAACAATTTTCAATAAATGAAACTTAGTGCATTTCCTGGGTTTTACACATGCATAAAATTTTTAATTTGTACTAAAAATTTCATTCCCCCCAAAAATAAAATGGGTACAAAATTAAGTTTTGTTTTAATTATTCCTTTTATTATACCTTTTTTTTTTTTTTTTAACTATAATAAATGTTTTGCCTCTGTTTTCAAGAGCGATTGTCTAAAAATGGAAAAGGAATCTTCCTTCTTTTTTCTTTTTAAAAGAAACTTAAAAATAATTCTATAATGAAGTTTTGTAAGTTTTTTTTTGATAAGTAGGAAAAGTAACTGCATATACATCAATAAGCTCTTCTCTTAAAGAGATTTTTATATTTGAAAAGTTATAATATTAATACTACATTGCATGATAAATAAGAATGGGTATAAAATAGATAAATATGCATTTAAGATAAAATAAGGAATAATAATAATGATAATATAATCAATGAATAGAAACATTAAGGCAGCAATAAATGAGCTAACAGTATGTTCTTTTAAATAGCGAAACAAATAATTCTTAAAAATGAATAAGTCTTTGTATGTATGACTTGAACTAAAAAATTAGTGCACATTAAATATTGTAATAATCATAAGAATATTTTATATTTTTACTATGCTTAATGCTATTATCTTTTTTCTGTCTTTGTAATAATATATTTTAATGTAAAAACAAAAATAAAAATGCTAGAGGGCGTCCATCCACATTTGTGTTTCATTAAATACAGCTTATATTTATGTTCCTCGAATAGTTCTATTTAAGCAAAGTACATATAATGAATTTATCTGCTTTTTTAAAAACACATATATCAATACGAACATTTGTATCAATTTAAAAAGTTCAAATGTTATTCACTAACCAATTTATTTTAACATGATTTTAATTCTTATATAAGTTCGATACACACTGGGTTTTCCTATTTATTGTAATGTACTTGCCTTCAATCTTTCCATAAACACCTTTTTTTGTGTGATTTTATTTGTTTTATTTCATTTAAAAAAAGAAAAAAAATTTAATCTTAATTTTTATCTCACTTTGCAATATAAGAAACAATTCAGAATTATATATATATATATATATATATATATTTTTTAATAATTCAATGTTCAGCATGCGTTTGCACATATATATGATGTTTATTAAATACGAACTTGTAATAGGTTTTATTTTAATACCACATTCCATTTTATTGCAAATTGCATAAAACAAAATATAGTAAATATAATTTAAAAACTTTTTTTATTGTTACAATTTAAAATTTATATTTTAATACAATCATTCACAAAAAATATATATAGTAAAGTAGACAAAGTCTTAATTTATTAATTGCATGTTCACGTACTTTTCTATTACTTAAATTATTAAAAAAACCCAATCAATGTACATTTTTTGTAGTTTCAATATGTGACTAATTATTTATAATAAAATTCATGAGCTAATTTGTCCATTCCAATTTAGTATTCTTTTTGAGAAGAATTTGAATCCTCATTTTTTACTCCATAACTTAAATTTCTCTTCAGTTATAAACTATATTTATATTTTTCCTAATGTTGTTACATACTAGCATGTATAGCTATTTTTTTTTTTTTTTTTTTTTTTAATTATACGTTTTCTGCTTTTCATTTTTTGTTTCTAAATACAAGGGTAAATGATTCCTCTTACATTTAAACAAAAAGAGGCATATAACATGACGTGTTAAAATATTAAGTGTATCATATAAATAATTCTATACCAAGAGTTTAACGTTTCAGTGACATGCACTTTTTTAAAAACCTTAAATTATAATCATTTTATGAGAATTATTATGTGTACATATATTAAGATAACATATATACTCTCTTAAAAATCTTCTAGCAACTGCAAATTAAATCCACATTCAAGTATACTGCAATTGATCTAACATGACAAGTACATATATGTTGTTTAAATGATGCATACAAAAATATCACAGTGCAATGAAATATCCTTTTTAACTTTGTTGAGCACATTTGTGGATGGTTAAATTCCAGAATAAAAATAACAAACATAAACTTTTTTTTTCTATTCTAATGAAAAATGGACAATTTATTCTTTTTTCTTGCAAATTTTAATTTTTCCATATTCAAATAATATTTGTAACCAATAGCTTATAATAGCAGAATAATAAATTTATTTAAATTTCTTCAAAATTAAGTTCTAGAGATGCTAAAAATTACTGTTCAATTGTTTTAAATACTTCATATTAATAAAAATAAAGCACCGCTTTTGCCTTTAGTGCACATGTAACTTATTATCATCATACATAAAAATTTTAGTTATCTATAATATATGTCTTCCATGTATTCATCATTTACATTATAAACAACATCAGTGAATGCATTCATGGCATGTATTTTCCTTTTTTCTTTTTTTTTTAAGAAAAAATTAGCATTGATTTAAATATAAATAAGAAATTATGTTAAAAAATGTAACCATTGTACTTTAGGCTTACAAAATTGCAATGTTCTTTATTGTCATTTTTATATAAAAATATGCATTAGTAGTTATATTTATGAACAATTTTTCAATAATTGAATATAGCTCCAGTGCTGCCTTACAAAACGCAATTTCTTATGACTCGCTAATTATAAAACGTTTGTTGCTTTTTTTTTTAATATATATACATTTTAATTAAATTGTAAAATAATAATATTAATTATCCCTTAATAATAATACAACAGCTAAAATTTTTTCTTTAATCATTTCTTAATTTAACATTTTTTTTGTTGTATTTTACTGAATTTTTAATTAATTTGTTTATATATTTCGTTAATAAAGTATATTAGAAAATATTGTTACCGTTGCTTTTTTTTTCTAAAATATTTTAGTGTATATGTATACAAATTTTGTTTCATTCATTTAGTAATGTTGCATATTTGATAATATTATTTTTTTCCTTTTTCTATAAAAATACAAAATATGAATCAAATAAAGGAATTAATTGGTAATCTTAATTTAGACTTTTTCAAAAAATTCCTTCCGAAGCGTGGTACATGTGGTTGTACCTCATTTTCAAAGGCCAATAGCTTCTCCCTTACTTTAGCAATATGCTTGATCGTATTTTCAATAATTTGCACAAATTATTATTTCGACAATGATTATTTGGTAATATAAATATTATACACAAATATGTATTAAACATTCTTACACGTTTTCACAATATCGTAATTTATTGACGCATAAATATCTACATTAACTATATAAAAACTGTTCCCGTTATATACTCAATATATTTCATTTTTAATTGTTTCAGAAACAAAAAGAAATACTTGAAAAAGAAAAACTTAAAAAGGAAAAAATTAATCAAGAAAAAGCAAAACAAACTGATATGGAAAAGGAAGAAATGACACATGACGTATGGATGCAAAATTGAATAACTTTCTAAGTTCATTCACTATGTGCATTGATAAAAAATGAGACCATAAATTTTACAAAAGAAAAGGTAAATGAAAAGAAAGATGCACTATATAACCCCATGGAATCAAAAAGATTTGGATATGGCACAGTGTTAGAATAATAGAAGAGCGAAAATTACAAAAATCTATATTTTGAATGAAGCATCTTATTAACAACGAGTATAAATTAATAGTAGGAATGTTGCTATGTGTTATAAAACAGAAGGGGGAGAAGCTTTATAGATAATAATTAATTTTTACATTATTTATAATGTTGAATTTTACATCATTATAAACAGTTGGAGAAAATATTTTTAAATAGAAAAAAAAAAAAAAAAAAAGTGCCAAGTTTTACTTATTAAATATAGAATAAGATGGGAAAATAATTACTGAATATATAAGCTTGTTGTCTATATAAAATTTTTATATATGTATTTTTAAATTATAACCTTGTATTATTGTAAATGCAATCATATTCAACTTGTTTATGTCGTTTTTCACTCTATTTTTCTACTACTATATTTCGCTATTAGAAGAATATTATTTATTAAGAAATCTTCTTTTAATTTGCAAATATTATAATTAAATAATTTAAAGCTTAAAACATAATAATATCATATTTTTTTAAAAATGTACACACCGTTATTCATATCACAATTAACTTAAGTTTTAATTTAGAGTATCGTTTTTTTTACGAAAGAAAACATAAAAAAGTATCATGAAACGATCAACAAATTAATATTTTTATTTGGAAAAAAAAATTTTTCTTTATAAATTTTGTAAATTCGTAATAACTAATTTATACTTGTTAGTTGCTTAAAAGATAATTGTGCGATTGTTTATTATAAATAAACAGTATAGGAAAAATAAACGAAAGAAACCATTGGTGAATGAGTCTCCAACCTGAAACATAATAAAGATGAAATCATAAAAGTGCAAGAGTATTTCATCATAAGTACTATTTTTCTTACATGCTTTCGTACGCACGTAATAATGAGAAATTACAACAGAAAATCACATATTAAAAACAATTGCACTTTTATCATATTCTTACGTTTTTTACACACATTCATATTAAAATACACAGATCTTTTTCTATAATTTTTTTTAAACTCCAAATGTATATTTAACCATATATTATGAATATTATATATAATATGTCACAAAAAATTATTTATTAACATCAAAACGTTTATACAAATAAATTAAATGTTTTTTACACATCCCCTGTATTTTCTTTTCCTTCTTTCCTTCTTTTTTTTTTTTTTTTTTTTTTCTACCTGTTGTGAACACTCTTATGATCAGAGGATAAATAGTGGTACCTTAAAAGAATTTTTTCTTCCAGACAACTAAGAATGCAAATATCTTAAATCACTAAAAATCCTTGGATAATGTAATGCTATATATATGATAAAAACAAAAAAAAAAACTACGTAGAACACCATTATTATGTACCACCATTAACATAGGAAGGCCACTGAATTCACCTATTTTTTAGGACAAAAAGAAACCCTTTTAGTTACAAACAACATACATCCCACATTACTAAAATGTGATTGAGACAAGATAAAAATATTGCAAGTATGTTTAACACAGGAGATGTGTTACATTCCCCTTCATGATATATATATATATATGCTGTGTTTATCAAGTGGGAGAAAAAACAAGTAATAATAATAAAAAACAGTGCAACTGTCTTAGAGAAACATTCATGTGTCAGAATAAACAAATAATATTATATTAAAAAAAAAATTTTTTAATCAAAAAAATAACGTAATAATATGCATAGAATGATATGAAACATGTATGTGTTTTTTTTTTTTCCAGCAATACATATGAACTAAAGACAAACTATGATATGGTAACACTACATTAATAATAATGGCTTGTTTTAACAATAAGTGTTTAAAATATTTCTGTTTGTTCATTAATGTCGCTAACAGACTCTGAAAAAAGGTCCTCTTCAGTACCATCTTCATGATTTATATATCCTGGGAATTTACTTTGGGCTAACTTGTTAAATTTTGAGGAGCACTTTATGAATTTAACAACAAGGTAAATTAAAATAACAATAAATGAAATTCCAAAGAAGGGGGCCCATCCTGGTGCAGAAAAGATCTTCGAGCATATGAAGCATAAAAATATAAGTACGAAAGGAACGGAAAATATTTTATAGTGATATAAAATCATTTTAATTCTGTTTGTCATATTTCTACCTCCTATATAAACTTCAGAATTATGACGATTTTTCAATTTTAATAAATTGTATATTTCTCTTTCAGTTAAATTGTCTATAGTCTTAAAAAAATTTTTCAGTTTTTTGTAAAAAGTTTTTTCAGAATATTCACATTTAAAACCCCTAGGAATATTTTCATTTGACATATTATTAAAGTGATGATTTGATTTCGTTTTATGATATGTATTGCTAAATTTTTCATTTATTTTTCGTGAAGATCCTTTATTGATGTCACTTTCCATCATATCAAAGTAATCTTGCGTCAATGCATCATATCGATTTTTATCATAACCTTCATCATTACCATTTTGATCATAATTGTCTTCATTTACATTATCCCTCGTGGTTTCTCCAGAATCACTGTTTTTATTGAATTCATTTTCACCTAGAGATCTAATAACCTTAATGTCTAAAATGTTATCTTGGTTGTTCTTTCCCCAAGATTCCACAAATGAGAGTGTTGACTGAAAAATGAAACAAATTTTAATATTTTAAAAAAAATTTCTATTTCGATATATTAAAAATATTCATTTGAGAACTAAAATGAAAATATGTGTATACGGAAAAACCAAAATATAAATAAATTCTACAAGGGCATTTTAATTGTTATACCCCTACTACGTTATTAGAAAAATTCCTTGAACTATTTACAAGAATAACTGTAAATATATTAATAAAGAAACTGGGTATATTCATTTTTTTTTTTTTTTTTCTAATTTAATTATATTGAAATATAATCGTTTATTATAAGGAATTTTTTATCGTAATCATAACTTGTTAAAAATCGATTAAGTATATAGCACTTTTTTCACTCTACAATTTTAATGATTTTTACACGTATTTATTAAATATGTCTAATAATTTATATGTTTTATGTTTCTAAAAATTTTATTGAATTTTTCCCTTTCCTATTTAAAAAAACATACAGTACAATAATACATTATTTGCGTTGAAAAAGAGCAAAAAAAAAAAATTTTTTTTTTACAATATAGCCAGTCTATTAAAACAAATTACAACTTCAATTGTTGTGTATTTTAAACATATTAAAAATATTCTTTTGTCACAATAGTATTATTTATCTATAAAAATAATTGAATTTGTATTTTAATAAAATTTTTTAAAATTTATACTTAAATCAAAAATAATCCCAAATAAAAAATATAGTTTTGTTTAAGAAATGAAAGAAAAATGAATACAATACATCTATTGTTACTGGTTCCTCCTATTTTATAGATGCATAGGCTTCCCATTCAACAACATATTCATTCACTATTTAAGCGACATAATTCTGAAAAAAAAAAAAAGAACAAATTAGTTGGAATAAAGTTGCAGAAAAATTATTTAATTTATTTATTATTGCCTTTTTCCATATATATTTTTTTTTTACAACCCTAAATACATTTTTTTAAAATGAAGTTATTCTTGCTAACAAACAGATAGAACAGGTTGTAGAAAAAATAAATACAATCAATAGAACTATTAAAAATTGTAGTATTTTGTATAAATTGCATGAGTATTATTTTATCAATAATAATTAAATTGTTTTATATTGAAATAATAAATTTCTGCATATTCCCTTATGATAATAAAATAATGAATTTCTGCGACATTTTTTTGTTCTGTGCTAAATAATTTTTTTTTGTGCTGCGATATATGCTTTTTTGTTCAAAATAAAAAAAATAACTAATTGGTTATTTCATTTAATGTATATTTCATCATTCTAAATCATAATCTCATAGTTCTTTGCTGTTTTTATATTTAAATGCAACTAATTTAAATTACATGTAAGAATTTTTTTTTGTTGTTTTAGCTATTTAATTAAAATTATATATGAACCTTTTTTTATAGGACAATTTTGTTATTTAATTACATGCAATGCTATTATAAAACGGGTTTATGAAAAAAAAAATGTCTAAACATAGGTAACTGTATATCTTTTTCTCTTATGAATATTCTTTATTATAATGCATTTAAAGAAAAAAAAAAGCAAAAAAAACAAAAAACTACATCTAAATTTTGTTAAGCGCGCTTTAAAACACCGTCAACATTTGCTCAATCTAATAAAGGGTAGTCGTCATATATGAAGGCCAACACCTTATTTTTAAAATTTTTTTTTTTTTTTTTTTTGAAAAAAATTTGTTTTTATAAAATATAAACTATATTATTTTTTTTTTTTTTTTTTTGAAAAAATTTTGTTTTTATAAAATACAAATTATATTATTTTATTTTTTTTTTAAACATTTTTAATTTTATATTTTATCATATTTTGTTTTAATTTTTGCAACTTGTGCTTTTGTAATTCACAAACTTTAACAAATTAGAGTGATTATTTTAATACTTTTAAATACTAGATATTGGTTGTTCTTGTTAAATATATAATTAGCCAAGATTTTGTTATATCTTTTCAATTTTAGTAGAAAATACATAAAGCTTAGTATATATCTTTATAATAGTTAAAAATACATTTCTTATTCAATATCAATCAGAACAAAAATTTCTCTACAAACATATAAATAACTAAACAACTCTTCCGTGTAATATATAAATATCAATAATGGCTGTTACAACGAAATATAGTAAGAGGAAAGAGAATAAAAACGTTTTTCTCTTTTCTACAAAAGTCTCCTTGGTTACTCTTTTATTCTGGATTATAAATTACTCTGATTCTGTAAGAATAATAATAAAAAGGGAAAAATAAAACAAAATCGTCTGAACGCAATAAATAACACACACTAGATATTGTATCATATATATCAGTACATATTTTCTATTCCATCAGTTGATTTTTCTTCAATATAACTAAAATACTTCTCCTGCTTTTTTTTTTTTTTTTTTTCATTGTGTTTTCTTTAATATATATAAAAATTGGTTAACTTTTTTTTTCTTCTTTAAATTTTACAAAAAAAAATTTTATCACTCATTTTTAGTTTCAATATGGAACTTCACACGATATGAAGAATTATAACTTTGGAAAAAATGCAAATTCAAGAATTATGAGAACATTACTAGGAAAACCTTCATCACTTAGAGGGGAAGATGCACAAGAAGCTGACGCAGAAGTTGAAGATGATACTAACTCATTACCTGAATCATTTAAAGATTTGCGTACTGAATCTAGCGTAAAGGACTTTGAAGAAGAAGAAGAAACTGTTGAAGGAGATGAGGTTGTTGAAGAGGAGGAAGAAGCTGTTGAAGATGAAGAAGTTGTTGAAGATGAAGAAGTTGTTGAAGGAGAAGAAGGAGCTAATGCAGCAGAAGAAGTTAATGCAGTAGAAGAAGTTAATGCAGCACCCGAAGTTAATGCAGTAGAAGAAGTTAATGCAGCAACCGAAGTTAAGGTTGCAGACGAAGTTAAGGTTGCAGACGAAGATAATGCAGAAGAGGAAGATAATGAAGAAGAGGAAAGTAAAGACGAACAGGACGGAAAAGGACCCAAAAAAAGAAAACGAAAAACTCGTATCTTTATTCCAACAATAACAGGAAGAGTTGAATATATAATAGCAAATAATGATCACTTCAATATACGAAAACGTGCCATGGACGGAGATCCTTCAGCTGTTGAATTGTATCCAGAGGGTTATTGGGACCCATATTTTTCATTAAAAAAAACAATTGAAGAAGAAATTCGAAAACAACAAGCTTATACAAATCTATTAAAAGATGATTTTGCCAGTTTTCCATATATTGATGATGAAAAAAATAATGAAATAATTAAAGGACAACCATACTTAGAAAGAAATTATGGATACGTGTATCCAGACCCCCCAGTTATAGTAAAACCAACTGAAAAAAAAGAGGCACAAGTAATAGTAGAAGAAGATAAACCAGAGAAAGAGAAAGAGAAAAAGAAAAAAAGAAGATTCTGGTGTTGTTGTTAAAAAATCATCTAATAAAACGAATAATAAAAAGAAAAAATGTATATATTTTTTCTGCTGCTATTTAAAATAAAAAGAAGTTCTATAATTAAAATGTGTAATTGAACAGTGATTGATGTTGCAGTTATAAATACATGTATGAATAAGGTAAAATGGAAGCAAACAATTTTTAACGGTTTGTAAAAAAAAAAAAAAAAAAAGCAAAAAAAAACAAAATAAAAAGGGAGCTTCCTGAAAATGAAGGGGAAGAGTGGATAATGTAAAAAAACTATTTAATACCAAAATTAAGTAAAAAAAAATTTAAATACCCTAAATAAAGGAATTGCCTTCTTATTAATATAATGTTCTTCTCTAAATATTTATATATCCACATATTTACATAAATATATTATAGTGAACCATTAAAATTTTGCATTTCACAACAAATTCATTTATATATTATATTTGCATGTATGATGTACTGATTAAAGCATTACCCAGATTTTTGTATAGATAGTTTCTGTATTAATTTTCAGCCTTTTTTTCTTTCCATATCAGTTTTATATGTCTATTTAAAAATTGTACTTTTAGATATTTTATTATGGATGTAGAACGAGAGGACATTCAAGTTAAAATGAATTAAAATTTTAACTTGTTGAGTACTTATAAATTGTAGAATGTATTTAGAATTACCTACTGTTTTTTAATAAAATAACACAAGGAAATAAATAATCCTCATAATTTATTTTTTATTTTTTTTTATTTTAAATATTCATACCCCATTTTTTATTAGAAGCTTTTCAATTAATGTGATGTGTCACACCATGCTCCTTACACACTTTATATTTTTGCAATAAATATGTGTTGTTAACATGTAAAATGGTTGTAATATCGTTTTTTTCATATAATCAGAATCATTAAATTTTTTGTTTTACTATTATTTATATAAAGTACACTTTTTTACGAGAATTTAACCTTAACTTTTGTAAATAGTTTGTGTTTTAAACTAGCTATAAAATTTTGTTTTGTTAAATTATGTTTTACGTAGCTTAACTCAAATAATAATAATAATATAATGGCTTTTTCTATGGTTATTATTACTGTCATTATTAGAGTTTTATTACTTTAATATACTATATTTACTAATTAAAATTTTTACATAATTATTTAATTAGTAATTATTATACACACTTATTAGTCATTAAAAACAGGTTTGCTAATTAACTCTGCCTATAGATGGAAACTAATGGCATGCTTTATTAGGATATTTTTTGCTCCTCCTTTTTATCCCATTTTTTTTATATTTAAATAACATTTTGTTATTTATATCCAATTTAGGAACGTTAAGAAGTCGTCCTTATGTATAAGATACTCTTGACATAATAAGAACGCCATCTGAATCTAGTGAAGTTCTCTGAATTAAAATAAAAAAAAGCATAAAAAAGAAAAAATATATTACCAATGTATCATAAAATATTTTCATGATTCTGAATTGAACTAACTTGTCTCTATTTACTACTTTGTTTGTTTTTAACATTTTTATCATTTTTATCATTTTAAATATAAAATAATTCTACCATCTATATATACTCATGTAGGAAAGGAAAAATTTACAATTATGTTCATTATAGATTTGCACAGTGTTAAAGCTCGCTATTAACCTCTTAATTCATGAAGTAGTTAATTAAATATGTAGATAATACCAGAATTTTTTTTAAACAGCGTAAACATTAAGGTGTCACTATACTTATCATAACAACAAAACCTTTTAATACGTAACTAACATTACAACTATTTTAGCCCTTGTAAAGTACTTACGTAAAAATGTAGTATTCCCATATATATATCTAAAGAAGATAAAAAAAAAAAAAAAAAAAAACTAACTAAAATAAAATAAAATAACTGTGTATTAAAAAACAAAATTTATGCTGTAGTACTAGTATAACATAAATAAATTCAAAATAGCAGTATTCTTTAAAAATGTGATATATAAAATTTAAATATTTATTCATTTGTTCCAATAAGCAAGTTATTATTATCTATCTTTAGCAAATACAGGGTTTTAGTCGAAATTAGGAACTATGATTCTTTTATAAATTAATAATAATTATTTATGTTGTACATCCCTCTTCCTTATAAGCATGGTAGATATAACCACAATATGAAAATTCCTATTAATCTTGATTCAAAGTACGGCTTTTTCCCTTTCCTTTAATATGCATCAGTACAAAAGAATGACATCATACATCCTTTATTCAAATACACACACCGCATATATAATCAGATTTCAAAATATTCAGAGTTCTATACATGAAAAAGTCTGGAAATAACAAGCACCTTCTACCCCTTAATTTTTGTCTTTCTACCCTTATTTAATTTCGTACACATTTAATTTAAAATTATTATATTTAATCTAATATATTATTTTTAATTCCTGTTTATGTAGGAAGTTCCTTTGTAATAATTTATTTTTGTTTAAAGCATTTTATAAATTTGTTTATATATTTTAGGAATATGATAATTAATAAAAGCAAATAAAAGTGTTGCCAATTCATTGCATTTGTATATATAATGTAAATTTAATAAACAATGACTTATATTTACATTTTCTACGATTATTTCATATACAGCAAATATATACTACATTTTTTATAATAACAGTTTTCAAATGACATTGTAATAGTAAGAAATGTGTTTATTTCAAATGTAAGCATGTAACAACAGCTACTAACCATTACAAGCTTTTAAAATAAATATACCTTTTTCCTCCCTGAACAAAAATTCATAATTTCTTCGAAATAAATGTTTTTATATTTAAAAAAAAAAAAAAAAAGAAAACAGTTGCTAAGATAAATATTTTTTCTTAGTACATTTCTTTCATTTAAATGGTTCTATAGGGTATGTAAAATCGATTGAATGAGTTATTATTAAAACAAAGTTAAATCTTTCGTTTTAAAAAATTACTAAAAAAAAACTGTGAAAAATTATATAAATATACCCTTTTGTATTACAAAAAATATATACTTAAGGATAGTGCGTTAGGTTCAACATTTTTTTATTTGTAACGACCTTTAAATATATACCTATAAAGAAACGAATACAACAAAAATATATATTCTTTAGTTTTTTTTTTTTTTTTTTTTATCGTATTTAAGTATTTACATGCAATAATGTTTTTTTAAACACGACCCCATGTCACTAAAAATAATTATAAATATTACCAAGTTGTTAAATTCATTTAAAAAAATTTTTTTTGACTCTTCCTATAATAATATTTTTCATAAAATAGTAATAGTTAGGTTTTTAATTTCTTCTGTTGTTATTCACATGTTTATATATTTTTTTAGATTTGTTCTATTCCATTTTTCATTTTATTTTATTTAATGTTTTTCTTGTTCTGAATTTTTATTCACACTTAATTTAATATATCTTAAGCCCGATTATAGCAATATTCTATTTTATTTTTTTTTTTTGTAAGTTAATAATATCTAATGGTGCTATAATGTTTTAACTAAGAAATTTTTTTCGATTGATCTTATTTATATTTTTAATACATTTTTTTTTTTTTTTCTATATATAAAAATATTATACAAGAACATTTATATCTTAACAAAATGGACTTCATACGACTGTGAATAAAAATTAATATATAAAAACAACCAAGAAAACTAGGTGGGGGGCAAGTGTAAGTAGAGATATACAAATTTTTGTTTCCTGAACTTAGGGGAACTGTGAATAATTGCCCAAAGAAAATTCAAATAAGTATATTCATCATTATTATTAAAATTAGTATCCATGAATTTATGATTTTCACGCGGTATTATTTTAATAATGTAACATAATAAAAATACTATATCTAATGTTTATTTATATGTTCTTCTTATTATGAAAATTCCTATAATTAATTCTGTATAAATAAATGTATATAAATGCATAAATAATTCTTTAATTACACAAAAATAAATGTTTTATCTAAATATTCTCTTAGGGAAATTTTTCCAAACCCCGGAAGAAGCAACACAAATAAGGGAACAAATTCAATTACAAGTTTTGCACATTAGTAGGGCGAGATTTGGCCTATATTGATAAAAGCTCTAAAATGCAAAAATATACACCATTATATAATATATATGACAATTATCCAAAATATAATGTGGGGAAGGAGCTTGGAGTTACTATAGAAGCGCTTAAATTAAAAGGGTGTAGAAAAGCACCATTAAAATCATTTTATGATCTAACATCAAAGGTTAAAGGAGCCCAAACCAAAATTTTACATAAAAATTATTATCCTTTTAAAGAACAGGTGGAAAACAATGACATAAGAGAAGACGATAACTCATTGATAAAATACTCTAACGAAACAATAATAGATTCTAATTTAGAGATAAATGATCCTGATGTAGTGATAGGAGACCAAGATCAAGTTGTACAAGATCCTCATGTAATGATAGAAGATCCTCATGTAATGATAGAAGAACCTGATGTAGTGATAGAAGAGCCTGATGCGGTATTAGAAGAAGACCTCGACACAGTAACAGAACATGAAGGATTCGATGAAGAGGATCAAAATTTTAAAGAATATTTACATTCCTGCTTAGAAGATGAAATACATGTAACAAATATTCATAGATTTATGCATGAAACGGAATGTTTTGCTAGGAAATATAGACAGAATAATAATTACTTTTGGAAATTTATTGTAACCCTTAGGCTAAAATTAAAAAAAATTATGTATATTATCATACATTTTTTGTTGAAATATTTGACATTTAGGAAATATCGCCCTTATATGTACTAGCATTTCTTGTCCCCTTATATATCTCTATCAGTTGTTTATAAAACAATTTGACGCCTATCTACATACAAAATTTAAAGCAAATAATCTATTACAAATATATATGTGCATAGACATATGACATTTGTCTATGATCCATTTTTGATCCCATCAAAGATTACTGTTCTTTAAAACCAACCAACCATTAAATATGAAAAGGGTTTTACTTCTTATTTTTTAATATTTTATGAATTAACGCGAAATAATACATTTTTTATAAAAAAAAAAAAAAAGGCATTATATCATTGTATATAAAATTTTAGTTTAAATGAAATTTCCAGACAAATTATATATATGTTTATGTATACATTCACTATGAGTGCATTATAGTACTTTATTTGATTAACAGACAATGTTATAATGTTTCGTTTATCACTATATTTGTCTCTTGAAGTGCAAAATAATTTTGCTATATTTAGGTTTTTTTTTTATTTTTTTTTTAGTAGTTACTCAAAAATTAAACAAAAATTTGTTATTTAACTTTAGTTATAATAGATATGAATACTTCTTATCCATTTTTTAGTAAGAAAAAAAATGCTAGTTCTTTTTATATTATACATTAATAAGTGTATCCTTGTTAAAATAGCATGTTAATTTCACTAGTCATTTGTTACCTCTGTAAGTAGCTACTGCAGGAATTTTGCCTAATGGGTGTAAATATACGATTATACATATATATTTATATATATTTAGATGTATATTTTGGTAGAAATATAAATTTTACTTTAATTAAATATTCAAGAAAAACCGTTTTGTAGGTGTTTCATAATTTCCATCATTTCAGTTCGCTCTTCATAAAAAAAAAACTTCTCTCAATGTAATATTTTTATAATTTCCTAATACTAGTTTGCATTCACCTCATTGTTTTTTTTTTTTTTTTTTTTTTTACGTGCGTACCGAGTTCTTACAACAATCATTATTCATTTGAATGATCATCAGCATATAATAAAAGGAAAATTATACAGTTGTTATATCAAACATGTAAAGTGTATTGTATTAAGCATAGAAATTATAAAATGGTAAATATAGTTAATGTTCTTCTAAAATTAAAAAAAGTGGAAAATTATTTACACAAAAAACAAAGTAATACTTACAAAAATAAGATTATTTCAAAAAAAAATAATAACTAAATAAATATCATTTTGAAAAAAAGTGTTACAAATAATGTAATCATTTGCTCGTTGTAAAAATTAATCATCTTTAAATTATTATGTGATTAACAAATCTATGTAATACGTGAACCCTTGTATTTATGCTGAAAAAACTTTGGTTTTATTTCGTGGCAAATAAAAGTTTTCAGTTCTCATATATAAAGAGGAAATCAAAACAACGCATGGCTTCGCAAAACACGATTTGTAAATAATAGTTACGATAAGCCTAAATTTTTTTACGTTAAAAAATTATACATGGATATAAAAAAAGTTATAAAAAGCAAAGTGGTGAGTAAGATAAAGAATGGTTAATCAATGTCATAGTTAAAAATAGATAAAACGGAAAAAAATTGGAAAATTGAAAGTGAGTAAAGAAACGTGAAAATGTACAAAGGAAAATAATAAATATAATTAAAATATGACGCAAATGAAAAGTACTAAATAATTTAACTAATATACAATATTGAACGCTTATATATAAAAATATACACAGGGCTATCATAGCTTTTTTTATGTTAAAATACTAGCTTGTAACACTAAAATAAATAAATTTAGGATGTAGTACATATATAAGTATGCATGTAATCTGGAAAATCCATGTCTTATTGATATGAAATAATGTACACATCTTTATGTTATATATATTTTTAAACCTTTTTATTTCTCCATGACTCTATGCTCTTGGCACTCGCGGAAACAATCTTATCAGATTAAATCTGCCAAATTAAAAACATCGTAGAGCGTGAATTTTTTTGCTAAAATATAAATATTACTGAATTATTAAAATTTATAGAAAAATATAAAAAAAGAAAAAAGAAAAAGGAAAAAAAGTATAACTAAGTACTAAAATCTATATTTTGTGAACTTAATTTAAAAATTTTATAATAATGGTTTTTAGGAAAATTTAAAATTACAAGAATGTTGTTGCACCATCTTTAAATTTAAGTTAATATATTTTGTAATAAAAAAACTTTATAATTATTTTTTAGATATCTGTAAAAAAAAAAAAAAAAAAAAAAAAAAGATAGTAAATTATTTAACAAAATTACCATGAGTTGGAACGCTTAAAATTGTCAAAAATTTCCACATAAATAAAATTCCAATGTTGATCTACTTATATTTTTTCTTTCCCTTTTCCCATTAACGTACAAAAAAAAAATTTTGAAGCTATTTTCAATAGTGCAATATATTCATCAACCCATTTTTTCCTTTTAGAAATTCTTACTTTTCTTAGAATTTAAATTAATTTTATTTTTTCATGTTTAATATTTTAATGACACACAATTTTATTATCGTGAAAAATAAAATTTTTTTTTCAACATTCCCAAGAAAATTACTGTGAACATAGAAGATATCTTCTTCAAAATGAACGTTTTCTTTTAGAATTCATCGAAACAACACCCCTTTTATTCAGTAACACTATCGTTATTATTTTTTCTTTTTTTGTATATATAAATTTGTTAATAATTTAAATTGGGCACATTATTAATCTAGAACTACAGCCATAAAAAAAAAAAAAAAGGGAACCTTAAAACATTAATATAACGAAAATTAAGCTTATTACAAAATTCAATTTATTATTTTTTAATTGTGACTTTAAATGATAAAACCATGTAGTGTTTATTTTCTTTTCTTTCCTTTCCTTCCTTTTTTTTTTTTTATTTTTTTTTGTTTTTCATTTTTCTAATTTATCCCTTTTTCTTCAGTAAGAATAAATTCATAAATTTACATTTTATTAATTTTACAAGTTATATTCAATAATCATTTTTTTTTTTTTTTTTGTGCGTCCAGTTTTCCACTAATATAAACAACACCCTCTAAATATATATTTTATTACACTTTTATGTGTTCAATCAAAATAATTTGAATTTTATTGCATGAACTTCCTATATGTTATGTAAAAAAAGTAAATAAATATGTTCAATTTATCCTTCAATTAACACATTTTCAACATGGAACAAATATCATTGACCAGACTTAATCTTTTCAATATACATTTTTAGTATAAAAGCAATGCACATTTTTGATGCTTGTTCTAAACCAGGAAAAAGTACATGAACCCTTTTATTTTTTTTCATCTTTTTACAATTAAACATGCCATTTTCTGAATTATAATACTTTGATGAAGCATTATAAACAGAAAAAACGTTGTATAATTACCTGTTCAGAAACTCAGAACCAAACGAGTGCAGATGTTCAAAGGACTAATTTCAATAAGGAACGCTATGAATTAAAAAAAGGATAAAGTTATTTCATAATTGTGAATTTAGGAAAAAATAAATAAATATATTTAAATTACAAAAACTATAAATTATATTTTAAATCATGAAAAAATATGTATATTTCTTATCACTGCTTAATCTTCTACTAGCATCTTTTGGTAATACATTTTATGAACAAATAATTGTAATTTTCCTATTTATTTATATTTTTTTGTAAGAGTTTACATTTTTTCCAATCTTGTTATAAACTTTTTTAATTTTTTCTTAGTACACATGAATACAGTTTCAAGCCAAAATAAAAATTATTTGGAAGAAATCAAAAAACATAACACAGAATTAAACAATTTATTTGAGTTTTCTAATATTAGTGAAAATAAAAATGTTAAGAGTTCCAAATATTTAAATGATAAAATAAATGATAAACAATTTGAAAAAATATATAATCAAAATGATAATATAATACATTCATTGGAAGCTATGTCATTTATAAACTTGAATGGTCCCAACATTACAGAAAATAACAAAAACGGTATTTATAAAAAAAGACGAAACCCATATTATTTTATTAGACGTTATAAAGAAAAAAAAAAAGCATATGGAGAATTAAATAAATCTGGAAAAAAAATTATTGAAAACGGTGAAATTACATCAAAATATGAAAACTTTTTAAATGATGGTAATATCAAATATGACCAATCTAACCCAATTTTTACTATGGAATTAGATTACACAAACTTGCATGCTTTACACGAAATTGAAATTCTCATCCCAAAGGATAAATTACACCATGAAAAAACAGATGACACAATTGTTCTCGAGATTAAAAAATTTTCTGATGAATTGGAAGAACTTATAAATAATTGCTTAAATCATAAAAGTATGCTAAAAAGCTTTACATACGAAATGGAATTTCTTAAAAATACATCAACAGAAAATAAATTATTCAGTGAACACTTTTTAAAGGAATTGGAAACAAGAATAATTAATTTGGATAATTCTAAAAAGGTTCTATACAAGGAATATACCACAGAAAAATTTAATCATTATACAGCAAAATATAATGAATGTCTATCAAAGTATGAACAATACAGAGAAAAATATAAAAATGATATTCAGAATAAAGTAGAACAAATTAAAAATAAAGCATTTACATATTTGATAAAAACAGAGTGTGTTGAAGGAATCTGCGATAAAAATAAATCTACATATCTAAAAACACTTGATAATTATATACTTGACATTAGCACAGTTAATATGAAGGACTATGATATCCCTTCAAGAATTACTGTGGAACAAAAAAATGTGGACCAATTGTTACTAGATTCTAATAAAAAAAATATAGATATAAGTGAAGATATATATTCATTAAAACTGATACTTGAGCAAATAAAAGAAATTGAATATGTGCTATCAACTAATAGACACTTTATCAATGAAGCAGCTCGAAAATTAAGAAGCATAGAAATCACACAAGAATCCCACGATGTAAATAAAAAAGAGATCGTAAGTAACTGGACACATATAGTAAAACAACATTGCATTTTTAAATATATAAACAAATTAAATGAATCCATCAATGTAATGTACCAACACAAGATAACAAAACATGATCTCGCATTTCATAACCTAGTAAATACCATAAAACAAAAAGCATATTTAGTCTTTTCTGAGACATTCGACCAAACAGAAATTTATAAAAATTATAAATATTCAGAGGAAATAATAAATAATGAAAATAAAAAATATTTGGAGAGTAAAAAGGAGTTAGAAAAAGTTTCCCAATTTCCAGATATAAGTAATAATTCGAATAAACAGAAGCTTATGGAACACTTTGTTAAGCAAAAAGCAAGAAAAAAGGATATAGAAGCAAAATTTCAATTATTAGATGAAATATACAAAAAAATTTATGATAAATTAAAAAATCATTATGAGGAAGAATTGAATGAAATTGAAAAACTTAATAACAACATAACAAAAGCACAGTTGTTTATGGACGTAATTACCAAAATTAATGAAGAAAAAAAAGTTAACATATATCATGAAATGAAAAAGTTTAAAATATATTATGATGAACTTGTAACACTAAAAAATAGTGCTAACAAAACCAGTGTACAACAAAAAAATAACATTTCTTTGCTACAAATATCATCGGAAGAAAATGATAATGAAAATAATGACAGCAAAAGTGATGAAAATGAAAGTAATGACAAAGAAAGTAAAGACAAAGCAGAATTCTTACGAAATGTTAAAGCATTATATAGAAATCTAAAAGCGAAAATTAAAAATTTTGAACAAAAACATCAGGATATAGTTGAAAAAATGAAATCATATAAAGATTTCGAAGAGACAATCCAAAAATATTATGCTGAGTTAACACAAAATGAAAGTAATTACTTTCTTACTTCATATACAGGTAGTAATGCAAAAAGTAAATCAAATGAATCAGAAGCATTTAATGAGGCTAAAGATACTTTCCAAAAAAAAAAATTAGAAATATATAATAGTATTGATAATATGAAAACGAGTGATATAGTAAATATTAAAAAGCATTTAGATTCTTACAAGGAAATAGAAAAAAAATTGAATATTATTAAGAATACAAGAAGATACAATAAAATTAAAACTTTAGTACAAGAAATTAATAACGAAAATGTAGAAGAAAAAATACAGGAATTCGAAAAAAATTACAACACTAGCACAAATAATATGGAAGAAACACTGAAGAAAATTGAATTATTAAATAAAATTATAAATCTTTATAATATTCTGGATTCAAGCATAACTGAATCTAAAAGTAATAAAGCATTAACTGATAATTTAAATAATAAACTCAATGAACTGAAAGGACATGTAGAAACCAGAATTCGTGAAAATGAAGGAAATGATTTCATAAATAAGAGTATAAAAGAGGAAGCATTGGAAAATTTACAGAAAACATTGAAAAATTTAGAGATAACTTTGAAAGACATAGTTGACCTAATCGCTGAAATTAAAAATAAGGAGTTAGAAAAAAAGACGTCAGAATTAATAGAATTCTATTTAAACTTAAAAAATAAAATTCATGAGACAAAAGATGAATATTCCTCAAAAACTGAACTCGAGCGAACGGACGAATGGACTCCAATTAGACAAGAACTAAATACATTGAATGAAAAGTATTCAATTTTATACGAAAATAGTTATAAATTATTCGCAAATATTGACGTTCAAATTATAACATGGTCATATAACATTGTAAAAGAGGAAATTAAAAGATTAGAAAATGAAAATGATACAATTGAAAGCTTTGTTATAAATTTGGAAAAAAAATTAAACGAAGAACAAACGAACCCTCTTACAAATAAAATTATGAAGATTCAAAATATCGGAAGTATAAAAAATTTTAAACAAAAAATTAAAGACGAAAATACCAAAATAGAAAAATATAAGGATGAATTAACCGAACTTCAAGATAAGGCAGATGAACTTTATAGTGAATCTCAGGAAGAAAAAATTGCTATCCATGAATTAAATAATCAAAAAAAGGGTATGAAATCTATCTATGATGATTTAGTAAAGATGTCTAAAGATATTAAAATAACAGTGGATTATTTTAATGAAGTCTCAAAAAATATAAATGAAGCTCAATTAAATGAAGAGAAGGATAACATCGATAAAACGTTAAAAGCATTAAGTGATGACATGACTAAGGCTCAAAAAAGCATGGAAGATATAAATTCTCTTGAGATACAATTTAAAGAGTTAATAGAAAAGTCAAAATATCCAGAGGATAAAATTTTACCTATTTTGAAATATTCGACACAGGTTGAAGAAGCGAATAAACACATGATTGGATTAAAGCAAGTGTATGAAACCTCTGTAAAGCTAAAAGAACAGGCAAATGCATCAACTAGTTTAGATGAAATTATAGAAAAAAAAAAGCAAATAAATGAAAATAAGCACGAATCAAAAAAACTCGTTGCAGATATTGACAAGGCCATAAGTGAAATTAAGAACATTTGTGAACTAACACATAGAGGTTATAAAAGCATTGTTAATAATATTACAAAAAATACTGATGATGCTGATAAACATAGCGAACTAATAAAATCGGAATTTAACAAATCACATAATGCAGCCGAAGTAGTTAAAACAGACTTTCAAAAAGCAACAAAATTAAAAGAAGAAATTAATGAAAAATTAAATGGAGTTCAAATTGATAATAAAATAATCGAAATTCAGAAACTAAAAACTGAAATTTTAAATAAAAAACAAAATGCAATTCAACTCTTAACAGATACTGAACTACATAGAAAAAAAACAGAATTGCATTATGATAATGCTAATAGGGGTCAAGCTATAATAGAGTATTTAAAAAATAATGACAATGATATAAAAACAAAAATACTCCAAAATGAACTAGATCAAGTAAAGCAGAGTATAGAAAAAGCGAATGGATATTACAAGGATTCTTTAGAGTACACACAAAATACTAAAACTAATTATGAATTAATTTCAAAATTAGAAGCTGATGTATCGAAACTCCTAAATGAATCTTTAATTAATAGGGTTACACTAAAATGTGAAAGGAGAAAAAATAGGGCAAACAGTGTAATGACAGAAATAAACAATATCGCATCTAAAATTGAAAAAACGTTAAAAGGATACAAAACAAAAATACATGAATTAAAGGAACAATCTAATATACAAATGATAGAAAATGAAAAACTAAATGATATGTCTTTAAATGCATACAACGTAATGCAAAAATATAATCATGAATTAGATGAAATTCTAAACAAAATAAAGAGAATAGAAAACATCATACAAAGATATGTTGACAGAGCTTCTAGTTCAATAAAATCTATTTCAAGCATAACAGACATAGATATAAAAGATTTCATAAATCAATCAAAACTAGTAGATGATGATTTTGAAAGAAATGTAGAAAAGGTCTCAAGGGAAAAGAGACATATCGATGTGAAAAAAAAAAATATAGAAAATGAAGAAAAAAAAATAGATCTTATAAAAAATGAAATTACTACTGTAGAAAAAGAAATAGGAAAACATAAAAAATATTATGAAGAAGGAATTATAAAGCAAATAATAAAAAATGTTAGTGAACATGTTAATGCAGTGCCTTTAATAATAAATGAAATAGATTCACTAATAACTCCTGCTACATCAATTTTTATTAAATACAAAACGAAAAAATATGACCCAATAACAAATTTAAACGGTTACAAGATACAAAGGGATCAACTTTATAACAAATTTGATACATCTTATAAATTAATGGAAAAATACCAGACAGATGTGTCACACGATAGCGTAACATATGCAGATGCTAAAGATCTAAGAATTAAAACACAAGACATAGAAAAAAATCTTAAAGAAAGCACAGAAGAATTAAGAAAATTACTCAATGACATTAAGAAAAAGGAAATTATAAATTTTCTGAATTCCATGAAGGAAAATTTGAACAGAAAACATGAAAATATTAAAAAAGAGGAATCAAAAGAAATAGAACAGCTAAAAAGTGTAAAAAAATTAATTCAAGACTTAAAAGCACTAAAAGAAGGGGAAAAAAATTTTGATGCTTTAATTGAAACAAAAAAAAAATCTATAAATGTGAAAAATCCAAAGCATTTATCACATAGGGATGAAGCAAAAAAAATATATGAAAACATGATTGATGCTATAAATTACTTATTAATAGATAAAAATAGTGTAAAATTAGAAAAAAACTTAAATTCAGAATTAAACTTTGAAACGAATTTAGGAATACAAGCTGAGATACACAATATAATAAAGGAAGCACAACAAGTTACTAATAATATTCATGATATTTCAGATAATATAGATGATAAAAACGAAGAATGTGAAAATCTTATTTTGGAAGCTGAAAATATTTACACAGCCATAAAACTGAGAAATGAATTTTATTCAAAAGAAAAAGAAACGAGAAAAAAAGAAATATCTGTTTCAGAAAAAATAGATAGCTTACAAAGCAAATTAAGAGATATAGAAAAAATCACTTGCAATTATGTAGGTTATGAAGATATTTTACAAAATGATAAGCGTTTTGAAACGTTTAAAAATAATGCCACCTTCTATCAACAAAAGAAAAGTGTGATGGCTAAAGAAGCAGAGTTACATCATATGAGGCAAAATATGCAAAAACACAAAGAATCATTAAATAGTTTACTTAAATCGGTTAAAGAACTAACAAGGAAAAAGTTCCATATATCCATATGGCAAAATTATAAAAATCAAATTGAACTTATATTCGGAAATATAAATACAATAGATAATAAAGCTAAAGAATTTGATGCATCCTTTGATGAATTACAGATCATGGGAAATAACTGTCAAGAGTTAATGATTTCCATAATAAGTAATGTCGTTAATAATGGCATATCAAATCATTTAATGAAAATTGAAGCACAAAATAAGAACATTGAAAGTGTTTACTTACATGTTAAAGAAAACTATGATTCTATGAAAGGTTACATAAATGCATTACATACATTCTATAACAAAACTGTCATAAACAATGATTTGTCTATTAGCATTAATGCATATAATCAGTCTTTTAAGAATTTTAAAGAGCAAGAAAAAAAGGCAGCGCAAACCATCGATAATATAAAAATAAAATTAAATTCATTACAGGCTCAATCAAGTGAAAATAATATAGAAAGAGATGCCAAGGAATTAATAACACTGTATAAGAATCTGCAATCAGTAAAAGCAGAGATAGGTAAAATTTTCAGAAATCTGAATAATATTAAATTGAGTGATATAGATAAAACCTCTGACATATTTAAGGATGCAGTTGCATTACACAAAAATATGATAACGTCCCAAAACCAACAAATATTAGAAAGAGAGGGAAAACTTAAAAACATCGAAAATTCCATAACCTCTAAAATAAATGACATAAATAAAATTAGTAATATACATACACATGAAACCAAAAATGTCATATCTGAATTGTATAATAACATTAAATCTGATATACAAAACTTCAACCAATTAGATGGTGAAAATGTAGATAGGAATTTTAATTCAGAAAAATATAAGGAACAAGTTACTTATTTAATAGACAGAACAAACTTCTTTCTAAATAATTTGCAATTATTCAAGAAAGATGATTACTACAATTTAGTAGGGGAAAATGTGGAAGAAACAGAAAAAGAAACTACCCTCTTCACTGATATTACGCAAAAATTAAACAATTTAAAAAAAGAATATCAGAAGATATTAGATACTTTAGAACAAAACGATGATGCTATATCTCGTATGACTCATTACAAACAAAGTGCTAATCAAAATTATGAAAATGTAACTAATCTATATGAAACATATCTAAAAGAATTATCCGAAATGGATTTGATAAACAAAATAAGAGAAATAATAAAAGAAATAAATAACATTATAAAAAAAGATCTACAAGAACATAAAGTATTAGAAAATTTGACAAAAATATCTGAAAGTATTAAAACGAGGAAAAACAATACACAAAATTATGAAACTATTGAAGACGTAGAAAAGGCTATAATACAAATTAATTCTGAGAATACAGAGCTAAACAGTACAAAAATAAAAATAATTAACGTTTTAGATATTGTCACTGTAAAGGAAAATACAATCAAAGGCATATTTGATGGAATGGTAAAGGACAATATTCAGAATAAGCTAGAACATGTAAAATCAGATATCGATGATGTACTAAAAAAAATTAGTGAATTAAAGGACGCAGTTAAAAATATTGATGAATTATTACATCATAATGCAACCCAAATGAAAGAATTAGAAGCTCAAAAGGAAAAACTAGAAATGTTATCAAAAAATTTAGAAAGTAATACAACAGTTGATCATAGCACCATAGACGAAAATTACACTAGTGTTAATGATAATGCTCCAGAGACACATGTAATTGATGAGTCTATTCCAGAAGAGCAAAGAAGTGTAAGTCATAATAAAGATATCCCTACTTCCAATGTAGTTGACGAAAAAGATACAGAATCACAGAATGAGTCACAAATATTAGAACAACAAAATGAGGATGTAAACAGTCAGACAGATATTTCCTCTGCTGAGGGAAATGTTACTCATGATTTACAAGAAATCAAAGAGGTAGTGCACCAAGAAGTAGGACATAAAGATATCCCTATATCCAATGTAGTTGACGAAAAAGATACAAAATCAGAGAATGAGTCAGAACCATTAGAACAACAAAATGAGGGTATAAAAAGTCAGACAGATATTTCCTCTGCTGAGGGAAATGTTACTCATGATTTACAAAAAATCAAAGAGATAGAGCACGAAGAAGGAACACATAAAGTTATACCTACATCCAAACCAGATGATGCAGAAGTAACAAAATCAGAGAATGAGTCACAAATATTAGAACAACAAAATGAGGGTATAAAAAGTCAGAGAAATATTTCTTCTGCAGATGGAAATGTTAATCATAATTTAAAAGAAATCAAAGAGGTAGTGCACCAAAAGGTAGGACATACAGATATACATACACCCAAATCAGGTGATGAAAAAGTTACAAACCCACAGAGTGAGACACAAGCATTAGAACAACAAAATAAGAGTATAAACAGTCAGAGAGATATTTCTTCTACAAATGGAAATATTTCTCATAATTTAAAAGAAATAAAAAAGGTAGAACACCATAAAGGAGCACTTAAAGATACACACTTTAATAAGATTGATAACTTAAATACTTCTAATCCCATACAAACTCAAGATTTGCTTAACTTACCTGAAAACACCGAATATGAGAAATCAGATGACGATAATTTTGAAGAATCAAATTTTGAAGATAAAGAAAAGCATAATTCACACAAAAAAGCATATTATGAGAAAATTTTTTTTGCAACTGGCATAACAACTGCTTTGCTTTCCATTTCTAGCGTTAGTTATTTCATCTATAATAAAAATAATGAAGAGAACAAGGATTCTCATTTTTATAAAGGTGGAGATGAATTTGAATATGAAAGTGACACAATGTACGATAATAAAGAACAAGTTATAGATGTAGCATTTAGTGAGGACTCCGACATATAAGGGAAAAAAAAAATTAAAATAGTAGAATTTTATTTTTTAGCTTCTGTATAAAAAATAAAATAATATAATTTTTAATTTAAAAAGGAATTCATTTTTCTTTTAAAATTTTCGATATTAAACAAAATAATTAGTTACATATATAGAAATAATGGAGCACGATGTCTTACCCTTAAAAATTCACAATTAAAAGTAACAATATGGAATAAGTTTTAAATCAAATTAAAATTGTTAAATATTTATTAGCATTGTAATTTTTTGAAGAAAAATTTAGTGATATATTTAAGAATTCGGAAATGCATGAAGAACTAAATCAGCAAGTGGTAGACAAATTAAACAGAACAGATCTTTTAATTGAAGAAGCAGAAATGAGGTTAGCTCAGAATCAGAACATAAAATATTATAACCACTTTATAATACAAACAAGAATAGTCGACAAAGTAAAATTTAGCCAAATTCGCAAAGAAATTGTCTTAAAAAAACAGAAGTAGACAAAATTTTATTAAGTAACATAAAAGAATAAATAGAAAAATTTTATTCCGAAAAAAAATTTCTGCAAATCGAAGGAAATCTAAAATACATTTTCTACAAAAAAAGGTAAAAATCAGACATGTTGCTACATTTCACAGTAGTGCAATTGTTTATTTAAACATATATGTGAATAATATATCATGTACAATCCAAAGAAAAAATGATGGTAATGTCTATAGTTTAGTATAGTTTACCCTGGTGTGTATTCACAAATCATTCATTTTTATAAGAGTTCTTTGGGTTTTATTTTTACCTTATTAACCTTTTTTTTCGAGTAAATTCTACATAAATATTCAAATAATATGTATAAAACGCAACATGATGATCTTAAATGGTTTTATTGCTGTTTTTTTCTTTCTAAACAAGTTTATTATTATCCTATTAAAACTTTTTAAACGTGTATCTAAGCATGCATGAAACAACATAAAAAGTAATATTTATTATTGTTTACATTTTAAAAAAATTATAATTTTCGTTTTTCCTTTAAATTTTCATGTTATTAGTAAACAATTTATAAGCTTCAGTCAAAATAAAATAAATAATGTATTATTTTATCCATGATTATTTTTTTATATGTAAAACAGATTAAAATAAGGCATTCTTTAGCAGCTGTTTTGTTTAATTTATTAGAATACACATGAGCTTCACCAAAAAAAAAAAAAAAAAAAAAATATATATAACTATATTTTAGTTCATCATGACTAGCGGGTTTTATGAAGTTCCATTAACTGTATTCAAACAAGGGCTCTAAGTATTTTGTATAAAAAAAATGGTTCGGAAGTTGTTCTAAATCATTATGCATAGATTCAATCTTTTATTCATATTATTAGTACATTATATAATTACTATATTTTAAAGAAATTATTTTTTTCTTTTTATCAATGCCTATTTTTGTGAAGTTAAAAAATAAAAATATTGCAATCAAATACTAATAGCACAATAAAGATGGTGGTTTATAAAAAAGAAAAGACTTTTTTTTTTTTTGTGTATTTGTTTACTAAATAAGATGTCGATCAATATTTAAAAACCCAAATAGCTGCAAGTATATATATACATATATATAAAATGTAGCTAATTCCATGCACTGAGAATAATCTTTTATTCCTTACAGTTGCTAAATGAAGAACAAAATGATTTTAGATAATGGGTGCACTTATTCTCATATCTTGAAAGTTTATTATTTAAAAAAAAAAAAAAAAAAAAAAAAAAAAAAAAAAATTATATATAATTTTGAAAGAAATATATATATATATATATTTTATTAATGTTAGTTTATTCGTCTTAATGAATTATAATATTAAAGCAAACATTGCTTACATATACATGTATAATGTATTCCTATGTATAAATTTTAACAAAGGTCCACATTAAAAATTATATATCCGTTAAATGCCTACAACAACCATAATGTTATATTACTTCCGTTACTATAAATTATTTTTTCCTAAATGAACGTTGCTTCCAAATTATTTCAAATTAATAAGTAATAAAGAGTATGTATATATATATATATATTATATGTAAATGCAAATAGTAGTTCTAATCTAATAAGAGGCAGAATTGTTTTTACTACAAAATATATACTACAACTATTTTGAAAATTTTCTTTCCTAAATTGTTACCATACGATTTTTGAAAATATTGAATATAGAAAGATAAACTTTCATAACAATTAACAAATTATTTCTAATTGCATGAGCAAAATGGAAAAATCAAAAATAAATTCAAAGAACAAGTCCATAAGCAATACCCAAATTTCAAATTTTAAAAACAAAAAAGTGAACATGAAAACCCTTATTCACAACATTATCTTTGTCCTTCTCGTAATATGGAAATATAATTACTCTTTCAATGTAAAGTAAGATTTCTTTTTTTTTCCAATGTGTGAATATATGTTTCTGTTCTCGAATTAATATTTCGTTCTTCATTCATGCTTTTTTATCATATATGTGCATCTTTTAATGCATGCAAGCATTGTGCACGGTAGCAGTCCTGTGTATGTAAATGAGCAAAAGTTCTAAAAACAAAATCAAATTCTTGACACATTTTTTTTCCATTGTAGTACAACTACGAATAGCACAATGTGCATCGAAAATGTGGCTGAAGATTTATCAAAACAACAATTTGGAAGAATAATGACAGAATCATTCGAAAATCAATTATATAGAGAAGGTTTCGATCTAAATGTAAATACTAAACATAACAGTTTATATAACACTGCATCCATAGGAGAAAGTAACAAACATGATGAAGAATTAAAAGAATTGTGTTCCAAAATATCAACAATATGGAAAGATTCAATTGAAGGTATGGAACAAGAATATAATGAACAAACAGGACATATAGAAAAATCATGGAGTGAAGGAATATGGAATAACAAATGGGCTAAATATTTAGAACATATACACAACACCATACAAAAGGAGTTGAATAATTTGAATGAATCTCCACATAACATTGAAGTTAATATCGCATTCATAATATCCCATGTTTATTCAGTTTTTGCACAGTTTTTAGAAGAAGTTATTAAAGATTCAAAGACGCTAGGTAAAATGTAATGTTTCCGAAAATGGGATAAGAAAAAAATAAAATAAAATAAAGTAATAAAAATTTATGTGGTCAAAATCGGAAACGTAAAATAGCTTAATAATTTTATTATTTTATATGTTCGTTATAGTGAAATATTTAAACAGTGTAGTCATAATTAAATATATTTTTGTATGTGAAACTATAATGAAGAATGTAACATACCATACTGATATAATAACGAACGTGTATATGCAAGGTACACAACTTTTTTTTTTATATGGTAAAATGTATAGAAGCCAAATCATATTTTTTGATCAAAAAAAAGTGAAGTCTTAGTACCTTAGTACCATTATGCAGAGGCATAAATATATATAAATCTACATTACTTTTTTTAAGTGCACATCATATACTAACAACTGAAAAAAAGTATCTTAATAAAAATTATGTATCAGAGTTGAAAGAGTAAATGTTCTACTTATTTTCTTTTTCTCACACCATTTTTTTCCCATTTCCATGCAAGTTGACAATCTTCTGGTTAATTTGTTGATATACTTTTGAGAATAGTTCCTATTCGTAGATTAGTACTAGTGTAATATTATTCACATGTATATATATATATGTCCAAGTAAAATATCATAATGTAAATGAATACAAATGTATGTGTATAAAACGCTTAAACTCTTTTTTCTTTTTTTTTGGCATAATTTAATGCAAGTCCCTTTATGCATCGTGCTTATATATTCAGGAAAAAATTACCGTGTAAAAATAAAAACTATGTTTATTATGAGAAAATGAATTATTCATAGTATTATTTTTATTTCATGCCATCTTAAACACACGTTTTCAAGGGATGTGCATTGGGGAGTATCCACAAAAATATAGCTATCTATAAATCCTTTAGAAATTTATCAAAATTTAAAGAAAAAAGGGTACCTATGAACTTAAGAAATCTCATAATCGAGATTACTTTTATAGCTATATTTCCATAGTTGTGTTATTGCCATTGTAATCTTTTTGTAAATGCATAAGTAGACGAAGAATAAAATCTATGTAAAAACAACGTTCTCTAAAAAATATTTTTCATAATAAATTTTATACACTTATCAAGCAGCTCGAATGAAACGTAAATCATACAAAATTAGAACATATCCATGTAAGTAAAAAAAGGAAAAAAGAAACAGAGAATCTAAAACAAATATGCTTCCGATAATCTTCAGATATGTTATGACATCAATTCCCATATTCATTGTCCAAATTTTTTAATGAACAAATCATTCTCTTAAATCAGAATTTTATTCATTTTTTCATTATACGTTTTTATATGTGACATTGTGTCTATTCTTTTAAATCAGCGTTCCTTTTATTTAAATAAAAAAAATTATTAAAATTAAACAAATGAACCAAAACTGTTCTTCCTACATACATGTGCACTCTTAATAGCGTAACATAAAAATATTTTGCTCTAATTTTTAACTTAAAGGGTTATGAAAATGGTAATATATTCCATATATTATAATTCGTATTTGTAAATTACAGCTACTTGTGTACATGCTAAGGGATATTCAAAGGGGAGGGAAAAAAAAGTCAAATACATACACATATATATATGTATGAATGAAAAGGAACAGACATCTCTACATAAACACATGTTCCGTGCTTACAACATTGTGTTGTATATAGTATTAACAAATTAAATATAGACTTGAAAAGAACACGTCGTATATTTTCTTAGAGTAACATGACAGGTAATAAATAAAAAGGGAACATAGCCTTTTAATGTTTCTATTAGAAATTCCTTAAATTATGTAAACTTATGCAAAGAGAAATCTAAACGATTACTTCATAAATATATATAGAATCGTGAGTAACAATTTAGCAAGCATCTATATTTTATGCGTGGATATTCTACAGGATAACAAAAAATAAAACCACATTAAATGTAGAAAAAAATGAATTCTTTTCGAATTCTTCGAATAACTCACGATTTTATTATTCATCTTTCTTTTTCTCTTTCACAATATCTTCATAAATTATATTAGGCTACAATTAGTCTTACATATTTTGAAACTTTCTTTTTATGTTTCCTAATAAAAAAAAACTATTAATAATCACATTCCATATAATAGATACGTGGTTCAAACACTACATAATTTATGGCTAATATAATAAAAATCATGTGAAAAAAGGCAAATTCTAACCAAATCAATTTATTTATTTACGTGCACAATCACTCCACAAAGACCAGTATTAATATATTTTTTTTTCCCATTTTAATTCCAATATATTTTTTTATAAAACTAATAAATTAAATTATTTGTTTTGATCTTAAATGTGATAGAAACGTTTAATATTTACTTTTTTTTTTTTTTACACGGTCTAACTTTGCAACTCATTTGTTTTAATCCTTTTTGTGTAGAACAAGTATACATTTATTATATAAGCATGAATTAGTTAAACTATACATAAAAAATGTTGTCTTGCATATTAAAATGCACAGGGGGCTCACACCTATACGGGTCATTGATTTTTATTTTTAATTCATGTTTTAAAAGGTCTGCATATAGAGTTAACAGTTATTAATGAACATTAACTCCATGTATATATATATATATATATATATAATTCCCCAATTTTTAAAAATTCTGGTAATTTATTACATGTTATAAAATATAACTATTTTTCCATTTATAATTTTGAGAAAAAACTATAATTTATAAAATAATACTTACATATATATATCTTTTTCCAAAAAAAAAAAAAAAAAAAAAAAAAAAGAAACGATACATATTAAGAGGACGTATTCGGTTTAACAACACTACACCAGCAATTTATATAAATGTATAAAATGTTATCAGTAATAAATAAGTGGTAAAAATTAAGTAAATGTATATGCACATCATGTATAACAATGATGATGTCTTAACATATTGCGTAAAAATTCCTTAATGAAAAACATGAAAATTATTACAAAAAAACATTTTACGTAAAAGTTTCCAATATTTATTATATGTTACATCGGCTTTAATAAAAAACTCCTAGAAAATATTCTCTGAAAAGGGTACACTTTCTAAATATTGAGAATTTCTAAAACCTTCTAAAAGTAACGTCCTAATAATTGTTTCCATGCCGTGTTTTTTACATTATTATAAACTACTACATATATATATATATATATACCTTGATAATACATATTTTTCTTGTGCTACGTGAAAAAAATATTTTTACCTTATTTCTATTAATGGGCACCTTTCAACTTATCCTTTTTACTTTTTTCCAACATTATTATTGTTGTTAAAAAGTTCTGGTTAACATTTGCATTTTATTTTTTATTATCATCCATTTTTTTTAATTTAAAGAAGATATATGTCAATGTTACTAAAACAGCTGTCAACAATATATTAGAAAAATGTCTCTTACATCTATCTGATGTTAAAATAGATAAAGTTAATAATAATAGAGGTGGCGTTATTATAGTATAATTCTGAGAAAAGGTGCTTATTGCTCTTGTTGATATGTCTGGGTTTTGCATTGTTCTTCTCTCATTATTAGCTCTGTTAACTGTATCAAATAATTTGCTTTCAATTTTTACATCTACTTGATTGACATAATCTTTTACGCTATCTGCAATAGCTTTCCATTCAACTGCATTCTCGACTTTATCCCAAACGACATCTTTTAAATCTTTTAACTTTTTCTCAATGTCGATATTTAAATCAGAAGCTGGTGCAGATGTAGATGCTTGTGGCATACCATGTGAAGTTGATGGGTGTTGTTGATCATGGACACCTTCTTGCATATATGGTCCACGTGTGCCTTGTGGGAAATTTCTACGTGGAGCATTTTCTGATAAGGATCTGTTTAAAGCTGAATATACCACACCCCCTTCCGTGTATTCCTAACCATACGAATAGGTAAAATTTATGTAAAAATGAAAGATGAAAATGTGTTTTGTACATAAGAGAGGGCAGCATAATATCAATAAAACATAAGCATGAACTTAACTTTTCTTATATATAATGGACATCATATATAATCCACAATTATATTTGCAAACATGAAGAAGAATAAAAAAACACAATTGTAGACATATAAACATATTTTTACACTTTTTGGTTTTATACATATAATCTTACATTGTTATAGGTACATTGTGAAGCCCAAATCAAAAGGGTACAAGCGAAAATTTTGGAATAGAAAAGAATTGAATTCATTTTTCCCTTTTTTGATTGTTCATTACTCAAAGTCTTTGTGTCAGCCATATTTAAACTTTTAGTTACCAGGTTATTGTACCTATAGGTCTTAGTGCTGCTTGAAAGGATATCTTTACTTTTCAAAAATATATTTTTTGTTTTTACTTCAAAATGTAAGAATAATTAAAATCTGAAAATTAAAAATTAGTGTAAATTAAAATGTCCTTTTAATTATTCATGATTTTATTTAGAAAACAAAAGCAAAACATGTATTTCTTAAAAATGCTACATTCCTGTAAATGTATTTTTACCTCTAAAAATTATATATATAAAACAAGTATATATTATATAATAAAATTGTAAGATAATGCTTTCCTAATTTTATAATATTTATTTTTACTTTTTATATAAACTAGATTTTCACAATTCTTTTTATTGTAATAATAAAAATTTAATGTTTTTATATCTTTTAAATAAAAATTCTTATTACTCAGTAGAGAAAAAATGCTTTTAAAAAAAAATCAAAAGCGCTACATTTTTTATTAATCTTTTTACATAAAAATAAAATAGTAAAATGTAATCACCTTAAAAAGAGGGCATATGCATTCCAAATATTTGTTATTATATTATTATATGAATGCAAAAAGGGTAACTAATTTTTATCTAAACTTCAGGTCTTCCCGCCCACCTTTTTTTTTTTTTTTGCTACATGCGCATTTAAGTATATTTTTATTTTATTATAAAACGACTAGTTTTTTTAAAAACAATACAGCTTTAGCTAACTCCTAATAGATAGATTTTTTTAAACTCTGCATTTTATAATATATATATAATCAATCCTGCATTTTTTTGGACTTCATAAATGCACTAAAAGTATGTTTAATCAAAAAAAATATACATATAATTATATTTTCTATATTTTTATAAATAAATAGATGACAACAGAATGCACTACCTATATGACTAAATCAAAATAAAACTACCTTAGAAATGAAAAATAATATAACCACAAATTCACTAAAAAAAAAAATATAAAATAAAAGTGCCTATTCTTTGAAGTTTTTGAAACAATATATTTTTTTCTTATTTAAGGATTATACAAACGCGTGCATTTTATTATTATAAATTAGAAAAAATTAATGAATTCGCAAGAGGGAAGGGCAATTTTGCATGAAAATAATATACCTTATTTTTTTTTTTTTTTAAAGTAAAAAAAATACTATAATATATAAATTGTCGTGATCAAAATTAACATATTTTCTTTGTTTTTATATTTTATACCCGTCTCATAGAATATATTTTTTATTCGATAATATATATATGTTACAAACCATTCTTACATTATTAAAAAGTAATTAATGTGTTAACAGGATAAATTGAAATGAATACTCATCCTATTGACATAATGATATATTTGTTTCATTAAAAAAAGGCAACTAGGAGTTATTACTTACACTATTATTATAAGACATATTTATTGCACTCCAGAAATGAAAATTTTTATATTTGTGGTTTTTTTTAAAAAAAAAAAAAAAAAAAATCTCAGTATTGTAGGAGATAAATACTCTTTAAAGCAGAAACACATCTCGCATATACATAGTTGCATAACGAAATAGTTTTAATATTTAAAAAGATGATGATTTTTTCTTTGTAGTGAAAAGAAATTATTTTATATCCACTTTACTAACACATGTGTATGGTCATAACCATTATGTCTATTTTAAAGATTCAATAAAAATTTATCTATTATGTATAAAGAAAAATATAAAAACAGCAGTTCACACTCATGTTTTGTAAACCCTTTTGTTTTATACATACAAATGCATGTATATGTATACACATAATAACGATCCACCTTTTCAATTTTTTCAAAATGGAGTGCTGATGATTATTAGGTTCAACTCATGTGTTCATTAATTATGTGTGTAAAAAAATGTGTCCAATAAATATGATAAAACATGTAGTTTTATTTTATTAAAAAAACATAAAATAAAATGAGCATCATAAAAAAAAAAAAAAAAAAAAATTAACTCGATAGAAACACATAAACTCAATATAAAGAAATATTAGCACAATATCGTAATCACAAATATGTAAATTAACTCAGCATGATGTAATGATCTCATAAGAATTGGTTCGTAATGTGTGTAAAAAAATATACATCTTTAATAAACATCAATTAGACAGACACACATATATCATTGCAAAAAAGCGAAGCTATCCTTTCATATTAAAATAAAAAAACAAGAATGTTATAATTGGAAATGAAAATTTTACACAATTCCATAAATTCCAAAAGTATGCTGTCACAAATCAAGTACTAAAAGATAATCATATTTCGTTTATGTAATCACTTATAAAAGTAGTGTATAATTTAAAGTCTTTAAATGCTATTGAAAAATAAATATAATATGCATTATGTTCTTACATTTTCAACTAATAATTAATTTTTGCACCTGTATAAAATACTCATTCGTGAATTTTAAGTATTAGGAATTTTAGTTTCTTTAATTTTATATTATTTAAAATATGTTGCTTATAAACAAATGTAATACATCAACTTTGTTATCATATGGAACAATGTAAATTTATAAAAAAAACTTATTTGTAATTTATATTTTTTTTTATTTTTTCATCTACTGTTGCAACCTGTTTAAATCTTCTTCAAAAGAAAGATAAGTAGAACGAATGCCAAAGCAAAAAGTGTTCCAGAGCATGTAATTAATTCAAAGGGTATTAAAAGAAAAGCTAATAAACCAGATAGGACACCAGTTCCAAAAATAAGAGCTGACGTTCTTTTTTCCATCTTTTTCATTTTAACCATCATTTTATAATCATCATAATATAATTTATCAATCATTCCTTTACACTTACGACATATTTTCGGACTTTTACTTCGACGTCTACTAAGTTCACTCTCATTTACCTTGTCCCTAATTTCTTGTTTAATTTTTTTTCTTACCTTTGGATCCATATTCTTGATATAAGCTTTTGTATCGTCCATTTTTTCCTTAAATGGTTTATCACTTGTTGCCACATCTGCTATGTATTTTTTAAATGATTCAATATCTCGGTCAAGGTCTCGGCTTCGGTCTCGGTCAATGTCTCGGCTACTCTCTCGGTCAAGGTCTCGTCTGATTTCTTGGCTAATGTCTCGGCTATTCTCTCGGTCAAGGTCTCGTCTGATTTCTTGGCTAATGTCTCGGCTACTCTCTCGGTCAAGGTCTCGTCTGATTTCTTGGCTAATGTCTCGGCTACTCTCTCGGTCAAGGTCTCGTCTGATTTCTTGGCTAATGTCTCGGCTACTCTCTCGGACAAATTCTTCACTACTTCTACCTAAACTGCATGAACTTGATGATGATGAAGCTATTTCCTGTGAATCAACTACATTATCATTTATTTCTTCTTCTATTTCTACATCTAGTTCGCTTGATGATAGTAGCCTAGATGTTCTTAACTGAGCATCATTTTGCGCATTTTTTGCCTTAACCTTTAAGTCATAACATGAAACCTAAAAGGTGAATTAAACAATTTGTGCAAAGGAAACATATATTTATTTTTCCAAAAACGCGAAAGGGTACTCATGCTGTTATGCACTATGGAGAATATATTGTATATTTGCAGAAATGGAAAAATGCTTAAAGTTATGCATATATACAACAATCCACATATAAATAATTTAGCCAAATCTGCTAAAGGTTTTCATTTATTCTTACTTCATAATTAGAAGCAGCGCGGAATATCCAAATGAAGAGTGTAAATAGAAAAATTTTAATACAGAATAAAATTCTATACATTTTTTTTCCCAAAATATTAATATTTTCAAATAATTATCATAACAATTTTCTCAAGAAAATTCTATATGTGTAATTTTTTCACAGTTGTAAAAATTAGGAGGGGAGATTGATATAATATAATATCTTTTTTTGTTGTTATATTTACTGCTTCAATTTTTTAAAAGTATGTATATAAAAAATCTAAATTTTAGTTTTCATTACTATGCGATAAAAGATATTTTACTATTTATACTTAAAATTAAGTTCCTAATAACTTCTCTTTTACGTACTTCTTCTAATTAGTAGAAACTAGAAAAAATAAATATATTTAAAAAATTACGCGGGAAAAAAAAAAAAAAAAAAGGGTAATAGTAGTAATAATAAAATAAATAAAGAACAAAATATAACTAAGGAAAAATATGTTATCACAAAATAACAGTTAAGTTGAAAAATATTACTAAATAATGGGAATATTAGGCGACAAGTATTGATAGTAGTATTTTAGCAAGGTGAATTTGAGAAAACGTGTTTATTTAAATACAATGCTTTACACAGCGCACATTACATAGTAATAATGCACCAAAAAAAAAAATAAAATAAAAAATAATAATAATAATAATATATGAATAAATAGCGCATGAATAATATACATGATGGTTTACACTAGAAATTCAGGAATTTACTCCAAAAAAAAAAAAAAAAAAAAATGAATGTATGAACAAACAAATGTATGTATGGGAAAACAAATAAATGTTTGAACAAACGAATAAATGATGTGTATTATTTATAAATGTCCAGTTTTACTATAAAAGAAATATATATCCCCAATTCGCATAATTAACACATAATTATCACATATTAAGGACTTTATGAACATAAGTGCATGAGGTAATCCAATAGCAATGTAGTATGCGCATTTGTATCATTATGTTTTCCTTTTAATCACATTTTAGAATAATAAAAAAGCTTCTTCTCCCCTCCCCCCTACCTATTTTAAGTTCTTTCAGTAAAATGGTTTAAAATATAAATAAAATAGAGAGCAAAAGGAAGAAAATTATGAAGAGTTTTTTTTATATTCAAAGTAGAAGCGCTTAATAGAAATTGGTTTAAATTACTTTCTCCACCCCTTACTATCCCCCATATGTTATAAAACACCTATTTTTACATGTGACACTTCAACATTGTTTTTATACATTCAAACCCTTCTGTATATAAAACCTAAAAACTAAATATTCCATATGCTATTACAAACATGTAAAATATATAACTTGGAAAAAATGGCGTAGAACTTCCCAAGTTTAATTACAAATGTGTCAATTCCCACAAATGTAAACATATAAAATCGACAAGTCGGAAAAAATAAAAAGTAAAAACGTTATAAACACAGTTATAAATGGAATTAATATAACATAAAAAAAGTAAAATAAAATAAGAATAAAGTGGTATCATGGCAAAAAAATATATTAAATGTAATAAAAAAAAGAATAAAATGGTATTATGTCAAAAAATATATTAAATGTAATAAAAAAAAGAATAAAATGGTATTATGTCAAAAAATATATTAAATGTAATAAAAAAAAAATGTTGGACACCCAAAGGTGTACCATTTTAAGTTAGAAATTTGTTTGTGGTGTAATTTTTTCCCCTTACATATTAGTGATATATTTATAGGAATAAAAATGGCAATTTTTAATTTACAATTTGAAAAACACATACAAAAAAAAAAAAAAAAGGAAAAAAAATGGCAATTTTTAATTTACAATTTAAAAAACACAAAAAAAAAAAAAAAAAAAAAAAAAAAAAAAATCTCTAATCGCTGAAAAAACAAAGGCCATCAAAATTTTATGACATTCCTTAAGTTTAACAAAAAACATCCCATGTAGCACATTGCAAAAATTAAATAACTATTATACACACGTTTACAATATTGATATATAAAAGCTTACAGCTACTACACTGTAACACACAACAACATGTGCTATATGAAGGTATACGATATCATACAATGTAAGTCTATATTTGGAAAAGATGTAAACATCTTATTCCTGTAACAGGAAATGTACATTTTCCATCCTACCTGTTATTATTCCTTTGTGGTACACTTTTTTTTTTTTTTTTTTTTCTAAGAGAAACAGAAGTTTTCACCGCATTCCAACGAACCCCTTTTTTCAATATTATACTAATTCTAAACGTGTATATCTATTTATATGTATGAATAGATATGCACTGCTTTCATTTCCTATTATAACAACAATTTAATGAAACTCGCTAGTTTTAAAGAATGTGTAATTTCTCAATATAATAATAGGAAAATATTAAGTAAATAATGTGTATAAAAATTTTGCGCTCAAGAAAAAATAAAATGAAATAAAAGAACTCTTAATAAAATTTGCACATATGCTCACATTTTCACACATTGCAGATTTCATATAAGTGTAAATATACATCAAGCATATACACATAAATGGTAATATTTTTAACGCGTACCTTTTCTGAATTTTCAAAATTTCAATGCTTCGCTAGTGCAAGTTGATAAAATTATGTAAAAAAAAAAAAAAAAAAAACAGGAACAAGATGAAGAAACTCACAATATATATCATCCGCTCCTTAAAACAATTAAAGAAATTATACATCTTTAAAGAAGTTTATTGATGACTAGTTACTACCATTTTACACGTCATCAGAAATTATGGGAATGTTTTGGGAAAAACAATAATAGTGGAATTCATTACATCATCTAGGAACTCATTGGCTCTATTTATAGCATGGGAAAACTGATCTTCTGCTAATATTGCTTTCTTAGCTACACCACATAACTCAACAAAAAATCTATTTTCATCTTTACCCTTCACGACTCTAATTCTTTTACCAATTCTAATTTCATCATCTATTTTTAAACAAATTTCTTGAATGGATTTTCGCTCCATAGCAATATTTTCCCTAACTTGATTGCAGTAGGCTTCTGTTAATCTTTCAGTTGCACAATAAAAAGCTAAACGATTAGATATTCTCAATACAATATTCTTTCTAGTATTACCATTATAAAATGTAAATCCATGTTTTCTTTCATAAGCGTTAACTAAATCTAATATTAATTCAAAATTACCTATGGCCCTTATTACCATTACTTTATCACGATCTAAGCTTGATAAATAACGCATATAATCATTCGTTGCCTGGAATTCTACGTCACACATATTTATAAGTTTTGATATAAAAGGACTATTAACAAATTTACTCAGCTTATCATTTTCCGGATAACTTCCCACAATTCTCACATTATATCCCTTCTTCCCCTCATGAGTAATACCCACAATTCTCAAATTGTATCCAAAATAACCAAAGTGCTGAGACCCTGTAGGTATGAAGTTATGTTCATTATCACTATTTTGCGCATTCCAATAAGGGTCCTCATTATAACCTCTACGACCTCGTTGTGCATTATATCCATGATAAAATTGCCCAGCATTCCACCTTGGCTCGTCATCATATTCATCACTATACTGTCGAGGCGTCTTCACGCGCCTAAAAAAATATCCATTATGTATCCATTGGTTATCCCCGGCATTTCCAGGATATTTTCTGTAAGGGTGATTTCTATTCATTATTTTATCAGTATGCACACAAGTATTTCATACAAGGGGAATATTCAGCTCTTACGTATATGTGTAAAATATCTTAACAATGAATAAAATTAAAAAAAATTTTTTTTTTATTTTCTACAAAAAGTAAAGTACTAAAATAAATAATAAAAAAAGAAAAAGATATACATAAAATGCTATCACTGTGCTTTGGGACCTATGTATGTGAAATGTACTACTAAATCCAGTGGTATGTTATAAAAAATAAACAAAAGTATGCAATTTTAACTTTCAAAAAGTTCTTATTCTTTATACTATTTAAAGGTTTTATTCATTAATAATGAAGAAAATGATATTATGTTAATAGATTTTTATATTTTAAAAGTTATTTTAGTATATATTTTCTATTATTGGTATTGTGTAAGGGTGTGAAAATGTTTTCAAAAATAAAATTAATAACACCTCTAATTTTTATTTATTATTTTATTATTTTAATTTTTTTTTTTTTTTTTATCTCTTAAAAAGTACATTCATAATTAATGTATCTAAAAGTACACTCTACAAAGATGTACGTGTTTTCACTAATCTCTGGTGAGACACACAAATGTAAAATGCATGCAAAAATTATTTTAATTTTTTTTTTTTTTTCTCTCTTAAAATGTACATTCATAATTAATGTATCTAAAAGTACACTCTACAAAGATGTACGTGTTTTCACTAATCTCTGGTGAGACACACAAATGTAAAAAGCATGCAAAAATTATTTTTATTATTTTTTTTTTTGAGTAGTTTTTGTTATCCTTAAAAAAAATGTGTACTTTTGCATACAACCGAACAGTATAGCTATATATACTCCACACCACTTTTTCAACTTGTAAAAAAAAATAAATATGTTATTTAATAATTGTTAAAACTGAAGAAAAAAAAAAAAAAAAAAAAAAGGATATATTTTTAATAAAAATGGATTCTCTAAGCATTTTAGCATTACCTCAGAATAGCGCTATAATTCCATACTAAATTAAAAATTAAGAAAAGTTCTACTTCTTCTGTTTTTCTTATTATATTTATTTTTATTTTTTTATTGAAGGAGAGCTAATTATTTACCATTGATACACATAAATATAGTTTATATTTTTTTGAGCTTTTCACGTACACCAAGAAATAATATAAATAAAAATATAGAGTGCTAAAAATGTAATAATCAGAAAAAAAAGAAAAAAAGAAGAGTCTTTAATTCAGATTTACCTATAAACCATTCATCTACGAGTGTATACTCATATAATGTACGTTTGTATTTTTATACTTTGCATTTTGTATATTTTTACATTTTTAAATTTCTTCATACACATATATTTATGTGTATCTCCCTAACATATAAGTCCACCACAGTTAATTCGTGTTCTAAGAGGAGTTTTTATCCTTATATAAATAACCGCTTTATTTCCCCTTGTACTACATTTTTGTGTACGCAAAAAAAAGGGGAAAAAAGAGAGAGAGAAAAAAAAAAAAAATACACCATCCATAACATTATTAAACTAATAACGAATCATTAATAACGAATGAACTTGTTAACACTTACACATCAAAGTGCCTTTTTAAATAGGTAATATAAAAACACTAGTGTTTCGTTTCTTACATTTACACAAGCAAAAACTTTTATAAAAACATTTTTCATTTACTAAAAATGAAGTTGACCTATTATCAAATAATGTAGAGACATATATTAAACTTCAGTAACAATTCTGTGACATTCGTAGAAATAGTTTAAATTGAATGAGTGAACGTTCATTATAGCTCTAATAAATATATGACAATTTTTTTAATTTCATCAAATTTTTATTTTTTGGAGAAAGCAAAATATTTGAAAACGTTTTATTATTAAATATAATTATTTGAAAGCAACAATAATATTCAGTACTTGTAAAAGCTATCCTTCTACTACATTAATGTCTATGTATCATTAATTAAAATTGGCATAAATTCAAAAATTTTGTCTCAATTAAATATTGTAAATTCAGCATTCATAAGAATAAATAGCTGTATTAGAATTACCTTATAATAAGCTATTCATTCTTATATATAATACCAAAAAAAAAAAAAAAAAAAAAAAAAAAAAAATTTATTTTTACTTTCTTTGAGATTAATTGAAAATTCTACAACAAAACTGGGTTTGCTTTGGGGTTATATATAGTACGTTTAATTTTTAAGGCCTTGAGTATAGCTTTAATCATACATAACTACACTCAGACATACATATACATAGCTTTATGTACATATATCTAAATATATATATGAATAGTTGAAGAAGGATTTATTATAAACTGTTCCAAATTAAAAGAAAAATTTAACAATTTTAATTATATATATTATTATAATGCATCAGTTTGTTTTCTGCATAATATAATAATTTAGTTCTTCCTTTTTTAAGCATTTTTCATACATAAAGATTATGCCTTTTATATGGAACAAAATATATATTATAAGTATTTTTTCAGAATGTGCATACTTATTTCAAAAAAAAAAAAAAAAATTAATTGAAATAGAATATGTACTACTTAAAAAATAAAAAATGACTCATTACAAATGATAAACATCAAATAAACTTCGCATGTTTAAAAGGGGAAAAAAAAAAAAAAAAACAAACAAATAAACAGGATAACAACAAAAATAGAATCCAATTAATATTAAAACTTATTATTAAATTACATAAACATAAAATATATATAAAAAAAAAAAAAAAAAAAAGGATTCATAGCAAGAATAATAATAAACAAGATTAGTTTATCTCGTTTTAATTAAATTTACCAAAGCATGTTGTAGCAAAAAAGCTTAGGTTAATTATTTAATTATCCTAATATTTTTTTGCAGAAAGAGGCGTATTTTGCTGCTATTCATATCACAGAAATATATATAAGGGAATACACATATGCTAAATATAGTAAGGGGGTGGGCGTGTGTATGCGAGATACAAGATCATATATATGCGTTTATATCTCTGTATATATATAGATAGATATAGACGTGATAGCATTACAAACACATACATGTACCATTACATATTACATATATAATGCATATGCTTATTTTATCGAGCATGCCACAGTTCCTAATTTACTACAATTATATGCAAAACGACAAGATGATCATCGATTCTTTTTCACGCCAAAAAAAATTTAGCTCATAAGACTTAAACGAACATATTTCTAAATAATGTTTTCATCCGTATATATGTCTTTAATTCGTTCAATAATTCTGTATGATAATGAATCAAGTAGTGCTTCATCGTATTTGTAAGCAGTTGTTTCTAATTTTTTCTTAATTTTGTTTTTTATTTTTTCAACACTGAGGATATTATCTATGCTCTCAGTCTTATTGGGATCCGTGACCCTTTTCATCATTAGTTTAGATACATTATTCTCAAGCTCGTATAATTTCATCATACGTTTAATTACTTCATAAGAAACTCCCTGTTCTATAATTTCATTATGGCGTTCCTTCGTCCTAAGAGCTTCATTACTTACAGTTCTATTCGATAAAGTAATACCTTCTGTGTACATTTGTTTTCTAATAATTTTTCCTGACATTGTATCATCCTTAACGACCTCATTTACATTAGATTTGTAAAATTCATCTGTAACCCATATTAATGTATCTAAAAATCCTCTAAATAAACAATCCATAAGTTTATCCATCTTAGAATATATAGATCTTCTCCTAAGATTAATTAATTCATCCCTCGTATGCAATACACCTTGTACTTCTCCATCTGCAAGAGTTCTTTCTAATGATTTCATTGTCTTACATGATTCCTGATAACCCTTATTCACTACGCTTGTACAAGATTTGAAAAAAGGATTATCAGCACACAAAAATATTATGGATAAAGTAGCAAAGAGAAATGTTCTCTTGTAATTATATTTCCTTGAATTTTTCATTTTTACGAAAAAAGTCATTAAAAAAAAAAAAAAAAAAAATTAAAACAATGCAAAGTTCTGTTTTTGATGAAAATTATTTCTAAATGATCTTAAAATAATGAACTCTTAAATGTGACACCTATTTTGCAATGTACATAAAAATAGGTCATAAACCTATGTTAGTATAGACTATTTGGGGGGTAATCTATAGAGACATACATATACATATATATTAGCAAACAAACCCTGTATACTGCGTAGTAAATATAACCCATAAAAATTAGCGAAAAAAAACTTTTATAAAAATAGTTATAACTATGAACAAATATATACTTATGTATACATGTACAAAAATATGGACTTGATGTTTAGCTTTATAAATTGACAGATTCAGCTTTCCTAAGGAGCGACGAAAAAAATTGTAATTTTTTTACATATAAATGTTGTAGAAATTATGTTGATTTAAAAAGAAATATAACAATTGAATGAAAGAATAATATGCAAATAGTAGTTTTATAATTTTTTCTTTCCAAAACAATTTATTTTTAAAGTACTCAATTTCTATGTTTTTTTTTTTTTTTTTTTTTTTTTTTTTTTTTAAATAACAAAATTTTGAACAACCAATAAGTTATATATGTATGCATTGTGCACAAGTGGCATGCAAATTATTATGAATCATAAATTTTATGTATATTTGTATATATATTATGGTATATATGAAATGCGCGCTATAATCTTTATTTAAATAATAACATTTAGAACAACATTCCTTGGTAGTCTTATATATTTTCTTTTTATTATTATTAAAATAAATAAATATGCAAAAGGATATAAATGTATGACAATATGTTGTTATAAAACATCTCAATGTCGTATTAGTAACCTATCTATATCTACGCATCTATATCTGTACATCAATATATATATAAATATGTTTGTATACAAAATATATAATGGACCCCCCCACCCACCCCCCTCTCCATTTTTTATGGTGCGCCACCAAACTTTACAATTAGAAAAATTTTTATTTAGATATACAGTTATCCATTTCATATATATACATGTATATGTACAATTCTTGTAAAATATTTTTAGTACCTTCAAATGCACTGTTCTAAACTAGTTTTAAATCCCAATTCTTGCAGAATATGTGGAATAATCATGAACAAGCATATGACACATATATATAAGTTAAATAAATGCTAGATTTATCTTAAGGGTGTTACAACAACAGTAAATTATTCAAAAACATGCATATCGAGCAGCTCCGTCAAACCATGTCCCATTTAATCGAACAAATTTTTGGTTGCATCTAAAAAAATCGTACAATGCTAGAAAGTACTATGTATATATATGTACAGAATGTTACATTCATCACTTATGTACATTGTTACATACATTATATATGCGTTGAATATAAAATACAAATAGCCTATTTTGTTAATACAAATAGTTTATTCACAAAATTTAAAACATATTGTTTTGTCCTTTGCAATAGAGAATTATGCGCAAAATAGCGATAGCAGTATTAGCTACATTTTAATAGTACCTTTTTTGCAGTATCTATTTTACTATCATTTTTTTTCCAGAACACATATGGAAAAATCTTCACTGAATTAAATTTTATGTTATATATTAATTTGTTAGGAACCTCAAATAGGTCCAAAAGTAAATATGGATAATATAGAGTCTAATTCCATTGAAATTCAAAATATTACAATATATAAAATTGTCGTACACATGACTTTTCAAAGATTAATGCATATTTTGGTAGACAAAAACACACTACATTTTATGTTACAAAAAAATGTGATAATTATGCGTTAAAACATTTTAAATCGCCTAAAAACAAAGCATCTTATAGCAGCTGTATAATGAAAACATATAATATCGTAATAAGCGAATATGCAATACACAATTATACCCCTATTTAAATAAACGTTAATATGTGAACATATATGTAAGAATATATCTTCTGAAAAACACTTATAGCAATATATCTACCGCAATTCCGATTCACCTTATTCGAACTTCATGTTACAGTACTCACTTATCTTTTTACAAAACTTACCCAATAATTCCATTATTTTTTACTCTATAATATAAGCATAAAAAAAAATTTTTTTTTATTTAAATAAAACTTGTTTTTCGGAATTTTTTTTTTTTTTCTCAGTTTTTGAAGTATAAAAAAGAAAAAAAAAATTATGTTTTCATTTGACAGAAAAAAAAATTTTCATCCTATATATTAATATATATATTGGGGTAAAATTAATTTGAGCAGAACTATAACATATATATTGATATGTATTTGCATACACAACTCAAATTAACATAAAGGACAAATTTAGGTTATTGTATAAATAATTAAATTTTTAAAATCATACACACAAAAAAAAAAAAAAAAGTCATTGAACGCAATTATATATAACAACAATGTAATTCCCAGCGATGGAGAATGTAAAACATATCTTAAGTAATTATATTTTAAAAGACATTTACATTTTTTCTTATGTATTGTATATATACTTCAGTTCCATTGTAACAGAACCTTTAAGCATAACAAAATTTTTGCCCAGAGTGTGTTATAATGGAATATGCCAATTTGGAATATATATAGCAAGAGTATCTCTCCAATTTACACGACAAAAATCCCTATCTTTATGCATATGCAAACACATGCATATATATAAAGGAGATATAGATCACAGGTTCAAAGGAACTGAATAAATTTTATTCATACATCCAGGTTCTTCCTCATCTTCATTCTCCTGTTCACTCAGAAATGCCAACTTAGCAGATATACCTTGTCTTCAATGTGTACATGACACATGCTCTCTTGTGAGAGCAATAAGATTCATACTATGATAAGTGGTTTTATTCCTCATTTTTATTTATTATTTTTATACATTATTTTTATTTTTACTTTATTTTTCATTGTCTATTCATTCGAAAATTTCAGTGCTTTGTGTTGTGCAGCATATACATGCTAAACATAAACGTAGGTATATTAAATCCATACACAAAAAAAAAAAGAAAAAAATGGTCTAGATATTGCATCGGGCTACATATATCAAATATTCTTGCTTTCGCGTTGTTGAAAAGACGGGATATTACAACCATCGTGTATGTACATGTATAAATACATATGCGTATATTTGTAAATATAATGTCCCATTAATCGTTATGATGTTTGTTCAAAAAATCTCTCATATTTAAAACTGCCATGTCTTCTTGATTCCTTGAAAGATGGACATTTCTTTTATCTCCCAAAGACTGCAGAACTTTTCTTATATAATCTGGGTCGTTCATGTAATACTCTTGTTGTGTGAGTGATAAATTATTAAAATGATATTTCAATGCTATTCTTGCGTTATCCAAAAAAATATTAAATTTTTTTAAAGGGACATCATTTTCATTTGTGTTTTCAACTAATGGCCCTTTTATATCTACTTTATTTATTCCTTTTGGTTCCACATATTCTCTGCTTGTGCTTGGTACTTGTCCATCTCTCGGATTTTCAAAATTGAATTTTCTGTTCTTGAATTGTGTATATTTTTTAAAAGAATTTTCTTCTTTTTGATTTATGTAAAACCCAATACCCAATGCAACGGCAGCAAAGACAAATATGCTTGAAGATATTAAGGAGTAGTAAATTTTTTTCTTTTTTTTTCTCTCTGCTAGAGTCTCATCGATATTTTTTAGTGGTTCTAAATCATTTTCAATTGAATATAAGTTCTCACTAGCGTACACAATTAATAATATTTCAATCACGTATAACAAAAAAAAAAAGGGAAATATTTTTGAAATTTTCATTTTTATTGTAAATTTACATGGAACTTTTTATTTTTGTTCCAAAAAAAAGGAAAAAATATTAAATTCAGATATAAATTAATAAAAGCACATATATTATGTACATATGTGCGTTCGTCTTCCTATATATTTATACAATGTTGTAGCAAAGTAATATGTTTCCCAACATATATGTACACAAAAAAAAAATTAAGTGACAAAAAATTTTACATATATATATTGGAACAAAAAAAAAAAAATAAAATAAAATAAAATAAAATAAAAAACACTGATAATTATTCTCACATTTCTTTTATGATAAATAATAATTTGTAAATATTTTATTCTTACGCATAACTGTTAACATGTTCTTTCTGAATCCTTTGTAATGGCTCTATATATGATGCTTGAGAATTAATCTATCATTTTATTAATTTTGCCCTTGTTAAAAGCGTAATTTTTGCTTTATTAAATCTTACAATAATTTGTACGTTCATCCACTAATTTTGAGGATAAGAAAAGCCACATAATGACATTATAACAACACACATTATATTTACCAATTTTATAACATCCTCACTCATTTTAAGAAAATGAAAAGTCACATAACGACATCATAGCATTCAATATTGTGCATTTGTCAATCTCACAACACCTTCGATTCACAGCACATGCATAAGGAGAATAATGTAAAAAAGCGCATGTAATACATGCAAACAAAAGTAAAACCATATAAAACTCTTTAAACTAGCAATTTTATATTCAAAATAAATTACTTTCTCCATTCATTTTGTGGTTTACGAATAATGGAAGAGGAGGAATAAGCATGTGTAAGCACTGATATGCAATTTTAATCTTCAAAAATGCAAAACTACATCATATTTTTATTTTTTTTGTGTCATTGATACTTGTTGCATCAAACATTTAAATGAATCGATAATGTAAAAAACGAACGAAATTTTCACTTAAAGCTATTACAAAGAGATGGAAAAACGTTATGCATGCATATATGCAAATAAATATACACATGCATACATACCCTTTATATATATAATAAAAAAAAAAAAAAAAAAAAGCTCTACAAAAGAACAAATTTCAGTATGTTAAATATATTTTTTTAAAATATACTTTATATTTTAAAAAATTTTTAAATATTAAATTTAAAAAATTGAGCCATCAAAAAATGTGCATAAGCATTTATTGAAAGGGAGGGGGAAATTATATGACTTATTATTGCAGGAATTGAATTCTTTGTTCATTTGTTCAACTTTCACTACATGTATTACTATATTTGGTTCATTCTTTCTTATGATTCTGTTTTTCTTAAAGAATGTATCTTTTCATTTAATCGGGTTTATTTAAGCGGCTATGTTAGCACCACCACTACCCCAGTAGAAACTATACGTGTCAAAGTACTTAAAAAAGGATAGACAAAGGAACTAATAAACACAGTTTAACACACCCTGTATTTTAATCATGCACTAATTTTTATATTAAAAGAAATTATTCATAATTTGAAGAGGTTATGGTTGTCTAGCATGCTTACCTTTCATTGAAAATTGTACAGGTAAATTTTACTGATAGTTTTTTTTTTTTTTTTTTTTTTTTTTTTTTTTTATTCTTATAATATGGTATATAGTGCAATTATGCCAAAGAAAGGTAAATACATAAACGCACATCAAATTACAAAAAGGCAATTCTTGTATAAAGAAACAAATTAATTAGGAACCCCATATACTACTTTCTTATCTAATACATGTGTAAATATATATATACATAAGCATAATGAAACAAAAAAAAAAAAAAAAATTTGCTTAATTCATGGATGTTACATGGCCATGGGTTGATTATTGATCCCAAGCTTTGCAAATTTTAAAGTAGATGTTAAATAAGGCACAATGTAAAGTTTATAAATAGTTACGCACATTCGCCTTAACACTATAGTTTTGGAAATTTCATATTCTTACACTTAAATGCGCAATGATAGGACAGAATTCAGAATTAATCAAATTTTATTTTTATAAATTTATTCACATATTTGCATATTATACGAATATCAAGCACGCTTTGGGGCCCCTCCCAATATTTGTGCATATATTATATTGAAGTGTTCATATTGCTAAATGCTCTTTCAATTTTAAGCATATTATTGGTATTTTTTGCAATTTATCATCTCCTTTTTTTGCGCTTTCTTTGCGTTACAACTTTTCATACATGATAATTTATTTTTTTCTGGAAGGATCATTTTTTAATTGCAAGTTTTTTCTCCTACATTATGCTTTTTTTTGAATTGGTCTTTGTGGCACCCTTCGTAAAACAAGTAATATATAGCACAGAAAAGGGAATAAATTTGTTCAACCCTTCTGATTGAAATTAACCTTTGCAATATATTCCAAATATATATACGACAATATTTCACTAAATGAAATGCTATATAAATGATAAAGAAAGAACAAAAGTTCATTAAATTACGAGGTTACAACGTATTTGTTTTAAGGAACTCAATTTTAAAACAGTTTTATTATTTTATTTTTTTTTAAGTCATTAAAAGAGAAGACCCAAAAGTGTATACACATCTTCCGTTCACAGTGTTATGCTTAGTGTTCTCTTACAGGTTATATATATATACAATGTGTGTCTAAATTTTTAACCTCCCATGTTTTCCCGAGTGCACCCCCTACCTATTTCGTGAAGCAAAAACAGTTTTGCTTACATTGCAATTTGGAGATCCTTTCAAACGTTTAAATTGTAACATATAAGTTATATATGTAATAAAACCTACAAAAAAGGACTTATATCTACATTTAATTTTTACAAAATTTTCCTATATTTTCCTTCTTAATATACATTTTTATATATTTATTTTTATTTTCATACTGCTGAAAGAAAAATAAAAAAACTTCCGCCTGCGCATCATTTTAAATACTTTGTTAGAAAAATTTGCAAGGTCTTATTTCATCACAAATAGTTTAATTCACAGTTACATACGTTATATTCATAAATATGAACATTTATAAAAAAATATTAATACCATTATGTTTATAACTTAATAAAACATGTAAATTTTTACCATAAAAATTATTTTAGTTGATGTTAATAAAAATTACGCATCTTTTAAAAAACTTTAGTATTAAATATACATAAAAAGAGGTCAAATGTAAATATATTTAAAAAAATGTGTCAAAATAATCTAAGTTAAAATCATTTTGGCAGGCCACACAAATATAATTTCATAACCTTCCTACATACTGCACACAAAAAAATATGTGAAATTCTGAATACAAATATAGGATTAACAACATGTAAAGTAATAAATGTATCAATTAACAGTTAAAAACGTACCAAAAAAAAAAAAAAAAAAGGGAGACCAAGTATGAGAAATGATGAAAAAATTAAATCACTTAATTAGTTAATTAAATATATCTAATCTATCATATCAGCCGATATAATAATATTTAAATGGGAGGTAATTTTTTACTTTTGGCTTTATGTGCACGTCTACTTTGTTCTTTTATAACCTTATTCATCATTCGAAAACTTAAAAGGCTAAGCTGATGTAAAATACGCAGACCAAGATTAACTCCTAAATGATAACAATTATCTCGAAGTCTTGTTTTGGATTTTTTTATTTTTTTAAATTTATTCTTCGTAATTTTAATCATACGCAAGAGCGATTCATTCAAATTGTTGTTGTCAACATATTCTTGTGGAAGAATTATCTTAAAGCCTCCATTATTTAAAAATAAGTCATCTGAAAAAGGAAAAAAAAAAAAAAAATTAAAACAAAAAAAAACAAAAATGTCGATGAATAAAGCTATCTTTTCTCCTTCGTCTACTTTTGTAACACAAAACACAATTTTAACAAAAAACTTGAAGAAAAGGTTAATCGCCTATGTTTGCCAAACAAAAGATAAGCGGTTATCGTCAAAGTAAATACAGTAGACTAAACCAACACTTTTTCTTTTTCTTTTTTTTTTTTAACAAGAAATGTTCATTTTATATATTTTTAAATTACAACTAATTACCATAAACTGGAAGTGCAATGCTCTTCTCTTTCTTTCCCCTTAAGGCATTTAACTCTTGGACATAAAGAAGGAATATAAACATTACACATATTAACGCATTCAAGCGACTCATGGTATTGAAAATATGTGTCTACAAATACCTAAAGCACCATTCCAAGAAGCTTCATAATGCTCAAATTTTTACAAAAAATATATATTGATATATACACACATAAAAATATATATCGTGGTAAGTATTAACTTTTCGAGATGATTACTGCCATTTGTTTGTATTAAAAAAGTATATACAATTAATAATAATATAGGGACGGAAAAAAAAAAAAAAGAAAAAGAAAAATGTAATAAATTACAACTCAAAGGAATAATTTCAAAAAACTACTAAATCCATCACTATAAAAGCTACAAAATTGGTAAAATCTATCATTTCACCTAGTTCTATGTGTAAGGAGCAGACATGCAATAGTAAAATATATTAACAAAATTACATATATATATTATGGTACTTATATATTCGTAACATTTTCTTTAATTTTCTTATGCAATTTTACCTCAAGATTTGATGTGTCACACATAAGAAAGACACAAGTACAATACACTTTTTTTTTTTTTTCTTTTTTATGTTTATTCGTTTTTTTCTAAAGCAACACTTCGCTTTAAAAAAAATAGAAAATTATATTTTTTTAAACATAAAAATATATCTGTTTATGCGTGTCATATACATGCAAATATAATCATTTTTGACTTTTTTCGGCTTTTAAACGTTCAACTCTTTTATCAAACTAGTACATCTAAATAAATTATGTACATATGTGCATATATTTTATATACTATTATAAATTAAGCACCTGTTACTTTTTAAATTATATACATATATTATATACATAATTTTTTTACCTTTTTAAGTAAAAAAAAAAAAAAAAAATAGAAAAAAGTTAAATGATGTAATAATAAAAAAGAAGAGCCAACAATTATCATGTTCATTTCTTAAGCTAAAATTGTACAAAGCAAGCATTGTAATAGTATAGTATATAATAAAAATTTATACCTTTAAGGAAGAAAAATAAAATGCTTATTTTTTTATCTAATTTGAAAGATTACAATATATTGAAAATTTTGAGATATTATTTAAACGTAAAATTTATATGTTAATTCCTAAACATCGGGTGTCGTCATTCTTTTGTTTTTTCACATGTGACACAAAGTATTTGCTTCTAAAATCGCACAAAGCACAGAATCTATTTTATTGAATAAATATAAACCTTTATAACAAAATTGTTGATTTTAATTTTTTTATGCCACATTTTTTCGTTCTCTCTTCTTTCTTTTTTTCATACATTACATGTTTCTTATAAACATGAATACAATCTTACAAGTTTAAAAAAATTGTTGAATAAATCCTTGTTTTTGCTTTATGCCCTTGAAAAAAAAACATGTGATCTATGTAGAAGGATGTTTTTTTTTTTTTTTTTTTTTTTTTTTCTATTATTTTTTTCAAAATGTAATCATCATACGTCGTTTATATAATTTAACCAACGAAACAGTGATAAAATAAATCCTCCAAGAATTATTTTTACCTTATGTTGTTTACACGTCATACTATATGTACATACATGTTAATATATTATAAATGAACACAATTCTACATGCATATATGTATGTGCATTTTATACAATTCTGTGTGAATAAAATACCAGACCCCCTTTATTCTAATACAAGGTATAGCTCAAAATGAAAAGGCATTGTTCTGAATAAGTTTTTTTACGTATTAGAAAATTCCAATTTTATTTTATCTCACATCTTTTTTTTTTAATAAACACCTGGTTGTCCTAAATATAATAAAACTAAAATTTTATGAGTATAAACGTTAACAACATACAGTCTTTCCTTTTTGTTTGTTTGTTTGTTTTTTTCGCAGTTAATGTAGTTATAATATATTGCTTAACGTTGTAAAAACTATTTAAAGTAAATCAAAGCCATCCTTTAACAATAAGATTGTAAATCCTTTCTTTTGTCCCATGAAAAATTTCGGAAAAAATATTAAATTTACGATATATTTAGTTCCTGATTTAACTCATCTACACCATGTGTAGAATAAACTATGCTTATATAAACTCATACTACTTTTGAACGATATTTCAACTGATGCAGAATTTATATATTCATGTAGCTGCATGCATACATATGTATACTTGATAAAATACAACTGTGTAACGCGGTCTAAGTTTTAATCCAATAAAGTTTAATCAGTAATAAGCCATGAAACAAAAACAAGAAAAAAAAAAGTAAAAAAATGTATCTTTAAAAATATTCTATATGTGCCTTTACATTTCTGCACATTCTGCTCCATGTAAGTGTGTACAATTACAAAACAAGAAAGAAAAAGAAAGAAAAAGAAAGAAGAAAAAAAGTTATCTTTTTTATCCCATTTTAGATCGAACAACGAAGAATGAACCCTAAAAAAAGTTTTAAATTATTATTTTAATTCATATCATATGAATTCGAACAAAAGAAAACTTAACTTTTTTTGTTGCTTAAAATATAACGAGACATATAACATTTCTAATATATTTTTTTCACGTATGATCTTTGATTTGTCGTTAAAATATTCTTTGAAAAATGCAAAAGTCCTTGTTCTATATTTTCCTTCTTTATCCGTATGTTTTTTTGTTTTTTTGTTTTTTCCATCTCCTACTATTGTTATAATCATCAGACTTAAAATTAGTCCTATTATGGAACACCTACAAATAATAGGCAAAAGATAAAGAAAAACAAAAAAAAAGAGAAAGAAAAAAGTGATAAACTGAATTTCTTATATACCTATCTCAGCATGTATGTAACACATTATATGTGTATATATGCAATAGCTTTTCCTTTTCTATACCAAATTGTGGTAACTAAAGTAAACACTGTCCAGAATAAGTAAGGTGCAATTTTTTGACAAGCACTGGATTTGTTAATCTTCAATAGGTGTGAAAAAAAAAAAAAAAAAAAAAAAAAATTCATTTTTATTATACACCAACATAAATACTTATTAATATATTCTCAAATGCGACAGGGAGAATATGTACTTATTGTTTGTACCTGAATTGTCCCAAAGTATGTCCATAAAAAGCACACTAACATCAAAAGAATCTCAGGAAGTAGCTAAAGAATGGGTCGGAATATATTGAAAAAGAACTAAAAAATTGTCTCAATATGATTAGGAACAGAATTAATATATATTATATAATCTCCATCTGAGACAATTTTTTAGAATCCATGTTTATTTATTCCTTAAAGTAACTAAATTTAAGCACACATATTCATGTGGAAGGCTATCTAACAGGTTTATCAATTTTCTTACATAATGTCAAGCAACACATAACTTGTAATTCATACCCCTTTGTCTTCCTTTAGCAAAACTTGAACTCTCTTTACAAAAGAAAATAGGAAAAAACTCTTCAAAAAGGAGTATAGGGTTTCGGAAATAATAAAAAAAAATATATAAATGTTTAAACATATTATAAATGAAATTTTTTAAGTATTAATTTAAAACTTTACTAATAATATTGCTCCTATGATCCACGTTCCTGTTAAATAAGCAAAAAAAAAAAAAATGTGCCTTTGTCGATTCGCTTGTCCAGTGAATATTTAAATATGTATCATAACTACATTATTTTTGCTATAGTTTTTTTTTTTTTTTTTTATCTCTTCTGCACTCAGTGTCTTTCTTCCCCCCTTCCACATCTATTCCCATCTATTTCTAATAAATGTCATATACTATTGACTATGTAATGTACACAAATAGAACTTACTTAAATATCCATCGCAACTAATGTTAAAATTAAGTAACAAACTTGCTAATAGTAGAATGTCCACAAACACAATTACCAGGCGCATCACGGTACCCTATTAAATTATTTGCAAGCTCTTTTAAACTTTTCTACATAACTTATTATTTTTACTATTAACTCATAACGTGATGCGGGATGAGTTAATAAAATATTATAAATGTCTCGCGTTTATTTAAAAAGATGACATCTGTATAATTTTAGTTAAAAATTGTAAATTACCGCTTCTATAAAAACAAATAGACAAAATAGAATAAAATAAGATTAATGTGGTGATAAATTAGTGTTTTTTTTTTTTTTTTTTTTTTTTTTTGTTCCTTTCACTTAATTATTAATATTTTTCACATTTTTACATACCTCCAAAAAATTTTTGATTTTCACTCCTTACATCGTCTGGGGTATCAGCGATGGAAACTCCTTGGGGTTCCATTTTTAACCAAAAACCGAAACAAGAAATTGATTGTGAAACGTGTGGAAGAAACATACAAGTGTAGCATAAATGTTGTAAAGAATTTTGCGAAAAATTACTTATGAGAGAAAATGTAAAGTATATGTGTAAAATTTTTACGCATGAAAAAAAAAAAAAAAAACAATAATAAACCTATCATTCAGGGGCCCATATTTAAACACACAAGTTATTATTGTTTAATATAATTATCATTTTTAAAAAAAAATGTGGATTTAATTTTTTTTTTTTTTTTTTTTTTTTTTTTGTCTTTTATGATCTTTTATTTCCCTTTCATTTTGGAAATATTTTCTTTACATAAATGAATTATGAAGTTCTGTATATACAGAACTTCAGAAATTGTTAGTTTATAGAATTTCTGTACCGTTCTTCAGTTTTTGAAAAATTATGAGAGTATTCCATTTTTCGACTTTTAATTGGACAAAATAATTAACTCGTCTTTCCTTTCCTTTTGCGCATACAAGGGATATAATATATCTTTAAGCAGTATATATGAAATGCTAGATCATTTATACGGGAAAAGAAAAACAAAGTAAAACTGAAATGGAAGAAACATCATTTTACATAAATGCCTCGAGTTCTTAAAAACTACTTGATAAAAGCGGTGAAAACAAATTGTTATTTTCCTTTAAAACATGTTCTAACAAGCATATATATATATACATATATATACATATATGTGGTAGATGTTTACATACGTCTTAAAAAATGTCGAAATTATTATGCCTATTCATTTGTCATACTTTGCAGTTTGATATTTAATATTTTTTTTTTTTTTTTTTTTTTTTTTTTGAATTAATAAATATCCATTTATTTACTCCTCACTCATAATAGTGACTACAAGAACACTGTATTCACTTTGTGAATATAATTAGTAATGTGGATGCTTCTCATAGGGATAAAAGGATATATATTATAATTCTAGCAGATGCACTTAATTTTTCACTAAATGAGAAGGTATAAACAACAGGATACACAAGTGTGTAATAAAAAAAAAAAAGCAAAATTAGGTCAAAGGCACTAATAAAATGAACAAAGAAAATGAGTTTGCAAATTTTTAGTTTTTTTCCTCCTTAAAAACGGAATTCTAAACGAATTACAAATAAAGAAAAAAAAAAAAAATGTATATATATATATATATATATATATATATATATTCAAATAATGGGCGCCCTACTTGTATACAACACCCTTGAAAATAATTGTAAAAAAAACAACGTTTTTAACTAATATCTTTTTCATGTTTACATATTCCTGTTTTTTTATTTAACATAAAAGGGTTCTTAAAAATGAGAAAAACAAAATAGACAAGTAGTAATATTCCAAATGTTTCATTATGAACATATTTTCACACTATCTTTGCAATCATTTACATTTCCCAATTTCCTTTTTCTACTTTTTGAAACAAATTTTTAACAATGTTTGTTAGTTGCGTAACTGGAATGGACTTTTCCTTCTTTCTGTGCAATCATTTTTAGTTAAAATGAACTATAGGCAATGTTTATGTTACAATAATGTTATTATAAATTAGCAGTACTACTTTTCTTAGTAGTGAAGTTTTCTTTTTTTGAAAAACATTTCCTCTTCTTCTACTACTATAATTTCTTCGTTTTCTCTCTTTTTTATGTTTCTCCCCAAATGATTACCTTTTATAGTTCCATTCTGTTGGTACTCACTATTTTTCCAATATTTATTTCCGTTATAAGCCCTGCTGCACATTAGTTCATCTTCGGGTAGGATATTCCAGTTCATCTTTATTTTCATTTTTTTTTCATTTTTATTCATATAATTTATTCGAGTAATTTTTTTTCTTTCTTTAAATAAATTTTCTCCTTTTATTCTAGACTCTTTTGTGGTACATTCTGAACTGGAGGAATTAAATATCTCGAGATTCATGTCATTTTCATTATTTTTGTAATTTACTTCTTCCGGTATATTGTTACGAATTTGCAAAAAATATTTATCAATTATATTTTTTATATTTTCTTCCGTAGTACTTCTACCGAAATTTAGGTTTAAATCAGAATAGAAATTCCGTGCAATTGCATTTTTTATTAATGAATCCCACATAGAATTCTTTTCTAAATTCTTTTTATTTCCTATTATCCATAAACAATCCTTTGCTCTGGTAAGAGCTACATTTAATCTCCTTTCATCTTTTAAAAATCCGATATTATTCCCATATTTGTGTACAGATTTAAAATCGTTCGTTGTTGCTGCACTCTTGTTCTTACCTACATTTAGCCACTTTTTCTTATGTAGATCATCAATATATAAATTATCTTCTCTTATTTCCTCAAAGGAGTGATTATCCAAACTGCGATCACTAGAACTAGGACCACTACAACTTCGACTGCTTCTACTTTTTTCACTCGAATTAGTTTTCCCATTTTCAATTTCTAATTCATCCCTGCTTTTGAAAACTTCCACCGCTTGTCGATTCGATCGGACACATGAAAAAATGATGATATTTTTTTCCCTCCCTTGAAATGCGTCAACCGTTGATACTTCTGGTGAAGTGTTATTAAGAAAATAACTTTCAAACATATTTTTTATTAAATGTACTTGTGATTGATATGGACAAATAATGCCTATATCATTTAAACTAAAATTAACAGACAATTTGTAAAAACTTGGTATTGGATTTTCATTATTTTTATTACTAAAAAAATGATGAATATATATCACTAATTTGAATATAAAATAGGCCTCCACGTAATTAATGTAGGATTTATTATGTGTAGTAGATTCTATTCCATCAATATTAATAAATTTATAAGGCCCATATAAGTTTAAATAATGAATATAAAATGATTCTTTACTCATTACATTTTCATCATTTTTTATTAATCCTTTGTAAAAATACTTGTTTGGAAAGTAACATATTTCTTGTCTCATACGATACTGCACATTCAGTAAAACGTTCGGTACATTACACAATAATAATCTTTCAAATAGTGACCTACTGTAACCATATTTTATACATTCTGAAGAAAATGTAGTGGCAGGTAATTGTTTTGGATCACCTAACATGATTATATTTTTAATTTTTAATCTGAATGGTATTAAACAACTTAATTCCACACATTGGCAAGCTTCATCTATAATTAAATATTCAAATTCTAAATTTTCAATTACGGGGGATGCACTTCCAGATAATGTACTAAATATTACTTCACTTTCGAAAATCATATTGTCTTTATTAGTATTTGAATAAAAAGAACCTATCTCCTTATCTGTTTCTATTAATTTTGTTTTTTTCTCTTCAAAACATTTTTTTTCTGAATTCAATTTTTCCAAACTCCATTCATAATGCGAATACGATTCATTAAATAAGTATAACAGTTTTTCTAAATATTTTGTATCTACATTATTTATAATTTCTCCTGAAAAAAAATCACTTACATTTTCAATTTTTTTATGCGATGATGATTTTGATTTTGTTTCGTTAAAATCGTAACAATACATTTTAGAATTATTACAATTTAATTTGTCTCTCATTTCTTTCATTTTATCACATGTGTGATCTATTGCCTTAACAGAAAATGATAACTTATTTTTCTTATCATTAAAATGAGCTTCATAAACATTTTGTTCCATGTTTTTTCTTTTATTAAATATGTAATCTAACGAAATGGGTTGTATTTCTTCATGTGTCCTTTTTGATATACCTATCCTAATGCATTTTGGTGTAATGGTTTGTTTTGGGAAATTCATAGTTTCGTTTTCTTCCACATTGATATTTCCTATTTTTTTTTTTGATTCTTTTTCTATATTTATTTTTTTAAATTTTTGCACATTTTCTGATTTTTTGTTATTTCCACAGTTATCCTGTGAATTGCCTAGTAATTCACTCAAGACGCTACTGTTGTTACTACTAGCACTACTACTACCGCTACTTTTTTTGCTATTATTTTTAAATCCATTTACATTCATAAAATTTATTAATCCATCATTCAAAATCCTTTTGGCAATTTCATCTATTGCAGAATTTGATGGAGAGCAAACCAAAATCTTTTTATTACAATTTTCATTTTGTTCATTGTATAAACAGTCTTTCATTTTTTTTGATTTCTCATTTTTGTTATCTTTATTATTATGATTAATGATTGCGTATAAAGCAGATATTATCCCGATAACCGTTTTTGTTTTACCTGTGCCTGGAGGGCCTTGAATTAGCGATATATTATTTTTATTTAAAAAAACCAATTTAACAGCATCTATTTGAGATTCGTTTAACAAATTATAATCCTTCATAATATTCAATATATACTTTTCCATATTAGTTAAAGTGTTTCTCCTCTTATCACCAATTTTCCTATTTTCTTCATTTACCCGTCCATTACTAAAGGAGCTCTTTTTTGATTCCATTAAATTATTATTATTATTATTAGATGCTAACGGGTTCAGAACAATATTAAATAAGGAAGAACTTTTGCTCAAGTAGACACTTTGAAATTCTCTTATATTTGTCATCAGATTACACAAAAAGTAGGCATGAAATTTGTTACACGAAAGACAATTTAATTTTAACCTATTGTTTTCATTCTCTGATTTGGAGGGAAAAGTATCTTCATTAATTAGTTTAATATCATACATATTTTCTGATTTATTTATCGAAAAATCAACTAACCCAATTAAATGCTTGTTTGATTTCAAAATGTTTTTCAATTTCTCATATTTAACAGTTCCTTTGTCACTATTTATTAAACCATTTTTTTCAGTTTTAAAAGGAATTAATACCAGCAAATCCATTGGTTTTAAATTATCAAACACGACCTGATTTTCATTTGATAACGTCATATTCCATATTATCCAATATGATGTTTTCTTTTTCCCCACCAAGTTTAACACGTACTTATTCGTATTTCCGAACATTTTATTCACAATGCAACATCTACATTCTTCCAGTACCATTGGCCTAAAAAATCTAATAAAAAAGGGAAAAAAGTAAAATATAAAAAAAAATGAGAACATATTTCAATTGTTAATATGTAGAAGCAGATGAAATGGTAAAATAGATGCAACATTAATTGCTGAGAGGTAGTAAAGAAGGAGTATATTCTGCTGGAATAGTTTTGTACATCTTAACAAGTTTACATACACATTATATCAAAAATATATTCAGTATATAAATCAATATCATCACTACCCCATTACATTCAACTACATTTTCTCTTTTCCTCTCCTTTCCTTACTTGTGATAATCTTCTTCGCTCTTAAAACGCAATGGAATTTCTTCATTAATGCACTTTTTGTACTTTTCTATGCTATCCAAATTGCTGAAATCCCAATTTAGGAACTCATGTAACATAACAAAGTACTTATTAATGTTATTCTCTGTTTCCATTCTTTTTTCTTTCATTTCTTTGAAGTATTGATGTTTGTTTTTTTTGGAATTTGTTTCATTCAGTATGATGGCTCTTTTCTGAGTTTTTAAAGCAGCCCTTTTTTCTAAAATTTCTTTTGCCTTCTCTAATGCTGCTTCTTTTTTCATTTCATCTGACAAATTATCAAATTGGGGTTTAATTTCTTTTTCTTCAATTTCCTTTTTTTTTCCATCCTTTGAACTTAAGCTATTAGAAGGGGACTGTGATCTGGATACTGATCTCGAGGCCGATCCAGATTCTGATCTTAATCTTTCTCCTTCATATACTTTCATATTATCACGTATAATTGCATCCTGTTCACATTCCTGCCAGTTTGATGTTAATACTTTAAAGCTGGGATCATTTTTCTTTACTACGTTCTCTGGACCTTGGTTTCCACAGGGCATGTCTGTTTCGGGCAAAACATATACATTTATATATATATATGCATGTTCACGTGCAAGTGTAAACTTACATAAACAAAAATACACAAGCGTGCCTTGACGCTAGAACGTAGAGTTTTAAAATTAGACACTGTGCATTGGTAATGTTCATTGAGTATTATGCGTTTTTGCTTGTATAAATATTCACACACATATATGCACATATGCACATGTAAAAATGAGATATATATATATATATATATATATATATATATACAGCGTTCGAGACTAAAAAATGTTACATTCCCTTAGTATGCTAAACTTACTTCGATTTGATTTAGCAGTTCCTTCTCCAGATTTAAATTCTGTTGTTAATGTGTCATTTACTTTTTCCTTACACATCATCATTTGCTTAGCCTTATTAAATAGTACTTCATAGTCACATGTTTTAAAAAGATTTTCTACATTTTTAGGAATCGTCAAGTTCTTCAGTTTTAGTTTAAAGTTTATAAGACTATTTAAATCGTTTTCATAAACATGGGAATTTTTATCTTTCACTATACTTATCAATGCATCTAAAATGTTACTCATAATTTCTTTCTGTCTTATTAACAATGATATATTAGTTTCATGGTGACTAAGAGATTGTAAATTTGACTCAACAAAATTAAAGACGGTTAATATTTGCATAGATATATGGCTAAATTTCCTGAAAAATAATTCAGGTAAAATAATATTAGGAGTAAAAAAATTCACATTTGATGAAGAATTTTTCGTAAATAAAATCCATGTTGAAAAAAAATTCAAAAATAACAAAAGCGAATCTCTTGCAAAAATACGTATGGAATGTGTTTTGGATTTTATAGAAAAGGCTTTTATTTTTGTATTAAAAAAAATGAATATGATTATTTTCCAAATATTATCAATTATTAAATTAAGGATTCTTAAAAAAAATTGATTCGCTTTTCTTTTCTTTAGATATTTTCTTATATTTTCTATTACAACATTTAAATAAAACCATGTTTTGGAATTTATAAGCAAAAAACAGTCTAATAAATCAAATTTTTCATCAAACTCGTTACTTATAAAATGAGTTTTTTTTAAATATAAAATCATTATGTTACTAAACTGAAACACTGATAATAAAAAATTGTACACGTATTTTTTAGATTTAAAAAAATCAACAATGTAACTTTTTAAAATATAATCATATTTGTCAATAATCAGATTATATCTTTTGTCTTCCTTCTCTACATCTTTTATAATTACAATGGGTAAGGAAAAAATGCCGCATCTCTTTTTAACTCTATTTAGTTTATTTTCATCTTTCATCATATTTTTCACAATCAAATCATACGATTTCACAATATGTCTTCTAGTTCTCATGCTCGCACTACTTACACATAAAAAAAAAAAACTATTCAGGTAATTATAAATCCGTTCTTCGTTTACTTTACCATTCGTTATTGACCTTTTCATAAAAAGTTTATATTTTCCTAATCCGTTTGAGTTAAAACTGTCAGTCTCTTTTTTATTCTTATGTAGATTCTCAATGCTGCTACTGCTATAATTGATTCTACTAGATATATCCGCGGTAGCACTATGTGATTCCTTTTCCCTTACCTCCATTTCGTCATCATAATACGTATTCTTGTAAAAATACAACATATGCATATCTTTCACACTCTCTGAATTAGAATCACTAGAATAATACACTTCTTCATCTGATGTCCCTTCCTCAAATATCAACTTCTCAGTCTTTCCTTCCTCATAGAATTCATCCTCAGAGAGCTCGTCCTCACGCGTGTCCTTAAAATTAATTAAATCATCATACATCAATTCTACGTAATTTTCAATATTTTTAATTAAACTAAAAACCTTATTTAGAAACGGAATCGACGAATGCACTTTCGATTTATATATGCTATTTGAAATCAAATGTGAGAAATACATGGCTACAGAAAAAAAAAGGGATCTATATCTTTTATTCTTTTCTTCTTTTAATTCTTTTATAAAAATTTCTAAAATTTCATAAACGTTCATAAATAATACTTTGTACTTTTCCATTGGTAAAAGGGACATAACCTTTTTTATAATAACATTAATTAATTTAACAAATAAAATAAAAAAATATTCGAATATTGATTTCAAATGTATTACGTTAAAACCATCATCACAAATAGATGCAATGTACTTTTTAACATCTTTCTGTTTATCACTAAATATTATACTGCTTATTTTATTTGAGTATTTATTATCCTTTATATTTGTCTTCAATAGAAGTAATAACAAATTATTTACGTTCTTTATTTCTTCACTCTTCTTCAATTTGTCACTAGGGAATTCTATGCTCATAAGAGAATCAAACATTTCAAAAATCATGTTTTTCTCCACTGAATCACGAACGGCTGAATCGGACAAAATAATTGTCAAAACCTGCATACATGTACGTACACAAAAAAGAAAAAAAAAAAAAATGCATATAATGTATATTTTTTCAAAAATTGTATGCATGTTCTATGTATCTCTAAAAGTTCATGTACACATATATGCATGTGTGCCTTTCACATACATCAGACAAATATACACAGTAGCAAATTACCTTTATTGTGTATAAACGGATGTAGTAATCTCTGTGTCCAATGAATTGAACAAAGGAATGCAGAACAATACATTCAAAGGAATTTTTATTTTCTTTTACAGAAGTTTTGTACAGATTTTTTGTATATTCGTCAACTTCAAAATAATTTAAAAACAACCTTTTTGTTACATCTAGTATGTTATAAACAATATTTATGCACGAATACGTGGTTGCCTGCTCAAAATATTTGTTCTTCATATTTGTATTTTTCATAATATATATTTTAGAATTTTTCACAAAGTATAGGAGTTTGAATGTTAAATTAAATAATTTATTAAGTATATCTTTATTTTCTGAAAATAAAACACCCAAAAAATAATCATAGTTTTCACTATCTGTAAAATAAGTCTTTAATGATAATCTCTCTAGATTGTATTTATTCACATAAAAGACCACACTGTGTTCGCACTTTTGTAATGTTGATTGTTCCACTGACAAATTAGTTGATTCCTCCTCTTCCTTCTTCTTCTTTTTAATAAGAGATAGTAGGTATATTGCACTGATTAAACATTGTATATATTTCAAAATGTCATAATCAGAAAAATTCTTTTTTAAAAAGAAATTATCTGTTTTCAGTGTATTAGAACCAATGCTTCCTTCAGGCGAACTCGTGTTAATCATCTTAATAACACAAGCATCTGCTAATTTAACCCAGTAAAACAATATAGATGTTATTAATTTTTTATTTGAATCATTTAAAAAATTATCGTCATTTATAAACGTCAAATTTATAATCTTAAATATTATCAACTGGATAAAGTTATCTGCATATCTCAGTGCGTTCAACATTAAAGAGTAAAGAATAATTTTATCCTTCAAAACTTTAATTATGCTATTTTCCACTTCCCTATTCTGCAAAAGGAGGAATATATGTATATACACATATGATTGTAAAAATTCTGTACTGTTAACATTATCCATGTTTTCTTCAGATTCGTTCAGGCCATATTTTTCTGAATTACTCTTCAGACAACTTTGTTCTCCATTTGCATTTTCATTAGTTTTTGTTAACAATTTTTTACATCTCTTAAATTCCATATGTACAATATTGCATAGAAAAATTAACGACTTGTAAATCGCATATCTTTTTATAATATCATGTATATTGTCATCTTTTAAACTTAAAAATTTTCCAATGAATAATTCCAGGTTTACCTGATTTACTTCATTCTTCTCTAACGGATAATCATTATTAACTTGAAATATTTTCCCTCCATTTAGCATAAGCTCTAACACAGCAGAATCTACCTTATCATGTTCCAATGAACAAATTATTTTATTAAATAGTCGATTAAAATTAAACTTAAAAAATTCTCTTTTTACGAAATTTATTAATTTTTCCTCATTTTTTGTAAATGAATATATCATTTCTAAAAATTCCTTTTGCAAAAGGTAATAAATCATTAAACATTTTTGACAGTTATCTATATTTTCAATAATTACTTTTTTTAATTTACTTAAATTGTTTGCATGATTCAATTTAATTCTTTTTAAACTTTCTACTACTCCTTCCAGCCTGTTCTTTGAAATTATATCTTCACAAAAGACAGAAACGAATTCATATTTTTCAATAATTAGAGTTCCATAAAAAAATAATACCGCTTCTGCGTACTGATGATTGCAAATAATGTGGTTGGTGTCGACAACAGGGTCCTCTAGCTTTTCCAAAATGGACCTTAACGAGGATATGTACAATTCGTTCACATTGTCTTTTATAATAGATTTTTTTAGTTTTTCAAATAAGTTAAAATCCGTAACATATTCTATTTTGGCATTTAATTGATTTTCCATCTAAATGTATAAAGATATGGTTTAATATATTTACCTCCCGTATCCTTTCGTTTAGTCCCCTGTTGTTAATTCTCTTGTTCTGAATTTTTTTTTTTTCTTTTTCCCCCTTTCTCTCTTTTTGTTATATTTATTTATAATTTTTTCCAAAAAAAAGGAGAAAACAAATTGTCTAAAAAAAATTTTGCAAATGGGATCACATCCACTGGTTGTAGCAAGGTTTTAAAAAAGTAATAATGTAAATGTTATCGTATTGAATAAAAAAAACCTTAATTGGGGTTGATTCCTCCAATTGAACAATGTCTCATTCATTATTTCTTCTGTCTTGTTGATTCATATATATTTATCTCATTGAGACATACACACACATTCACACACAAAATTACAAAAAAATAAAAAAATAAGTAGGGTTTGTTTTCCCACAGTAAGGGAAAACAACCCTTATAAATTATGTCCCTCTTTCAAGGAAAAAAAAAAAAAAAAAAAATTAAAGATCTTAAGAAGTTATCTATTGTGAATGACTATACAAACGAAGATGTATGAACGAAATGACATGTGCATTTCCATAAGCATCAATGTACGTTCATGTAAATGCTTGAACGTTCATATGCATATATAAATATACACATCATTTGTATCTCTTTTGGCAATGCACAAATTTTATATGCCTAAAATGTATAACAAACTTCCTGAAGATGGAAGGTGAAACAAAAACGAATTCACAGAAACAAATTTGTAAAGTGTGTAAAAATATACTGATCGTTATATTTTTCTTCTCATGGAAGAAATGTAATCAATATATGCAGAATATATATTTCTTTTTCAAACTATGCTTAATATGTATGCAAACGTAATTTTTATATATCCTGTATTCTTATTTTTTTTATTTGGTATTTTGTGGGGATGGCAGTGTATTTTGTTATTTCTCTCCTTTAAAAACTTAAAAATTGCATCTAATTTTAAAATGACGAAACAATTATTTTTTCTTTTCATTTATTACAAAAAAAAAAAAAAAAAAAAAAAAAAAAAAAAAAAAAAAAAAAAAAAAAAAAAAAAAAAAAAAAAAAAAAAAAAAAAAAAAAAAAAAAAAAAAAAAAGTTTTGAAAATATAATAGTAAATTTCATGGATGATTTTATCCCAAAATGTAGATATTTTTCATTTCTTTTATATGTAAGAATTATGATCATTTAAGAAATAGTCATGTAGAGAATTTACTTATGGCGTTAAATTCATAATCGTAAAACGTTTGTAAAATTTTATAAATAAAAAAAAAAAGCATACGTATATGTTACTTTCTTTTTTTTTGTATAAATTCTTGACGTAGACATGGTATGTGGGGAATGCCTACGGAATATATTCTCCCCAAGCTCAGCAAAAGATGTAAACACAAACGAAAAAAAAAAAAAAAAAAAAAAAAAACAAATAAACAAACACACAAATGAGCAAACAAATGAGCAAACAAATAAGCAAACAAATAAGCAAACAAATAAGCAAACAAATAAGCAAACAAACAAGAAAACAAACAAGCACACAAACAAATAGTTAAACATACATGACATGTGCGATTTGCTTGCAGATGTATAACGTAAACTCCCATAAAGGCACATGTTAGTAAAAGGACTTATATATACCAAATGCACGCTATATATACACGACGACTCTCATTATTACTAGCAATTTTCAAATATATATACAATTTTAATGTTCATGTTTTAGCAATTTACATGCACGAGTATTTGCATTAAACACCATGCTTTTATACAAATTTCTTAAATTTTACAAACACAGTGTCACAATACACAACAAATAAGGTAGCATACCTTTTCACTTTGAGGCAAGTTATGAATGTAAACTTCCTAAGGTTTAAAAAAAAAAAATCCCCGAGGGGAAATTATTTACATGCAGTTGTAAAACAAGCACACGTATATGTACACATTCAAACATCAAAACAAATATTGAAAAAAAATTCCTATAAAATATACATTAAAAGGCGGGATGAAATGCAACATTTCATTAAGAACCCTAGAATAAAAAAAAGGGTTCCACAATTTACTTTCACTTTTTTATATGCACATTTTTTTATGTTGTTGCTCATCATTCACTGCGTCCGTTGTTGTTCCATGATATATACAAATAGCCAAAAAATAAAAAAGCAAGGAAAACGAGAAAAACAAGAAAAAAGAGAAAAACAAAAAAAAAGAGAAAAACAAAAAAAAAGAGAAAAACAAAAAAAAAAGAGAAAAACAAAAAAAAAAGAGAAAAACAAAAAAAAAAGAGAAAAACAAAAAAAAAAGAGAAAAACAAAAACACAAGAAAAACAGGAAAACTGAAAAACAAAAAACCCTTATCGAAGCTGAATACTCTTCTTTATGGCTATAAATTTTCGTAAAAAATAAAAACTGTGAAAGTGTAAAACTGATCATTTGTGTTATCCGTTTTTGTTACAAATATTTATCATTATAGTGGATTTTTTTTTTTTTTTTCTATAGCCTACACGAATCTGTAATATTTCTATAACATGTTTTTTCATTTTTCTCCACTCACAATAATTACGAAAAAATGGTGTACACATATAAGCCAATTATAAACATGTCGAGACATATTCAACAAAATGTTTTTATAGCCTAAGTTGAATTTCTTTTTATCAAAAGTTGAAATTATCACAATGTGCTACTTTTTAAATTCATCATTATCCCGTTATGCACAAACTTATAAAAATATAATGGACTAAATAACGAAATGTGGAAAAATAAAAAACAAAGGCCACCTTTTCAGAGTAAAAAATACTTTATTCAATATGGTGCCTCTTCCTAAGGTTATGTTTTATGTACTGAAAAAAAAAATATATATTTTTTATACTTTTAATTCATTTGATATATTTTAAGTTAAATATAAGGTTTGGTTTTAACAAATTCGAATTTCAAAAAAATCTCAAAAAAATATAAAAAAAAAGTGGGAATTTAAAAGAGCCACACAAAAAATTGTTGCAATTAAAAATGACGGAAAAATATAAGAGGATAAAAAACACACAAGTATATAGTGTATTAATGGAATATAAAATGAGAAAAGAACCATGAAAAATATGTGAATCAGTTTATTTCTATTGCAATATTTAGATTCTCGGCTATGTAATCCAGCCCAACGAGGCAGCTCTCAGATACAACCCTACAGTGATCCTTTGAATAGGTTTTTAAAGTGCTTATAATTTCGTTTTGAACATTTTTATATTCTTGCGAATTTATATTTAAACTTCCGAGAGATCCTAGGGCTAAAGCAACCTCATGTCTAACCATTTCATGTTCCTCAACATTTTTCAAAGAGAAAATTAAATATTTTAACGAATTTAAATGTAATGCTTGACCTAACACAAAAGCAACTTCATGTCTAAAAATTGCTGATTTTTTATCTTTTACTAATACTTCACCTAAAGCATTTAAAGACAAATCAGTTTCCATATCTCTTAATTTAAATAAAGCTTCATACCTTAATTTTAAAGGAACGTTTTCATTATTTAAATCTTCAATTAATTCATTAACACTTTTGGTATTATCATCTGATGAAAATACTATAGGGTCTATGGTATTAAATTTTTTGGAAACAAATTCATCATTTCTTTTTTTTTTTAATACATCTTTTATGATACCTTTATCACTACATGGGCATGCCGTATATTTATTTTTTTCTAATAAAGAAATCAGAGCTAATTCACAAGTCTCACGAACTTCCACTTTTTCATCATTTAAAAATGTTTTTATTACTTCAATATTTGAATCACTCCCTATAGCTGCTAACCCTTCGGCAGCTTCATGTCGAACCATTAAATTTTCTTCTTTATCATTTAATAATTTAATTAAAATGTCATTACACTTTTCATTACTTATTTGACCTATAACATAAGCTATTTCATGTCTTAATAATACACTATCATTATTTTCTAATGCATAGGTCAAAATATTTATTACCTCATCTATATCGTCTTTATATATTTCTCGACATTCATATAATGCTCTCATTTGTTTTTCTATATATTCATTTCTTGTATCTACCAAGTACTTTTTAATAAAATATTTATTATTGCTATCTTCATACTGAATTAAGCGACTTCCTGTGCTATTCAAATTCCCTACCATTTTCATTTTCCCCTCTTTCATCCCTTGTAAAATATACACCTAGCTACTTCTTACTTGTGCATAAATGCTTTGTTATCTCTTTTAACTTTTCTATGTTCTCAAATTTTTGTCTATTATGTTTATACACAGTTATACAATATTTTTAAGCGCAAGTGGCACTATAATATTTTTTTTATCAATGTTCTTATGATATAAAACTGGGACAAATGCTTTGCAATTAACAGAATATTCAAGCACATAGTGATGCATCAGATATTGAGAACGGTCCTGGGTGTCTTAAATACTGACTTGCATTTCCCAATAAAAAAATATACATAAGTATTGTGCAAATCTATCCTAAAGTTCTGGCAGCAGATGTGGTAAAATTTTTATACCAAAAAAATAATCCTTATATTAACCATATGAAATAGAAACTAACCTTTTTCCTCTCAGCTTTAAACTTGTATGTTCATATGTTTTTTCCTCCTCTTCTTTGGATATCAAAAACTTATAGGTGGGGAAAGTTGCTATTCACTGTTTTTTCCATATATTCATATGTAGTGGTATAGGCTACATTCTATATATATGAAAATTATATGCATGCCCATGTGATGACAATACATTATCTTTATTTTCTTTTTCAAGCTTCGTAAAATTTCACATTTCCTCTCATTGTGCCTTTTTAAAATGAATACTTTATTTAATTTTTTTTTTTTTTGTGAGGAGAGAGTGGCCAAGGAAATTATTTTATAATTGCACAACAAAAAAGGAAGCTATTTGTGATGAATTATTTTTATTACATATGATACGTAATGAAGTGGAAATTTTTTTTTCTTTTCCTACAATAAAAAAAAAAAAAATAATAATAATAAAATATATATACTTTTCTCCTACATACAATACTCATTTGTTGCTTAAAAAAAAGGAAGAAAAAAAAAAAAAAAAAAAAAAAAAACGAAAAAATGAAAAAAAATTAATTATATTGAGCTGTGTTTTTTTTTTTTTTTTTTTTTTTTTTTTTTTTTTTTCTTACATTGTCATAAACATGAATGCAAATTCATATTACATATACAAATAAGAATATGCAATCCTTGTTCAAAAGCTTGTATATATAAAACACAGGTTGTTGAATTTTTGTGCAAGTGAACCTAACTTTAGCAGCTACATTTTTGAATACTTGATTGATTACCACTTCTACTTTTCGAGGATGTCCCTCACCAGCTTCTTTTTTTTTTTGAAAAGATAAAATGAAGGGAAAGTACTTACTAGGTAATGACAACACAACAGAAGAAAACTTAGGTTACAATGATGAAACGTTGTCGACAACATATTCGGAAAATAAAGCTTTAACAAACAAGGAGAAGAAAAAACTAGAATACGAAGAAAGAATGAGGAAAAAAAGAGAAAGACAGTTAAAAAGAGTAAAAAAAATAATTACAAAAAGTAATTTAACTTCGCTAAATGTCCTAAAAAATGAATTACTAATTGACATCCCAAACACTATCCTTAATGGAGCAGTTGAACCAACGAATACTCTGCTAAAAGGAAAAAATGACCAAAATGCAAATTCAAAAAATGTTAATACAAGTATAATAAAAAAAGTAAATGATAATTTAAACGAACCAGAAAAACAAGAAGATGAAAGGAATAGATTAATTAAAACAGAAATAGAAAAAAAAAACGGCAAATATAAAAAATTGTGTTTTATGGAAAATATATCGAAAAAGAAACTGATGAAAAAATTAAAATATAAACAAAAACAAGACAAAGAGGCAGAAAAGGAAAAGTTGTTAAAAAGTATAGAACAATACAGATTAAACAATAACGAACGTAATTTTATCATTCAGTTTAACACAAACAATAAAAATCAAAACCAAGAAGGTTTAGAAAAATTATTTCAGACATATAAAGATATGAAAATTGATTTGCCAAATAATTTAAGAATAATAAAAAACAAACTACAAAAAAAAAAAAAAAAATTTTTGGAATGCAAAAAAAGAAATCAAGCACAAGCAACTTCTCGACATGATGACGTCGAAAAGAAACCCAAAGTACTGAAAAACGAGCATCATCAAATGGATGAAAATGAACATGTTCTTTCTCATCCTGTTGTAGAATATGGTTCTAATATAAAGTCATTAACAAATGAAGGAAATTATGCTGAGGATTTAAAGGATCATAATCCTGAAAATGTGCTTAGCAGTAGTAGCCACCTTTATATAAATGAAAATCCTCACAAAGGGGCGTACAATGATGAAAAGTATGACTATGAAATAATTGACATTGTAGAGGCCGACAATTCTAGTCACGATAATGACAGACTGGATCATGTGAACAGAGGTGGTGATGAAAATATTAAATCCAAGGACATTCAAGAGGAGGGAAAAAATGAAGAAATGAGAAAATCTCAGAGCAAAAAAAAGCAGAGTGAAGAAACAAAAACGGATGAAGAGAAAAGGAAAATTGTGTACAAAAACGTTAGTATAAACAGAAAGGACAGCATAGAAAAGCTAAGACAAGCATTACCTGTCCTTGGTTACGAACAGGAAATTATTGAGGCTATTTTAAATTATGATGTTGTATTCATAAGTGGAGATACAGGATGTGGTAAATCCACGCAAATTCCACAATTTGTATATGAACACGGTTTTTGCACAAATGATTATCTTATCGGTGTCACAGAACCGAGAAAAATAGCTGTTAAAAGCATTTCGAACAGATTAAATGAAGAATTAAACATTAACGATGTAGCTGGGTATCAAATAAGATTTGAAAAATCGCATTTTTTAAAAAACAGTAAAATAAAAGTTATGACGGAAGGTATATTACTAAAAGAAATTATGAACGACTTTATTTTATCCAAATATAGTGTTATCATCCTGGATGAAGCACATGAAAGAAGTATAAACATGGATTTAATTTTAGGTCTCCTATCTATAATTTGTAAAATCAGAAAAAACAACTATTTTGCATATAAATCAAATATGATTCCAATTAAAGTTATTATTATGTCTGCAACCATTGATGAAATCAACTTTTTTGAAAATCAAATTTTTACAAATTATACATCCATCAACATTCCAACGGAAAAGGTTCCAGTGGTAGATCACTTTCTCTCCTACACCCCAAAATACTATATTGAAGAAGCTAAAAAAAAAGTTATACAAATCCATAAAAAATTACCACCTGGTAGTATATTAGTATTCTTAACAAGTCAGGAAGAAATTTATCATTTATATAATATGCTCAATAATTTAAAAATGTCCAAAGAAAATGCAGAAGAAAATATTCAAACCCTTGATCTAACTAATGAGGAAAAGAAAAAAATTCAAGATGAAAATATATATTCCTTTGATTTAAGTGAAGATGAAAAAAAAGTGAATGAGGACAAATGCAGTTTTTTTCTCCGATCAACTGATGAAAACAAGGAAAAAAGAATTATATTTGAGGTATCCGATGAGGATGATGATGATGATGATATACCAATTCACAATAACTCTTTAGCAAGTAAAACTGAGCAACGTAAAAATGATATCGATAGGAAGATAGAAAATTCCAGAATATTGAGTAATCCAAACAATAGACAAGCAGACCAAACTGATAACAAAATAGAAACAAACAATTTGGAAAAAACGAAAAACTCGAATGATGATTTCATTCATGAAGAAAGTCAGACAAAAATATTTATTGCTGGGGAAGAAGGCTTAAGTTCAACGGGTTATATAAGTGAGGATGACAACTACAGAGAAAATTCCCACAATGATGATGCTCAAGTGATGGATAACAAATCGGATAATGAACAGAGTGAAAACTGTGAGTCAAATGAAGATGATAATGAGGTGAAAGAAATAAAACATCATCAAAATGAACACTCAACTGAACAGAATAAAGAAAAAAATCCAAATGATGTTGAAATAAATAATAAAAAAAAATGTAAAAAGGAATCAAGTATTTGGAAAGGAAGTGACGGATCAGGTAAACTAAAAATTTTTAAGCTCTTTGCAAATTTACCTATGCACGAACAAATGCGTTTATTTAAAAACCCGAAGGACAATGAACGTATTTGCATTTTAAGTACAAATATAGCAGAAACATCCATTACTTTGCCAAATATTCGCTATGTTGTTGACTGTGGAAAAGAGAAGAGAAAAATGTACTCAACGCTAAATGATTATTCATACTATATTATTGATAACATAAGTAAAAGTTCTTCACTTCAGAGAAAAGGAAGAGCTGGTAGAATTTTACATTTGTTAAAAAAAAATAAAAAAAATAAAAAGAAAATAGAAACGGAAAAAGGACATGTGTATAAATTATATTCTTCAAATTATTATAATTATTTTTTCAAAAAGCATAATGATTTCCCAATTTTAAATTATCCACTTGATTCTTTAATTTTGTATTTATTAAGTTTTAAAATCAAAAATGTAGAAAATTTCCCCTTTATTAATAAACCAGAAAAATGTAAATTTGAAGAGGCAAAAAAAAGATTAATTTATCTTAATTGCGTTCATTTTGGCTACAAAGACATAGAATTCCTTTTTAAAGACTTAGGGGATAAAATGGCTTCAAAAAAGAGTATTGAAAATCATATAAACATGTTTAACCCACAGAAGAAAAGCGGAATTACTCTTGCGGGAAGTTTCATTTTGTCCTTACCAATCAGCACGAGATATGCTAAAATTTTAACCGACGTTTGTTTAAAATCATTAGCTATTAACCACACCAGCTCAATTCCCTTAGCATGTCTTTTAGTCTCGTGCTTATATTTAGAGTCTATTTTCTCCTATGATTACAAGCTCAAAGTCAAGTATGGCAAACGAGGAAAAAAAAAGAAAAGAAATCTAAATGAAAACAATACTTGTAATAATAGTCAAATGAACGGTAAAAACGACATCCATAGAAGTAATTCTAATTTAGTAAATTTAATTTTTAAAAAGAATGCAGAACATGAAGTTCAAACTGATAGGGATAGTAGCTCCTCTTCCGATTTATCTTCCGATGATACATACCTAGACGAGGAAACCTTGTCAGAAGATGGATACAGCAATAACAAAACAAGTGATAACCTCCTTGATAATTTTAAATTAAAATTCGATAATGACATTGACTTTTATCTGAACATATGTATCTCCTTTTATTTTTCAAAAGAGAAAAATCATTTTTGTAGTATTATGCAGCTGGACCAAAAAAAAATGGAAGAATTGATTAAATTGTCGAATCATTTAATGAAAATAATAAATTACAAATTTAACAAAAATATTAATTTTGATTTTTTAGATAAAAACCCATCAGATTTATCGAAAAAAATAATCCACTATGCAGTTATTCAAGGATTTATAGATCATCTAGCAATCCGTTCTGACCTAATACATAACAATTATACAAGAAATTCAAATTTAAGTTCTAATAAAAAAAATGCCTATTTCTCGCAAAATATGAACACCCCAATATATATAAATTCCACTTCATTATTGTATAAAAACAGGTTTGTATACATAACTTACTAAATGTGCAAAAACTAATGGTTATTTTTAAAGCACTATGTCGACAATATGAGTATTCATGCGATCATGTCTATATATATATATATATATATATGGGCACTTAAGTTTTTGATACCCGTACTTTACGTATGCATATCATTATTTATCACCATCTCCATTTATGATCACATTCACATTTTTAGGCCTTATCCAAAATATATACTGTATAATTATATAATGAAGAACAAAAAGTCTTACGTTATGTATGATTGTCTACGTATAAACGAGTCAGACCTAGGAAAAATGAAAAATGTTTGTATTTATATTAATGAATATGAAAAAATACCACCAGCTAAATATGATATGACAAGAGATAAAATTGTCGTTTGTGTAAAACCGTTATATTTACCATGCTCGCATTATTTACCCATGACAGTAAAGGAGTTAAATGAGAATGATTTGTTGTTTTATAACTACTTTGCTTTGTTTATATTAGATGGATCCATGTTTTCAAAAATGTCATCGTTCCATGTTTATTACACCCATTCATATAATGACATTATCACATGCAACAATCAACATGTAAAGCAGTTTATAGATGCCCTAAAGGACAACAGAATAAGTAGTAGGTAAGCATTCTTTCAAGTAGATACATGTCTGTACGATGTGTGTTTTTTCCTTTCAGTTAATTCATCCGGTCGATAAACGTATCACATATGTGTGCTAGTAAGAGCGGAGAAATCTGCCCTATTATGAACTTACCTGGGCAAATGCGTCTTTGTCAGTGCATTTCAAAAATACATAAATGCGTAAATATTTACCTCTTTGCAGGTTGACCTTAATTAATAAATGGAAAATTCAGAGCGATTTTTTAAAGCAAGAATTCATATCGCTCATTGGAAAAAAAATTAGTGTACATAATGAACAACATATCGATAAATTGTGGCCCCCTTTAGACTGAGCCAAAAATGTATGCATATATATACACCTTTATATGTACAAGTGGGTGTATAAAACTGTAAAAGCTACACATCGTAAAGATCAAAAGGACTTGTTATTATGGAAAATTTTAAGATTCTTATTTCCCATGGAAAAAATTAAACATGAATTATTTATTAAACCAAGTGTTTATTATTGTTGTATACCAAGTTTTACATTTCATAGGCGTTGTGTAATATTATAAAACCGCGGTTCAATTCTAACAAATGCTATTTGAACAATATTTTCTTCATTTATACAGCTCATCCCTCGTTTTTAATCCAAAAACGAAACATTTTTTTTTTTTTTTTTTTTTTTTTTTTTCATAGCGTTTATTTTATTTTTCACATTTTTTTAAAATATTTACAATACAATCGTGTTAACTATGAGCCAAATGCAAAAATATTTTCCCCTTATTCTTAAATGAATTTGGAATGGTTTTCTACTATGAACCGTTCTCCTCATTTGATTTAATATACTTAAAATTTTAAAATTTATTAATTTTATAATCTTTGATTTTTTTTTTTTTTTTAAGTCCCCTATTCTTATGTTAATAAATAAAAAATATGATGTTCCATTAATTCCTCCTCCACAGCAAATGTGATAAAAAAAAAAAAATATATATAACACACATATGCACACATCTTGTATATGTACACATATACATAAATTTCAATAAGGAAATAATATGGAATGCTGAAAAGGTTATTAATAAATTCACGCTAAAATTAAAAATTAGTGAAGATAAAAAATGATATGCATTCCCACGTTTTTCATAATTCATCCATAAAATTCCTCTTTCATTTCTCGTTTGTGGGTGGTAGAGTAAACACCGTGTCTCTTCTTGTAATTCTTTTGTATACAGCAGCGAAGCTAATAAGTTTTTCCTCGATGTTATCCCTTTGTCTTTCTTTAGAATCCAGCATTATTTTGAATAGTCTCTTTCCGTCAGCTTTCATACTTATTCTGTGAAAAGAAATTAATTACAACAGGGGAGAAGGGGGTGAACGGCATGTAATATACAAGGAAAAATTCAAACAATTTTCAGAAAGAGAATTTTGTATACATTCCACGCACACATATACATATGCATAAATGAACATTTGTGCATGATTATATTTGCACCCATTATCATACTCACCTCTTTCCAACAATCTCGCTAGGTGCTACAATGTCCTCCAAAATTGAGTCATATACACTCGTCAAAGTTCTCGACCTTGGAATTATTTTAAAGGACTTAGTTTTCTGCTTAGCTTTTAGTATAGTCCTCTTTGCTACTAATACAACATACTTTTTGGTTTTCTTTTCCAGTTCGTTAATGAGTTTTCTTTGTATTTTCCTTACATAAGTTGCGTAAATTTTATATGGAATGTAGATTAAAATAGTCTTTTTTTTAATTTTTTCAACTTCTATCAAATCACAAGATAATATCTTGATTTCTTTCGCATCATTTTTTATGTCCGACGAGCTCGATAACTCAATGTCAATCAGACATTGTGCAATTTCTCTTTCTAAATCACTAGGGTTATTTTTAAGAATTTTTCCTTTAACAGAAGCCATTTTTGTACTCTTTGTTTAAAATTTTCGTGTGCACCCTGCAAAGTTACAAAAAAGTTTGGTTTTATTTTCCCAAATTTTCTTAATATGATATGTTTTATATGTACACATACACTTATATGTAATATAATATACACACAAATATCCGTACACAAAAGGCACACAATTATATGTTCACAAATTTGTTATTCGTAGCGTAGGGGTCCACACAACACTAGGAATGTAAACCAAATGCATTCGTGCAAAACCATGTATAGCATATATTTATACTATTTGTTGCACAGAAAAAATATTCACTATATATATGTATTAATATATGTTTAGTAATCTATGGGTATTCTTATCTTTTTAAACTATACACTAATATATATTTTTCTATTTTATGCTTTTACTTTTCAGTTTTCTTTTGCTGTGTTTCAAATGAATGTATATAATTTCGCATTCTTTGCTATGCTTAACAGCTTAAAAAGAGGTTTAAATGTATGTTTATATGTACACTTCAAATTTTGTTTATATTGTATAAACAGCATATAGCGTAAGTAGTAAGTACATTTCTCGCGAAAGTTTCATAAAAATATGCTTAAAGCTTTGTGTTTCCCCTCCTCTTTCCCTTACCTTTTTTTAATAATAATGGGATGAAATATCTTTTACCACGGATAAAATATAATTTGTATCACTACATCCAGTAAGTTTTATGTTAAAACACGTAAAACAGAAATGTTACAAACAGTGATGTGAATTAAATTTTCAAGTATTTTTTTCCTTTTCAGCATAACTTCAATTTTGATTAAATTTTTTTTTTTTTTTTTTTACAAATTCCAAAAGTATATAAAATGTCAAAAAAAGCATTTTAATTTTTTTAAAGCTTTTTTTTTAATTTTTATTTTGCTTAATGTTCTTCTCACCATGTGCTACATATTTATATATGTATTGTAGCTGAAATAAAATAAAGTGTATTCAGTAAGAACCGTCACAAGCTATTCAGCAATTTATACATATATATATACATTTACATATACTTAGGTGATATACTTCAACATATACATATATAACGCTTAATTTTTTTATCTTTTTTTCTTTAAATATATAAAATTAATTTATCTCAATTTTGTAATCGTAAATTTGGTACATCAAACACTCTTATTTTATCGTGTTACTCTCATTTTTTACTTTAAAACACAGCCAAACCATTTGTGCAAGGAACCCCTGTGTACACCGCTTAGGGCTCTATTTTTCCTTCCCTCTCCCCAATGCAAAAAATACAACATGATATAAATAAATATATCTATTATATATATATATATATACATATATGTATACATATTTATGTGTGTACATACTTAAATGTATATGGAAAATTTAACCATGAAGCCGAGAAAAAAAAAAAAAGAAGATATGTTTCATGTCATTTTTCCTCATCCCTAATTTTGAACAAACTTAAGTTTGCAATCACGGCAAATACCTTTTTAATAGGTTTATGTATATGCATTACCCCGTTACTTAATTTATTTTATTTTTTTGTTTTTTTTATTAATACCATTTATAAATTAAGATATGTGACTCGAATGCATTTTTATAAATGTCACTTTGCATTTACGTTATTATAAATAAAGGTTAAATCTTGTAAAAAATTAATGACCTGATTCATTTAAGCTGTTGAAGGCAAATGTGGTATACTACAGGATAAATACAAAAGACTCTAATATTAAATAAGGAGAAAAGGTAAAGAGATAAAAACACCATTACATTGATAAAAGCCTTAGGAATATATCAATTTCTGTTATGCAAATCTTTTATGAGTACATCTAACAAAAGGTGGGTGTGGAGGAAATATACAGAATGAACATGTTTAAACATAGCCTCTCAGAATACCACACGATGGTCGTAAAAGTAACGTACACATATGTGCATACACTTCAATACATACGAGAAATAAGCATGCCCTAAGAACTTATCAACCCATGTGAGGACCAAAACACAATCGAGATTATACAATATACACATCTGAATAAACAAGTTTAATTGTATACATGCCTGTCAGTGTATCTTCCACATCTTATGCAATATATTTATAACACATTTTTGCATTTTCCAGCAACATTTAATGTATCTTTTCTTTTTTTTTTCTTTTTTTTGTGAATATTATTACTCTATCCTCTTTGTTCTTGCACGCACAAAAATATAGGAATCTACTTCTGATAAATTTGTTGTGTATATAAAAACATCGTATGGTTATCCTATGGGTATTTTCTTATCCACGTACATATACATACATCCAACTAAGTTCGAGTAGAGCTTCAAAAAAAACGAATTCATTAGAAAGTGCAAAATGCCGAATAATCACCTTTTGGATAACACCTGAAATTGAAACCTTCCACATTGAAAAGAGCACAAAAACGATATAATAATATTTTAAACTAGTTTGTTTTTGTCCATTTAAGAAATATATATATGTACATATATATATATATATATTAACAACACGCACACTTGCATTTTAGATTTACGTGCTAAAAATTTAGTCAACTACTTCTTACACCGAATGTGTTGTAAAAAAAAAAAAAAAAAAAAGTGAAATTAAAAAAATATATTTTTAAGAATACATGAAAAATGAGTATCTAGGTATATTGTAAGTATATTAGATACACTGAGTTATATGATTATATTACCAGTTATCTAACTCTTTCATGTTTCCTAATTTATATCCAAAAGGGAAATGCTCACAATTCTACCTTTTTTTACAAATGTTAACCATCACAAGCACTAAAAAGTCTTTAAATTAAAAGTTGTAGATCAAGCGTGATGACAAAAAAAAAAAAAAAAAAAAAAATGTTATATATATATATGTACATATATATATATATAATAAAAGAAAAAATAAACAGTTCAAAAGGAATTAAAATTATGTAGGAAAAAATTAATTGCAATGAATATGTGCCCTTTTTTTAAACTTAACAAATTAGTTTTTTTTTTGTTTTTTTTTTTTTCTTTTGTCGTCATTGTGTATTACTTATAACCTTTGACATCAACTCCTACCTTTTAAAACCGTTGTGAATGTTTGTGAATAGTTTGATATAGTACCCTCCTTCCTTTTAATGAACAGATTCTCACATTTCATATGAGCTAAAAAATTAGCACCCACTAGGAGAAGTCTGACCTGTAATAGCAAAAAACTTGCAAAGCCAACTCTTTTGAAGCATAAATCAAAATACACACCTGCTCACTTTCACTTATAACCATATCCAAACGGAAGTTCACGATATTTGCACGTATTTAAATGAATTTCTACCTGCGTGAGAAACGCATTTGCTCGAAATGTTACAACATCAGAGGTAGCACCTTTCCCCATAGTAAAAAATCACAGCATGTAAGGCCTTTCAGCCAAGTACAAATTCCCAAAAGAGTTGGGTTCATGAAGCCAGCATTTAAATTAAACAGAAAAGCTCAGAAATATATAGTCAATGTGCAATGGTTAAAAAGTAATAATACAAAAGAGCTAGAAAAGTTGTGTAATAACATAAGAAAAGATGCTAACTCATTTAATAGCTATGAAATCATCGATTTGATATATTATTTGAGTAAACATTCGAACAAAAATGTCTATCTAACTATTGAGCCATTGTTATTTCATTTTTTTCTGAAGTTTAATACATCCATTAATTTAAATGGTGTATCAATACATAGACTGTTAAGAGTACTAACAGAATATCAAGACTTAGTGTATAGAGAATGGATTTACTCAATTGCAAAAATTATTTCCAGAAAACATGCACATATATCTATGAGAGATATTCAACTTATATTAGATGACTTAGCCTTGTTTTATGACTTTCAAATACATTGTCAAATTATTCCATTTTACAACACAATTATAAAGAGAATTCATGAACTTGAAATAAAAAGACTGCCATTTCTTATACATGTTATTGGAAGAATTGGTTGTAACAACCAGAATTTAATAAATACTCTAGTTACTACATTAAAAAAATATATTCTAAAAAATGATTTATACAGATCCGATTTTTCAGGACTACTATTAAGAGGTTTAGCAAATCTTAAAGTGTTACCTGAGAAAAATATTTTATATCAGTTGTATAAACCAGTAAAAGAGAATATATATTATACAAATATCAAATATATATCATGGTGCGCTGATGGATTTTCAAGGTTAAATTTTTTCTCTCCTTTACCTTTACTTGTAAATCAAATGTTACAACTAAAGGAAAAAATTACTCAATTAGAACTTAATGATTTTGTCTCTATACTAAATTGTATTCAAGCGTATATATTAATAAAACAGTATAATAGCAGCGGAAAAAATCTACACATGCTAGAACAAAAAAAAAAGAACTCAGATCATTCAAGCGCAAAAATTTCCCTTCCTAATGATGATAGAAACTCCTTTAAACAATCCACCATTCCCATTACATCCACCGATGGAATTTCCACGAAATCGAAATTAAGCGAAGATAATCATTGGAACACCACAACCTTAATTCCAAATGAACAAAATTGTAAAAACAGAAAACACATTTATTTTAGTGAAAATATAGAACATATACATCTTAACAGATACGAGAATGAAGACCTTACACATATGCGAAAAAAGAATAACTTAAATATGATACACGAGAATAATGTAAACAATCAAGGGAAAAAATACGATTCCATCCAAAGGAGCCCAACAGATAAAATAAATCTCTATTGTGAAGAAGACCATACAATAGAGCAAAGTTTGAATAAAAAGAAAATTAAAAAAGAGGAAGAAATAGAAAAAAAAAATGAAGAATATAATCCTTCTGTTTCTACAAATGTAAGGAATAAACCAAGCTATTCATTATGCCGCAGTGATAATTATTCGAACTCCATTGGAAATGAAACGTTTTTACATGAAATGAATTCAATTTTTGATATAAATGACAAAACAGGACCTTTAGATGAATTATATGATATTTATTTAAAATTAGAAAAAATCATTTTGGAAAAAATCACGGAAAGCATATATAACAGTACCCCACCGTATAGAGTAATTATGTTTGAGTTATTAACCAGATTGTTTAGATTTTATAAAAAACCTATTGATTTAATTGTTCATATGAATACACATAGATATGATAATTCTTTATTATTGAAATATACCAACAGTCTACCACTTGTAATATCGAACAAAAATGAGAGAAAAATGAGCAATTCAGGATTATCTTTTCACGTAAATGAGTTTAACTTTTCGAATGAATTCTTTTTTAAAAATTCCCCAAGTAATAAAATGGACACACAGAAACATACTCAAGATGAAGAAAATAATCCATCCGAAAAGGATGATCAAAGAGATTATGTCGCTACATATACAAAAATGAAAAATGATGAAGATAAACAAGAACACAAAGAACAATTCCGGGATGATGAAATTAATAAACGTCTCCAGAACGTTGAGAAAAGAACCGTACTCAATGGAAAGGATACCCAGTTAAATGTAAATATACCATTGCCAAAAATTTTTAAAAATTTTCTGCATTCCATATTTTTTAGAACCCCAGCTTTAGGAGGTAGAACCATTATGCTGCTATTAATTGCACTGGTAAGATTAAATTTTGGAGAACGGGAAAAATTCGAGTATTCTAACAAGGCGGATTCTACCATTTTACCCTTCTCTAAAGCTAACGTAATATACAGACCTTTAACAAAATGTGTCATTCGTGAAATAATTAGAAAACTGGAATCATTTAATTCAGAGGAGTTAATAATTTGTGCAATGTGCTTAAACGAATTGGATGCTTTAAACTTAAATGATGAATTATTTTCATTATTAATTGAAAGACTTTTTAATTTAAGTAAAAACAATTACATGAGTAAAGACCAGCTGCTACAATTAAAAAGTGTGTTCCATTTCTGGTATAACCAAAGACGATATTTAATTGTGAAAAACCTACGCTTTAAGTCAATAAAACAGTTTAAAAGTTTTCTTTTTGTATAGTTCTCCTCTTCCTATAATGTATTTCATGCCTTCCCGCAAAATTTTACGTGCACATAAATGTACATACATAGATGTTCTCCTGTTTCTTGGGATTTGCCATAACGTCTGTTTATCTTCCTGTAGGTCTTTGTTCTTGATTTCATTAAACCAATTTTCTTTTCATTCACCACAACACACGCTAACCTGTACAATCATCACGCGCGAATGTATACATCAAAACACCCAACAGGAATTTACAATTTTTTGAATACCATTGACACAATTATTTTTTTGTATAACTCGATTCATCCCCTCATAATAGATTTAATAATCTTTAAATAAAACTCCTTAAACTTTTTGCACTGAAAACCAGTATAACAAAAAGAACATTTTCATATGACGAATACCAATACCAGAATCTCTCATTAAGCAAAAAACGTAAATTCTGATTTCTCATAATTAAAAATGCTATGCGCCAGCAAAAAAATAACCCTTATGAAAAATAATTTTACCACTCAAAAAGTGTAAAAGAACATATGAAAAGTATCTTAAAATAGTAATCTCCTTAGGAATTATGCACACAGATCCGCTGTCACTCTTTTTTTTTTCTTTTTTTTTTTTTTTTTTTTTTTTGCTAATATAAAATTCATAACTTCTACAACCTGCAGGTTATAATCCTCGATGGCCAAACAATTAACAAATAAATGCACTTATGTTCGAGTATGAATAAACCCTTGTATGGTTATGTATGTATAATACATATGTATTTTAGGAGGCGTGCGTTCCCACAATCCTTTTATCAATTTTTCCAAGAACGTAAGATATTGAAAAAAATTCCACTTTTGCTTCTCCTATGACTGCATACGCTTGAAAAAAAAAAAAAAAGTTTAACACCCAAGTGACAGTGACAGTGACAATGACACACGAAACATCATAAAGCATAATTGTACACAAAAGATTGTTCAAGAATATTAAACTTGTGCAAGCAATTGTATGAATAAATAAACATTCCCTCCACTCTCCCAGATTCATGTTTGTATGTATTTGTGTATAAATATAAAAAAAATTTTAAAATGCTATCATTCGTAAAAAGTGTTGGCACAGGTTTCGTGAGAGGTTTCTCCTGGTTTAGAAGGTATGTTAAAAGGCTTAGTTTCAAAATAAGTGTTCTTATGTATGCCCATATGCTATAAAATGTACACGCACATGTATACACAAGCTTTATGTACTAGCATTTACCCGTGTATACATGCACACTTAAATTAGCTAATTGTAATTTGTTTTAGTTAAAATGGCTAAGCAATTAAGCAAATTTAAGTATAAACATGTCCACAAAGCCTTTTGAAGAATTATTAGAACAATTTGACCCATGTTTATTTTACATATTCATATGCATATACTTTTTTGGAAATATTCATGATCCATTTATTAATGTTATCATATCATTGGAAACCCATTTTTTTTTCAAATTCCTAGTGCAAGTTGTCGTAGATTTTTCAGCGAAGATTATTTTTGGACTAAAGCGAATGTAGGTCCATTTTTCATTGGAATTCTAACTGCCCCTTATTGGTTCGCAGGAATAAAGGTATAGAGGCACCCCCTTTTTTAATTACCTTTTGGAATATAAAATGTAGCATTTGACAATTGAAGAATACATAACATATGAACATATTTATATACGTTTTTTTTTTTTTTTTTTTTTTTCCCTATCAAGTATCTAAGGGGGGCATATGCATTATTTAATCGCATCATGAAAAAATAAACAAAAGAAAACAACATCGTATACTCCTGTTTTTGTTTTATTTTCCTTTTTTTTTTTTTTTTTTATTGTAGAATATTTATTGGACATTGCGTTATGAGCAATTAAATAAACAGGAAATATTATCAGACAGATTTACCTGGTTGTATGAAAGAATGCTAGAGGACGAAGTACATAAAACACTTTTACAGAAGTTACCCTCCTATAATTTTAAAAATGATGGCCCAGAAAATATATTAGGGCCAAGCAAAATATAACACTTAATCCATTGCTATTTTTCATTCATTATTACACATTATATATGAATATATCATTTATTATTTTCCTTTTTTTTTCATTTTTTATTTCTTACATCTTAATGATAGCCATTTTAAAAAAAAATAAAAACTTTTTTTTTTTTTTTTTTTTTTTTTTTCTCCTCTCATTTTTACCCCTCCAACAATAATATAAGCAAATTATTACAATGTTTTTTTATTAACCATATCACATAAAATCATTATCACATTTATCCCTGTTTACAATACACATCTATTTAAGTAAGTGTTCATAAATCTTATAAAACATGCCATCTTCTCCAGAGGTAAAATTAAAATTGGACTACATTTATAACAACGAAGATGTTAGAAAAAATGTCTACCTTCCAAGTAGCGACACTTTTACTTTTCTTGAAGTTTTAGAAGATGAGGTTGAAACCATTTCTCCAAATGTTCATGTAGCTTTGGAAATGGGGTAATTTGAGAAAAACCTAAGAAAAATAAAAGTGCATAAAGGAATATGCGAGAGTATATGAAGATGTATATATATATGCATATAAGGACCATGAAAAGAATTGTACACCTACACAAATATATACATATATATATATATATATATATATATTGACTTACTATGGGCATCGGCATGTGTCTAATTTATGCCAAAAGAAATGTGTATGAATTAAGAGCGCCTAATGAGAGAGAAGTTGCACATATGTTTATCCTTTACCATCAGATACGAGTACATACATGTGTATGCACATGCATTTGCATACGTAATTTGCACTTGCATATGAACATATGTAAGCATACACACATACAACTTCTTCCCAATTGTTGGATCATATTACCACAGAACAGGAAGCGGTTATTTGGGGTTATCCCTACTCGAGCTACTATTAAAAAAGAACAAAAAGTTAGATCTCTTATACTGTGTTGATATTAACGAAAAGGCCTGTGAATGCGTAAAAAAATTAACAGTTGAAAATAAAATTTCATGCGTTGATATAATTAACACTGATTTGTTTAATAATTTGAGGAAGTGTAAACAATTTGATCTAGTCCTATTTAACCCTCCGTATGTTGTAACAGAGCAAGACGAAATGAATAAAACAGATATAGTTGCATCCTATGCAGGAGGTAAACATGGAAGAGAAATTATTTTAAAATTTTTATTAAATGTATATGATTATGTTAGTGATCAGGGGGTTATTTACCTACTCATGGAAAAAAATAACAAACCAGATGAAATTTTAAAACATGCAAATATATCAAACAAGTTCAATTACGTAGAATTGAAAAAGAAAAAAACACTTAATGAAACAATTTTTATTTACAAACTTAGCAAAAAATGTTCCTAGCAATTCAGTTCAAGGTAGTGAAATCTCTTATGCTTTTATTTTTTTTTCCTGTATATACGTGGTACACACCCATATGTGTATATGCTCCTATTTGTACGCACCTTAGGAAAAATAAAAAGCCGTAAATACATAATATAAACAAATCTCAACCAAGCCTGCTTTTTTTTCTTTCTTTTTTTCTTTGTCCTTTTTCCCACTTTGATTCAACATATGGAATGACACATATAGTTATTACCAGAATTTATCTTTTACTGTACACAGTCTTTTTGATATGAATACATTTAATAAAAGAGATTTATAATATTTTTAAAAAAAAAAAAAAAAAAAAGGTTCTCTTACACATGTTTATCCACTTTTTTGCTAACTTGTTTTACTTCTAAGTTTATGCAAAAATGAAAGTTAATGGATGAACAAATGTAAACAAACAAGAAAAATGAATACTTGTCTAAATATATGCAAGTGCACACTTGCAAGCATGGTGGGACTGTAATATTAAACTATAAAATGTTACCACCATATGATGTTGTGTAAGGTATACTATGTAAGGTATTATATAGAAATAAAACAATGGTGTGTGACAATAAGATGTAATAAACAAATCAACAAATATATAAAATCAAAATATATACAGAAATATTTCGGTTTATATTCAAATAAAAAAGGAGAAAAAAAAAATATATCACTTAATCTTCACAATTTAAAAAAAAGTAAAAAATAAAAGGATAAAATGATTAAGCTACTCTTTAAAAATAACCTTTTTAAAAATATCACCTAACCAGCATTACAATATAATTACTAAGTGTTTTTAAAGAGTAACAATTTTAGTTTCCTTATATGGGGCTTATTAAATACACATTGCGCCTCCTGCATTACTATTTAATACTTTCCACATGGAATTTTTTTTTTTTTTTTTTTTAATTCATTAGGTAATTCACTTTTCAATTAACTTTCTAATTAGTACTTTAAAATATTTTTTACGTTATTTATTTCTCGCTTTTGTTTACCCTCACACACACATATACACCACCACTTTTTAAACATTATAAAGGGACCAAATTAGGAAAATAAAAATAGCTATAGTTGAAATAAAATAAATAAGAAACCTGTTATTTTCCATCCACATAAAAAAATTTAGCCTCATAGCTTGTCGTCTAAAGTTTATATTTTCCTGATATAATTTTTCACTTTTGTTAACTAGTATATCAATTTTCTCTCTTCTTTCTAATATCTTTTCAATATTTTCGATGATAATATTTTGTATGTTACTAATTTTGTTTTTTAAGTTATGCACATCGTTGGATTCATAGTTATTGAAAATTCTCTAAAGGGTTAAATAACAGAGGGGGTACAAGATTATATATCAGAGGGCTTATCTTCAAACATATAATATATGTTCTTCAAGTGTACATGTGCATGTATATATGTGTGTTCTTTTTTTGTGGGATAACGTGTATATTCACATTTATGTAACCACAAAGGAGAACTTTCCAACTGCAATGTCCTATTTTGAAAAATAGGACAAAAAGTGTAGTTTTATGCTTTACCATATTTTCTCTCAAAACCGGCTTAAATTCTTCATCCAGTGATAAGGTAATAAAGTCAGACGTGTAGTTAAAATGCTTAAAAAATCTGCAAAATTGGGGAAATATATACGCACATGCACGTTTAGAATCATGCACTTATATATGTTCATGAACATTCCTGAAAATAAATGAGAGTGCTTTATTTTATAAAATTTAATCACTATTTAACACTTTGGATATTTCTTCTAGAAATGCGTAGGGGGTTAAGAAACCCAATTCCTTATCTGTCATGGCCATGAATGTGATTCCATTTTTCATAAGCTGATGAAAAACATAGCTAAACGGAAAAGAAAAGAACAAAAAAAAAAAAAAAAAAAAAAAAAAAAAAATGATTATACAGCAATTGCACACAAAAAGATGACTCTTATTGTTTTGTTTCATCTATGTATTTATTCTAATAACAATATCCTCATTTTTGCCAATTTCTCTTTTTCTTTTTGGTCAATTTGTCCCATTTTTTCCTCTCTTGAAACTGTACTCATCATAGATATATGATTTCCTCGCAGAATGGGGGGGTATAATTTCCAGAAGCAATCTGCTAATATTGGAAAAATTGCCCCCAAATTCGGTGTATTCTGCCAGTACTGTTTTGTCTAAAAGGGAGTAAAAAGGGAATACACAAAATATATGCATCTGGAGCATTTCCCCTAACAGATGTGTATATATATATGTATATATATGTATATATATATATATATATATATATATATATATATATGTATATAAAATTGCCATGTGCAACATATACTCAGCAAGTGCTATATATTTCATTTTTCATCCTTGTATGAATATTGCTTATCACCTCTTGCTACTAAACCATAAATTATAGACATTTTTTTCCTTTTTGGGGGGGGAGGTATTGAATATTTATTTATTTTATTTTTATTTTCTTCTTCCTAAATGAGCACAATACCAAAATGCTGACTTCTCCTTTGTAACCTTGTTCTTAATTCTATCACGTCTTCTTCTCTTTCCTATTTTGGCTTGTACACAAAGCTGCATGTATTTTTCCTTAAATGTGTTTACATATGCATGTGTTCACATAGTATTCATAGAACTTTACCCAAGTATTCTTAAACATAAGCTCCTTTTTCTAAGTAACAAGAGTTCAAAAATAAGCAATATGCATAGGGATTGAACTAGAAATGTAATTTTTATATAAAACAAGCATCAATAAAGAGGCTAAAAGTGCAATTTATAACCAAAATGATTAGCAAACTTTTATCACGCGAGATTTAAGCGTGTATTTATGCATAAGCTTACGAATGATTGTTTATATTCATATATATATATACATGCACATTTGCAAATCAAGGCACTTGAGAAAGCCTTTTTTTTTTTTTTTAATGGGTAAAAAATAGCACCTTAGTAGGAAATATTCTCAAAATAAATTCTCATGAGCATGGTAAAGTTTAAAGGAATTTTATACATGGGTGCATAAATTACGTCATAGTTAAAATTTGAGATCGGTGTAATGTAGCATGATCTCCGGAAATGTGCATTTTGTAGATATCGATTAATAGTATATAAAAATGAAAAAAGAGATACGATGAAAAAAAAAAAAAAAAAAAAATAGGATTAAGCCTATTTAAAGACTCTAAAATGAAAAAAAAAGTTAAAAAAGGAATTTTTTTTTTTTTTTTGAGTGGGGAAAGGTTTCTTGAAGAACACAAAATATGATGTGAATATAAATAACATGAAATGGAAGAATGCCTTGAGGAAAATCGAGTTGCAGAGGATGAGTATTCTGTATATGTGTTTGCATGCTTGTAAATTAAACTTATTTGTTTTATTTACTTTTTTTTTTTTTTTTTTTTTTTTTTTTTTTTTTTTTTTTTTTTTTTTTTTTTTTTTTCTTTATTTCTGTACAACTACGAAGTACACGTAAAATTAACATAGATTTAGCACTTATTCTACTGCTTGTGTTTCCATTTCCGCATTAAATTGGGGATCCACTGAATTAGTATTCTTACATTTTTCTGTTGTTACCTTTTTTATTAGTCTTAACGGAAAACTTCGAAACGACTTTGTACATTTTTTTTTCAGAACGATTTGAATTTATCTTACACATTCGCTAAAGCTGCTCGTAGGACACGTCGAAAAAACAAAACCTACATGCCCGCGAAAAAAAGAAAACTTATATATACACGTGTTAAACACTTTTTTGCTCACATTCGAGAAAAAGAAAAAAAAAAAAAATATATATATATATATATATATATAAATGAACAAAATGCACGCACATATACCCAGATCAGAAGAAATGTACAAGAATATTGTGCAGAATGTATTAGACGAAGTGTGTAAGGAAAAATTAAACAAGTATTATTTTTTAATTAAGCAGAACAAATTGCAATCCAGGGACTTTTCCTTAAGCAAAATAACCTTTAGAGATGAACCAATACTGAACTTAAATGATGATCTTAAAGAAAATGAAAATTTTGACCTAGTTTTTAACAATTCTGAAATATTTCAAAAAAAATCGAAGAAAAAAAGAAAAGAAAATTATTTATTAGAAAAACTGAAATCATCAAATGATATAATAACAGATGAAAAAATAGTAGGAAAATTAAATATGCTACTAAAATGTGAAAATACCAATAGAGAAATTATTTTAAAAAAATGTAATCTTCAGTCACTACATAATTCTTATTCTTTTTATGATAATATATTTTCGCAAAATTATTACATAATGGGAGATGAATACGATTTTCAAATATCTAAACAGCTAAATGGTTTATCTGTCTTGTCATTAAGTAGTTGTAACAACCTCTTTTTTACAATTTTAAATGAATTGAAAAAAAACAATTGTAAAAACCTAAAACAATTAATTAACGAAAATGTAAAAGTAGAATTTGATCAAAGATTAATACAAGCTGACTTATCGGGGAAAAGAAAGAGAAATTCTATATATGTCAATACAAACATGACTATTTTAAAAGTTTTTTATAAAAATAATATATACGCAATTAAAAATAAAATAGACGGCCATCAGCACGACATTAATGAAAATGTTATAGAAAATCCACACCTCTTATTTATGAATAAACAAGACGCGTGGTTACTTATTTTAAAATGCAAAGAAGAAACAATTTCACAAAGATGTATAAGTGTAACGGAATACGAAAAAGAACGAAAACATATTATTCATCAGTACAACTCTGTTTTAGATTCCTTTGAAAATTAAAACCCATAACCTGTTCGTGTCCTGTGTGTAGACTATTTCCCATTAAAATACATTATTATTTATTGTTTTTTTTAAGTATTGTGCAATTCGTTATATTTTATTTTCCTACTACTCCGTTTGTTTTTCTTTTAAAAAAATTTTAAGACCAGCTTCCCTTATCTTACAATTTTGGTCTCATAAAAAGCGGTATTTATCTATATATCTATCGCTATATACATATTTTTTTTTTTTTTTTTTGGTTTTTAAGAAGTCCTCATAGCAACAAAAAAAAAAAAAAAGGAAAAAAGGAAATTTTTTCCATAGTTGCAAATGACGGCATAACCACAGCAATAATTTGTTAAGACTTTTGTTCATAAGCTCAGTCTAACATATTCATTTTATACTTCACAAAGTAACATTCTTCCTTTGCAACTTTTACTCGTTGAAATAACTTCAAAATTATTAAATACTTACATTATTTATTTTTTTTTATAAAAATGGACAAAAATATGTACAATATAAATTTTCTCATTATTTGCCATGAGATGTTTTTATAAATAAATAAAAAAAAGTTATATTATTATCTAAATAGTTATGAAACAAAAAAAAAAAAAATAAAAAGAGATGAAAAAGAGATGAAAAAGAGATGAAAAAGCGAAGAAAATAAATTAACATTTATTTATTCTATTATAACTACTACTTACTTAAAACTTGTATTTTTTCACCTAAAATACATATATATTGTGTATATATATATACATATATATATATATATATACAACTTTTTATATACATATATCCTCTGCGATTTCGCATCATATGTATATTTTTTAAAAAAATACTAAGTGTAAATGTAACAATTTTTGGTTTACTGTTTTTTTTTTTTTTTTTTTTCATTTTCACATGTTAATACAATATTTTATTCTGAATACAAACGTCTAGTGAAAAAAAAAAAAAAAAAAAAAAAAAAAAGAATGAAAACGTATTAAAATGGCATAATTCTGCTAATTTGAATAAGAGAAACTGATTCAGTAAAAAATGATTATCTATTTAGTTATTTCTTCAGAATAATAATCCTCTAATAAGTAAAAATTTCACAGAAAAAAAAATTTTAGCGCCTAACGGCAAAAAAAAAATTCTGCATATATATATGCTAGGATAAGTTCTCACACTAGCACGTACATATGAGCATCATTTAATTAATCAGGTATGAGTTTTCTTCTAAAGAGTTGATTTATTCTGCTGCATTATGAAACTCATGCGGGGACGGACATCATATTATTACCAAACGTGTTTTCTTTTATTTTTTCTCAATGGGGTATATTACCAATTGATGATCAACACACAATGGGCATTTTTTTTTTTTTTTTTCTTCTCTTTCTTAATTATCCGCTAAAAGAACATCTATTATAATATAAATCTATTTTTACTACCACATTACAAACATTTTATTCTATAAAAACTAAAAATAATCATCTTATTTTCACTTCACCTCATTTTCTTTCCTGGCCAATAGGATTAATAATACTAATCAATTTTGTCTCCTTGGCATACATCACTTGATGTTTGCCTTTCCATGTTGCTTTTTTTCTCAATTGATTTCATAAAATTCCCTTCCCCATGAAAACTTTTATCTATTTTACCATATGATTCATGCTTATCACTATTAATAGTACTATCGCTTTTATCACAACAATTCCCAATAGATTTATTGAGCATTATTTGATAAGATCCAACTTTTTTCTTATCCAAATCTGCGATTCCATTATGCTCATAATAATAGCCATCACCCTCATAGACGTGATCATCATTTTCATTTTCTTCTATACCATCCCCTTCTGATTCCTGGAAGAAAAGAGCTCCTTTCTCGTGATTATGTGTATGTTTATAGTTTTGTTTACGATCGTCTACTTCCCCCATAGATTCTAATTTCCGATTACGCTCATCCTCTTTTTCCTCCTTCATGTTTACGAGGTCGTTTTGTTTACATTTGTTATTTCCTTTATTTGGCGATGTGTTTATTATTTTTTTAAAAAATCCTTTATTCATTTCATTTTCATAATTTTCTTCATAAATGGACGATTTCTTCCTTTTTTTATCTCCCACACATATTTGATTTTTTTCATATTCTTCTTTTTGGTATATTTTTTCCCTTTGTATTTTCATTCCATTATTATAATCATATATCCTTTTTTCTTTTTTCGTATGTATGTCTGAAACTTCCACAGAGTTCATTTGTTCTCTATCTAAATGTTCTTTTTCATATTTAGCTTCCATATATTCATCCTTCACCAATTTACTTTTTTCGCTAGATTTGTTGTATCTGTCTTTATTGTTATTGCTAGTTCTCTCGTAGGAACCATTTTGTGGAAGATCTTGCATATCATGTTGTAACATTTGTTCATTCTTCGAACCATCCTTTGAGACATGGTCGTTATTATTATTCTTGTTAGTGTCACCACCTTTCGCTCCATTATTGTTACTGTTGCTATTAAAAATAGAATTTATTTTCCTATTCAAAAAATTTGTCAAACTGAAGTTACCATCGTTTTTATTTGAATTATTCACTTCTTTTACTTCAACCTTAGAGGATGTATTCTTCCCCGGTGACATGTTTGTATCATTTAAATGATTTCCATTCAAAGATACTACACATGATAATATTTCTTCCTCTGAATTTCCATTGTAGTGATTATCAGCACATGCTTCATAATCTGCTAAATGGTTATTTTTTATTTCATTTTGTTCTCCACCAATTGTTATATTTTGTGGAGAATTATGCGAAAGTGAATTCGTACTACTATTCTTTAAATTGATGTTAGTATTATCATTTTCACTTTCATTCATTTTTGTATTATTGTTAATATTGTTATTAAGTGAGGAATTATCCCGTGTTTCCATATAATTATTATTATTATCTTCAATGGGAGAATTAACACTATACATATTTTTATTACTATAATCATTATCATTATTATAAATATCCAAATCATTTTCTGAATTTTTATCAGACTCTTTCTCATCATTTTTTTTGTCATTTTTTTTTTGTTTTATTATAAAATTTTTATTAACGTTTTCCTTTTTCTCTCTCTTTAGTGGAATCTTTATCGTCTTCTTGCTACTATTTGTTGTATCATTAGATATACCTTCTTTTTTCTTTTTTTTCTTTTTTTTTTTTTTTTTATTCGAAGAATTGCTATTTTGAGTTATGCTTCCAGTAGATAACTCTTTTTTTTTTCCATTACTATAACTATTGTTATTACTTATAATTACTTCCTTACTATTCTGACTTGGTAAATTATTCCTTTTTATCTTGTTATTTAAGTTATGGTTTTTGTTTGTAACGTTGTTATTACTGGTTTCCGTATCTTCACCTTCTTTATCCACTGTATTATTGCATTCTTTTTTTTTATCGTAAAACAGAGAGCTACTGCTCATGTTATTTGTTTTCCTGTTCTCATCATGATCATTTGTCTTATTTGATTTGCTCACAATTTTTATGATTTTCGCTTTTTTTCGTGTATTACCATAGGTACTACTGTTTGATTCGTCTTTTGTGTCAATTTCCTTCCCATCTGTGTTACTGGTATTACCATTGTTATTATTTGCATTGCTTGTGTTATTGCTATTACCACTATTGCTATTATTTTTGATACTCCCATGGGCGTCGTTGCTCTTACCACTGGCAGCCTCACTACTGTTAATGTTATTACTTCCACTGTTGTTGTTGTTATTTTTTTTTTTATTTGAAGAACTCTTTTTGGACGTTTTTCCTTGCGCGAAAATGTTCGCGTAATTTCTTTTAATGTCCTTAAAAGATATATTGCTGTCGTTGTAATTTAATGTGGCAAAATTTGAAAAGCTGCTTCTGTAAATATTGGGTTTCGAGTTATCTTTATCCTTAGTTATGTTATTATAATTTTTGTTACTATTACTATTGGAATCGTTGTTAATCCCCTTGTTAATTTGGTTGGTATTTTGCTTGTCAGCACCATCGCTGCCGTCTTTGGTTCCTTCTTTGATAGATTCCTTACTAGTTTCCTTAATGGATTCTTTGTTGATGCCTTTGATAGCTTCTTTGCTAGCTTCTTTGCTAGCTTCTTTGCTAGCTTCTTTGATAGCTCCTTTGATAGCTCCTTTACTAACTTCTTTGCTACGTTGGTTCTTCTTATCACTGTTTACACCTATATTTGTGCTACCGCTCGGGTCATGGTTGTTAACGTCCTTATGATTATAGAAATTGTTAACATCACTGATATGGTTATAAACAGTCATATCATTGTTATTGTTACTATTATTGTCAAATATATTGCTACTCGTAGTAAAGCTGTTTAAATTATTGCTTGAATTTTTCTCATTTTTTTGAATTTCTAATCTATTTTCCTCTTCCTCCGACAAATCATTTTCTTCACTCCAACATTCATGCCTCCTAAAAAAGGAAAAAGGTTCCTCACAGGAAATCCTTTTTCCTTCCTTATTGTTATCCGTATGATATTCTATATATATATATATCAATGCTTTTTGTAAAAACGATACTAAAGCACTGCTTGGTAACTTTTCGCCATGACTTATATAATAAGAGTTTTTCGATATACTTGCTTCGTTGAAAAAAGCATAAGCAGTATGTACAAATCCGTTCTCTACTAAATAACGATACACGAGTAAATTAACTTCATCTGATGATAAATGTATTTTCATTTTATTTATCAAAGGAACATTCACTCTTTTGGTTTTTTTCTTTTTGTATAAAAAAAAAAAAAAAAAAAAAAAAAAAAAAGGAATTAAAAAAAGGAACGAAACTATGTCATGTTATTTTTCGTATATGGTCATTAACGTAAGCTGTTAATTTTTTCTTCCTTCTTTTACATATTCTTTCATTTACTCTTACGTTTGCTTTCATATGCTTTTATTTCTTTACTTGCTTTACAATTTACCTTTGTGTTTTCCTGCTTGTTTTCCACTCTTTATTTCCCCCTTTTTTGTTTTATGTTTTTGTTTAAAATATGTAAAAAGAATAAGTAACTTTTAATTCTGTTTTGTTTTCCGTTTTGCATTCATTTTTTCCCCTTATCTCCTGAAACAAATAAACTTTTATATATATATATTCTCATACAATCAACATATATAACATAATTAAATGATTATATATAATATATACATAAATTAAAACTTAATCATAACAAATTGGGCTTTTATATATGTATGTTATATATACATTTAGCATAAAATATCTATTATTACATTGTATATAATTTATTTTATTTTATTTTTTTTTTTTTTAATTTTTTTTTTTTGGCTTCGCCTAATTATGTTATTATTTTTGTTGCTGTACTTATTTTGTTGTGTGATGGCATAGTTAATACTACTTTTTGCGCTTCAGAAATTTCATTTTTTTATTTTTACCTTTACGTTTATGTATGTACTGTGTTTTTTCCCCCCTCCACTAGATATATTTTTTTTTTCATTTTTTTTTTTCATTTTATTTTTTTTTTTTTTTTTTTTTTTTTTTTTTTTTTTTTTTTTTTTTTTTTTTTTTTTTTTGTAACAGATATAAAAAATATATCACTTTAAAAATTTTCATTCATCTTTTTTTTGATTCTCCAATTTACAATTCTACATTTCACACGTTTGGAATATTATTTCCTTTTTTTAAGTTTCATAATATTTCGTGACATTACCGTTATGTGGAAATTATACTTGCAAATATAGAGGGCTAAATGTATTTCATTATATGTATATATATCTTACGTATATGCGGCATATATATATTACATAAAATAATACATGTATAACCATTGTATGTGTTTCAGTTTATATCATTATAACTCACACGGATATTATTTCTTACTCTTTTTGTTTGATTTATGTGCATACATGAATACGCATATGTACATATATACATATATATATATGTTAAAGCCCAACTTTTTATTACATTTTAAATTATACTGTTATAAAGTAAATTATGTATTCCAATAATGATTTTTCATTGATATAAGAATCATAATCATTTTAAAACATTAATAAATATAATACTTACCGTTTACGTATTTTTCGTGTTTCTTTGTGAATATATTCAATGAATTGAATTGAACATTCTGTTAGGCTCTTTTATATTTAATTAAACATGGTTATATATTTTTGGGCTGTTATAAATATATGTATTTATTTATAGGTACATACATAAATACATACATGCGTTATGAACATAAATATATATGACTAACACATACCAAGGTTAAACATTTTCATGTATAACCATGTGATAGTAATTATGTATAGGTTCTACTTAAATCAGCTATTGATTTGTCCGTTTGTTCTTTTTCTATCTTTGCACTTTTCCAATTTCATATTTTATTATCTTCTTATTTTCCCTTTTTTTTTTTTTTTTTTTTACCTCACCTCCATGACATGTTATTGGACCCTGTATATGGACTAATTTACAAATTCTATATTATATGTTTGGAATGGTCATTCAGTAATTGTTATAAATAAATTATGATGTATCTAAAAAAATAAATAGCATATTCCAAAATATAAAGCATTCCTATATTTACTCTTTTTTCTAAAAAATGTAAAAAAAAAAAGTGGTCCAAATGAGCATGTAAATTTGTGTATGTGTGAGAGTATACATTTACATATATCTTACTGTGCTCAAATAAATAGATATATGTATGCAATTATCAATTTTGAAAAAAAAATGGAATAACAATATATAGTATTATAATATATAGAACATCCTCGTACACATTTCCAATTTTTTCCAAGAATGTTATCTTTTATGTACCATGTGAGCAGGTGTATAAATCCACGTCATATATATAAGATTATTCGTGTTCATGTGCTTATGCCATATTCCTTATGTACATATACGTAGTAAACTAATGATCCAACTAACATATTTACGGACATATATAATTCCAAATGGAATCCTTCAAAGAAAAACACTGTTTAATATGCCTCACCTTTTACAAAAAATTCCATTACAAATTCTTGGCAACAAAGGAGAAACACCATTAATTACATATAAAAGTAAAAAAAACAATCAAACGCGCAAAGAAATTAAAAAGTAGAACAGGTCTATGCACATACCTGTATTGCTATGTATATAAACAATGAGAAAAATGCCAATTTCATAATTATTCACACAATTCAAATGTGAAAAAAAAAACAAAAAAAACGATGTAATAGAAATGTACAATTTACACAGGATATTCTGTTTTTCATATGTAAAGGTTTAAATTTATGCAATTATTATGTTATATATTTATTTTTTCAATCCCGTACTATTCCTGTTATTTGCAATTCATTTTTGCAAAATGGAGTACATATTTTAGCCACTTGTTGCTTGTAAAATATATTACATAACAATACACTTAAATTCTCCTTAAAAAAAAAAAAAAAAACAAACGTACAAAAATGTTTAAATAAACTTTAGATTTGTTAATAACAAATTTTAAAATTTGTTATCAATATAGTTTGTCATCTTTTCATTTTTCTTCATTCGCTTACTCTAATCCAAAGTGGAATAGAATGAAGGGGCACAAGAGACCCGCGGTTTAATCGAATATTAGAAAAAACCATTTTATGTATTTGAATATTTCGTTGAAACGGAGAGATGTATAACAGCAGTTATGTACATCAATAGAGTTCGTGTTTAAAATATAAAAGATACATCAAACGTGAAAAAAATAAAAAAAAAAACTCTTAACAATATATATGAAAAATGCTTAACTTTAAAAAAATACGAAAAAATAATTTATTTTTTGATTATTTGTTAAAATTTCAACTAAACAAAAAATCAATAGGAAGAAAAAGCAAACATGTTCTTAAAATATTTACTTCTTCTATACCGATCGTATATGTGCGTGCATAACATATATCTATATATGCATACATACATAATAAATACATGTTAAAATGAAAAGGAAAGTATAACACGCTGGGATTATTACATTGAAATAAGTTTTATATAAAATGCCAGTGGGGGAATATATACATTACTATGCATAAATTGATAGAAGTACCAAAAAAAAAAAAAAAAAAACAGAAAAGGTGAGGGGAAGAAATTTTAAAAAGAGAAAAAGACAAGAAAAAGGAAAGAAACAGGCAAGAAAAAGACATGAAAATGGCAGGAAAATGACAGGAAAATGGCAGGAAAATGGCAGGAAAATGGCAGGAAAAAGAAACAAAGTAATGCGTTCACACAATGATGAACGTATATATACTTATTTCTATCTACTAGGTACTAAATACTTTACCTTCACTTTGCACAATCTTTCAGAATTTTGAGAGCATCCTAATTTTAGAAAACTTCACATTCGTGGATATGTATACCATTGGTATATATTCACATGTGCAAAATAAATATACACATCTTTTCCTTTCGTCATTTTATTGTTCATCTAACTTCTCACAAAGTGACAAGCTAATTTTGTAAAATTCCAAATAATGTATTAGAAAAAAAAAAAAAAAAATACAATGTATAAAAGCAATGAAGAAAATAAGGAAATATTCCCATGGAAATGGCTTTTCCTTTTAATGTATTTCTAAAAGAGGCAACGACATGTCGCACTACTTAATAAACAACTTAAGTTTATGCTTTTTTAAAATATAATGTAAATATGGTCTGTATCTATTAATTTTTATTTGTTGTTCATCAAAAATTTCATTTAATTTTTCATTATCCTGGGTTAACAACAATCCGTTCGCAGCTTGTTCATTGACAATCTGTAAAGAAGCAAAAAAATGATAAATGTATAATCGGTTAATTCGAAATGAAAAAATGTGTTATTTCATTATATTAGCAATAAAAGGTATATAAAGTAACACATATTTATGAAGAGCCCAGTGGCGCAGCAGTTTTTTTTTTTTTTTTTTTTTTTTTTTTTTTTTTTTGCAATTTATAATGTATAGATGGTAGAGTTGAATGAACAATATTTGATTATTCTATCTACCAAGAAAATATCTAAAAAAAAAAAAAAAAACAGAAATAAAAAAAGAGATACAAATATCTGTGCAAGCATTGCCTAAAAGTTGTTGCAAAAATTACCGTTTTCTTTAAGTGCATCAACATGTCTGCTCCTATCTTAATGAGACAGTACTTCACGACATCCTTATATTTATTAACAAGGTGTGGTATAAGGTTCTTGGCGAGCTCTATGTTTCTATAATAACTCTTTAGCAAATTTTTCCCCAGCAATAACTTCATAGTAATTCCTCCCTTATCCAAAGTGCACTGGTGAACGTCTACATAGGACAATATAATTTGTAGATCCTTCATACAATGTTCATACACAAGAAATATATTTACTACTTTTGGTGAAAAAAAGAAAGAATGCTTTTTATTAATTCTTAATTTTGATAGTAATATATTAAATTCATATTCAAAACCATTTCTGTGATCAATGCTTCTTCTCCTTTTATTACTATTTTTATTTTTGCTTTCATCAAATGCATCTGCCCATGCTTTAATTGGATTCATTCGAACTTTTTTTAAAGCAAAATCAGCAGATAAATCTAAGATAGATGTAAGCGTTAATAAGCATTCTCCTGATATAAAACCATTCACATATAATTTTTTATATAATTCCCTACACGTGTTAAATATCATAATATACAATTCTCCTTCTCTTTCTTTTCTAACAATTTTTTTTTTAAGAGAACTATGAAAAACATCATTCTTCAATTTACCTGTCTTATCCTTATTATTAGTATAACTTTCATGACTTCTTGCTCTTCTTTTTTCGCTGAATAATTTGTTTTTTATTTTTAATTTAGGTTTTTTTAAAAAACTATAAAATGTAGCAACATGTTTCTTTTGACACACATCATCTATACGCTCAAAATTTATCGTTTGATCAGTATCATATCTTCTTGCCATAAAATCCGTCGTACTGTTTCTTTGCAACTTTTGAATTCCCTTTTCACCCTTTAATGTATCATTATTGTTATCATCACCATCTCTGTTATTGTTGTAGTAATGGTAATTTAGTTCCACATCCTTCTTATCTTCACTACGTGGATCATCACTGTCGACACTATGAGAATTATGCATATTACTATTTCCACGTCTTCCCCTTCTCCTTCCTATCATTTTAGCTGTTGTGCAATTATCGTTCCTTCTGGTTCGCATACATGTACTAAAATAAAATGCATTTGTGCAAAAATTACTCCTTGATTTATTCTTATTTTTGATGTTTTTTCCTCCTTTTCCTATTTCGCTATTCATTAATGCCAAAGTTTTGCTATTAGTTCCTTTCGTTGAAATATTCAACTCAGATGGGTTTTTCACATCAATATTTAAATAGCTCTTTTTATCATAGTTATTATTAAAGAAGGAAGATATTTTCTTTCCACCATTATCAAAAGCGAATAAATTTTTATATGTTAAGTATTCCTCTAAGTTTGATTCATTATTTTTGTTATGGCCTCCTTCATAATTCATAATGTCATATATTACGTTATTCTCATCATTTGTCACGCACGTGACACAATTTTCCTGGGATCCTTTTGTCTCTTTTTCTTTCTCTTCTAAATCTTTTTCACAAATATCTATATTTGCCCCATTCACCTGATTCCACTCCTTATTCTCCTTTTCCTGTTCTTCCCTTTCACACTCATAAGATTTTTCCTTTTGAATTTTTATAATAAAATTATCGCTCATCAATAGTTCGTTCTCCCCTTTGTCTACATTAGTTATATTAGGGGTATCTTCATGAACCCCTTCTGCAATATTTTTCAAATCTTTATAATTGTTTAACAAATTTTCGTCCTTTTTCGTAATGTTCTCATAATTCACATTTTTCATCAATTCCTTATGATCCATATTGCTTCCTTGCTTCACATATTTTTTTTCTCCTTCCTCGTTTGTCCCACTCTCTCCATCTGCTTCTTTCATTTCAGTTATCTCTTTCATCCGAATACCAACATTATGATCATGCACAGAATTTTCTATGTTTTTTTTTTTTCTTCTTCCTCCCTGTTCATTCGAAGCTAATACATCACTCTTAGCATCTTCACTGCTTAAACTTTCATTATCTGCACTAGTCCTAACCAGTAAATTATCACTCAACGTTTTTGGCAAATCGGTGGCATGCTCAATTAGTCTTAAATTATATTTCGGGTTGAAAGTCTCCTTATCATTCTTGTTATCAACAATGCTATCAATGACATTAAAATTTTCCTTCTCTGTTGCAGTTCTTTTGAATTCTCTATAATTCATTTTATTTATAAGACGATCATATGTTTTAATAGAAATTTTGTCATAGTTAAAAGCGTTTAGGTTTTTAATTTTACTATTTTCGCATACCTTATCAGTGTAACACGATTCATTATCTGAAAGTTCATTTAAATGATTACTTAATTTATCGAAATATTTAGATGACAATGAACGATTTATATTTGTATAATTATGTTCATCCTCATCATTACTACTAAAGTAGTTATCATTATTCCTAATAATATTTATTTGCATATCTCCTTTTTGAGAAGAATTATCATAATGCCTTTTCCCTCTGTAAATGTACTCCTCCCCTACTCTGTATCTATCCTTGATATAATTTCCCATTTCTTTTTTCTTTTTTTTATTTCTACTATTACTGTCTTCATTATTTACATAACTATATTCATCACTATTATCATCATATTCCATATCAGTAAAATTGCTGTTTTTCCATTTAATTTCTTCGTATATGCTTTTCTTTTTTCTAGCATTTAGATTCTCTTTGTTCTTACTAATGTTTATATTATTCATTCGTTTTTCTCTATTTCTCTCATTGGTTATGTCCTTGTCAGTAACGCTCAATAAATCATTATTCTTTAGATTCCTCCTATTAGTACAAATATTATTATCCGTTCCTTTATTTTCACTTCTTTTCTTACTTACTGCTTCAGCCTCTTTATTCTCTTTCTTCTTTAGAGGAAAACTCCCCTTTCCAGGGTTTGAAACATCATCAAAACTTTCAATTACTGTTTGAGAATCACATGCACGTTCCCAAAAGGAAATGTTGCAAGAACTTATATCCTGTAGGCATGCATATATATCAGGCAATCTCAAATCAAATTCTCCATATTTGTTCATCTTTCTCCAATATAATTCTGGTACAATTTTGTTCGAAAAATGCAATATATTGGTACCTTTAAAAAGCCAATAATTTTTTAAGCTTTTTTTTCTAATATAGAAATTATAATCAATCATTTTCAACACCTTTTCTAAATAAACAATTCTAAAAGGATTAGGTGGATAAATATTTAACATTTTATATAAACATTCAAAGGTTAGACCCTGAATAGTTAATATTAGTAAAACACTACCACTAATGTAGTACGCCAATTCTTTTGTCAATGTGTCGTTAATTTTATTTTCTGCTTCTACACGTAATCCTAAAACTAGTACAATACCCCCTCTTAATCCACCCCAAATTAATAATAATATCTCCTTCCAGTTTACGGGATATCCAATTCTTGATAAAAAAGGAGTAAATATTAATATCATTATAGATCTTGCAAATACTAAATAAATGTAAGTCAATACAATGTACATAAAAGAATTTAAATTATCTTTAAAAACATTTTCCATCATGCCAAATGATATTATTCCTGATATAATGAAAATGCTAGAATTACCCATCAGGGATAGCAACTCTACAATTTCTTTATGTTTTCTCTGTGCAACTTCATCTAATGCAATATGACCATATGCATTAATAAATAAACCATAACAAACAATTGCTAACGGACCTGATAAATTAAAATAATATTCTGACACAAAATAACTCAAATAACACATTGTTATCGTGGCTAAACATTGATTGTAGTAATATTTTCTGTACAAATTTATCCAAGCAAAAGTTAACATAGCCATACCTATGCCAAATACAGGACTCAAAAATAATAACTTAACAAACAGGATAACATATTGCGATGCGTTCGCTTTATATCCAATAGTTAAATAAAAAAAAAATTGAAATAGTAAAACAGAACTCCCATCATTTATTAACGATTCCACATGAAACATTGAACTTATTTTCGATGGGGCATCCACTACAGATAAAATGGATAAAACTGCCACAGGGTCTGTTGAAGATAAAATAGATGCTAATAAAAAACTACTAGATAAGGGAGATTGTTCTTGTCTATACATAAAAGAATAATAAAACAAAACCCCTAGTATACCTACTTGTAGTGCTACACCTATGACTGCTAACCCTATGCCACCATATAAAAAATTCTTAAAAGCGTAATAATTAATGTCTTGCGTAGCTTCATATAATAAAATTGGTAACAATACAAAATACAAAACTGATGAATCAATATTTCTCGCATTAATTATAGATTTATGCAAAGTATTATCTTCAAACATGTTGAAATTTTTTGCTATTGCATAGGTACACATTCCGTATAAAAACCAAATTACAGATACTGGGATGCTCAGTTTATGGATTTTCGATAAAATAAATTGCAACATGGTCGCAGAGATGAATATAAAACAGAAAAAAATCATCCCCTCTGATACCTCATCAGAGGCACTCGGAAGTTGATTCCTATGTACATCATCTTCTAATTCATTTAAATCTTTATTCAATTTCTCTTCTTCATTTCCCATTTCATATTGTCTTTTCCTTCTTGTCCTTTCGCCCAAAATTCGGGAAATGTTTATCCTTCCCCAATGAGACCTATTTTTACAACTATAACCAACTAAATCTAGATATGTTTTATAAATACCATTTGAATCACAAAAAATGTTATATTCATCTTCAATAACATTTAATAAGGCATAATTATGATAACTGGAACTAATATTGCCACTATCCTCACCTGAAATTTTTATATATTCCCCATGCTCCTCATTTGTTTTTTGAATTTTCATATCACCACTTTTTTCATTTCCCCACAGAAGCACAGAACTCACAGTGCACCCAATTTTTCTGAGGAAAAGCGAACTTCTTTCGAATAGATTTTCTTCATTTTTCAGTAACAAGAAGAGTATAAATAAAAAGAAAATTTTATTTTTTATAATAAAACTTGAAAAAATCCGGTTTTTCTTTTTAGTTGATTTTTCATAGTTAAACAATTTTAAGTAAAGCATCTTCATCCTTATAACTATAATGTGTCAGCGACATATACATCAAAACATGTGTTCTAATTACATCTACAAATCGGTTCTATTTTATGGCTTTTTGAAATACCAAAAAAGAAAAGAAATATTAAAACAAAAAAAAAGGAAACCACCTTGTGGAATTTTTATATATATACTGGTAAACTCTTTTCCTTTGTTTCATTCCATTTGTGAAATAAAAAAATATCATTTTCTCTAAAAATTATTTACATGCACAAAACAAATTCCCATTCTAATACAAAATAAAACATATTTACTTCTTTACAAATAAGTAATAACTTTTTCATAAATTTGGCTTTCTATAATTATTCTTAATATTTTAGAACGATTAATTCTCTTCTATTTTTTTCAAAAAACACAACTCACATGCGTATAAAAACAAATGTGTAATTCTATTTTCTCTTTCTTAATCTGCAATCTACTACTTCAGAAACGTAGTAAGAATAAATTGCAAACTTACGAAAAAAAAAAAAAGGACATAATATTAGGTATGAGATCACGAATTAAATCAATAAAAATGGCAAACTAGATAAGCCTATAAGAAGGTATAAATACATATGCACAAATACACACGCACATACGTGTATTTGTGTAAAGGTACAAATGGACGAGTGTATACAATTCAAAATTATAATAAAACACAAAATTTATTAAAATTTGTATATGTGTTTATTTAGGTTCATTTAATTGAAGTAACTTTAATTCCAGAATATTAAAAATAAAAATAAATGTTTTTCTAATTTTCCAATATTTTTCCCATTTTTCTAAATTTTTTTTTTTTTAATTATCACTGAAATTCTAAGATACAGTGTTATTCAAATAATTGAAGCTTAGGAGCATATGAAAAAGGGGAAATGTGATAGCTTGTTAATAAGAATATAAGTATGCACCATTAGGCTAAAAACACTAAAATTAAAAAAAAAAAAAAACTTTAAATATACACACAATCATACTATGTGCACGAATTTAAATTGAAATTAAATATATCGATCTATTTAAAAGGAAAAAAGTATTAATTCGGCTATTTGAAAACTTGTTGACAAAGTTATGCATTATGTTCACACACTAAACAAATGGAAATGTAAAAAATATCAAAGTTTTTCAAAATACAAAAAATAAAGGAAATTTACTTATTATTTATCTTTTTTTTTTTTTTTTTAGGAATATAGCGTTTAGATGAACAGGTGGGAATATGTGCATGTTTACATGCTATAAACACCATATTAAAAAAAAATAAAAAGTGACGTTTTCATGAAACAGTTGGAGATTAAAAACAAATATTTCTGCGTATATTTTATTCCTGTATACATAGTAAAAATAAAAGAATAAATAAAGTGTTCATAGAAGTGGTGGCACACAAATAATATAAAATAAACAGGTTGAAATATAGTTTAATAATTTGTTCGGTATCGTGAAAAACATTATTCGCAAATAAGCAAATGCGAATATACTGTTTTGCCGACTTTTATAAATTAAAGTTTAAAGCAGGTAATTATGAGCAACTGTAAGAGAAAATAAATACCTGTCATACCTCAAAAATCCTCGCATTTGTTGCTATTTATTTGTACACATACATTTTTTTTTTTATACTCGACATACCAAGAATGTAAAAATGTGTGATACAAGTAAAACACATTTTAAGAGGTGTAAAAAAAGTTGTTGTAATGGAATGTATGTGACATCTCCGTGTGTGCGTCATCGTATGCATAAAAATGCAGGGCGAATCTACACACATGATTATTTCAATATATAACATACGCGTTCAGGGCTCTTATTGGCCTGCCAAAATGTGAAGGAAACTTTTTCTCAATTTTCAAGGTGCATCCTGCTATTTTGTGTGCCTATTACTGTGACTTAAAAAGGTACATAAAATGAACGTTGCAAATTTGAAAATTTATGCTTTTTTATTTCTAAATTTTTTTTTTTAAATTAACCTGTATTCAAAAATCATAATGTAAGAGATATAAGTATATTTTTAGGTAAAAATATTTATTTTAAATACGACAATTTTAACTTTATCACTTGTAAACATCACAATTTACAAGTTCCCATAAAAGGGCTATTTTGTTGGAATATGATATCAGGCTAAAAGAACAAGATAAAGAAAACATAAAAAATAAAAATAAAGAATTCATTTATGATGTTTATTTTTTTTGTATATTTATTCTTTTTTTTTTTCCACTTTTTAATTGAACAATTAAAGAACAGCATTCGTAGTAGCTAATTCGTTTTTTTTTTTTTTTTTTTTTTTTTCACTTTTTAATTGAATGTAAAGAACCCCATTCGCAGTAACTAGTTACTTTTTTTTCTTCTTTTTTGAGGAATGAAAAATATTATATGTAAATGTGGAAAACCTTCAATAAACATAAAAATGCTCACTGTTCTTTTTTAAGATATTTTTTTTATGTGGAACCACTCTTTGTCAATGCATATGTATATATATATATATATTTTTGTTTTTTTGAGTAGACCATCTTTGATTCAATAATACCGCTTAAAATTCCATTTCATTTACTTTTTGCTTAAATCAAAAAAAACGGAAGAAATATTTTTTCAAAATAGCAAAGCTATATACATATATATCATTATCTAGTCTCTATCCTTTTTTAGTATACAAGTTTTATTATGCTTATACGTAATTAACGAATTCCTTTTCCCTTTTTTTAAACTAAAAATTGATGTAGAAGTACTGAAAAGTATAACATCGTTAATAGAAATGAGTGAACCCTTGTTGTAATATCACTCATCTTAAAGAAGCATTATTCTCATGTAACCTTTTGCTTTTATGTGTACACATTTAAGGAGCGCACATAAGACAAAGATGTAGAAGAACGTATACATTACACAAAATTTAAAGTAAAATTTATTCATATATGTAAACAATGACAAGCGATAAACATAGTAATAATTTTTTTAGTGAATTTAACATTTACAATAAAAAAAATACGAAAAAAGTAGTATACAGATACTTTCAGAACAGAACACAGAAACAGACCAAGTATATAACGCTATCGCTACTCGCCTTTAGTGGACTCTTTCTATACATTACCAATAAAGCCTATGATAGAAACATCTTTTATTTAAACAATGAAATCTACAAAAAATTCAACAAAAATTACGATGCCTCTTCTCCGGTAATTTTTTCAAAAAGGGAAAATGTATTTCTTTTACCATGAACATGTATATAATAATATAACAGTATAATATACATTTATACACCTCCCTTTTTTATGCATACATGTGTGCTCATATATTTTACCTTCTTCCTGAACTTGCAATAACTAAACACGGAATGAATTTCAAATATGCATAGAATCAGTTGCGTGTACACAATTTTGTAAACAGAGGATGCACACTTATAACATTTCGCAAGTTTACATATTGTGAATGCATATCTGCTTTTTTTCATTTTACACAGCTGGAAGCCCAAAATAGGTCTTTTGCGAGAATTTTTGTGAAAGCTAAGAGGAAAAATTTAGAACTGGATTCAAAACCACTGGTTTCGCAAATAATTAGGATTGACGACAAGGACTGATGATATATGCATTAACGGAGTGAAGTAAAAAATATCATGGCATGTGCCAATGCACTTATTTTTTAACCTATCATAAATAACCATTCAATATTGATCAAACTTTGCACCCATATTTAAATAAATTTACATGTTTCTTAAAAATAAAGAAGTGATTACTTAATTATCCAAACACATTATAAAATCGAAGCCTTACAAATTAGGAAACTCTGAATTTCTTTTAATGCCATCACGATATAAAGAGTAACACAGGAGATGAGGAACTATAATGTACTACTCGATTTATATTTAAAAGTTAAAAGTTGCAACAGATTGAAAAAAATATGTTAAAGGCTTCACAATTCTTCAAATGCTAGATAAAATTTCGTTACAAATTTAGTATGCCATTGAACATTCCTTAATTCAACACCATTTTAAGTTTATAAAATAATGTATTATCAGAGGTACACGTATTCTTATATCACTCCTCTGAAAGGTACTACAGGGGGAAAAAAAACATAGGACTGAAAAAATATTTCATTCCTTCTAAATGCAAAAACGATCCAAAAAGATTTTTATAAATATTAAGAAAGGGATTTCCATATATCTGCTCATTAAATATAAGCTTATATGTGTGTGTGTGTTTTTTTTTTTTTTTTTTCTTTCTTACCCATTTGGTATATACTTACACATACTTTAATGGTTGCAGTATATTGTATGCACTTACCTATTATATATTTTAGTAATTTTTCCTCTGGGATAAATATCTTTTTTATTTTTTCCCCTTGTAATATTACTTAAATTTATATCTTTTAAATTTCCGTTGTGCACGTATAACTAAAATGCATTTGTTATTTTTTTATTATTTTTTTCTATTTTATTTTTTTTCGTGTTACATTTACAAAAACACATATTTGTATTAACACACTTTTAAAGCAGGCTTCTGTTTTTATTTACATTTTCGTTTTAATTTTACAGTTCTCACATTTAAGTCATTTTACTTAAGCTGCTTTAAAAAATATATGTCCCTACTGCAAGTTATTAACAGCACGCATGTTTTACCCTAAATGTGCACAACGCTTAAACAGAAGCTTATAAGAAATTCCATAATTTTCTTATTTTACTTTGTTTTACTTTATTTTATTTTTTTTGACTATTCCATTTTCTAATTCTGCCCAACTTTTACGCGCAGTGCCTTTTATCCAAACATTTATATCTTTGCATCAGTTGCATGGCTATTATTATTTCATCACGTTTTTTACATAATTTTTCCTTTTTCTGAAAAACCAGTTACCAGCACGTGTATTTTAATAACACTTCAACACGCTTGGCTTGCATTACTTTTATTTCAACATTAGGAAAAAATGAAAAATATTGACACAAATAGTATTACTCCTTTAACGTTTATATTTGTGTAATTTTATCATATACGAAAAATGATTACAGATTCTGAAGCTCCAAGTAATAAGTCTTTTAAAATATTACACATGAGACAAGGATACGCTGAACTTAAAAAATGTACCCACAGATTAGTAAATATATATGTCTTGATACATAGAAAAAAAATATATTTTTTTCTTTTACCCTTTTTTTTTTGTTTAAGCCTACAATTTTAACAGTGATGATGAAGCTCCTTGTGAATATCTGAATGATATTTATTCAATTAGTGAAGACACCTTTTCGTTTAAAATTATAAAACAGTTGGGGGAGGTAAATTCTTTAGCCTTATTATACATTTTGTTGTAGTATATACTCACGAAATGGAGACTTGTTTACACATGCAAATTTTGCTGTAATTTAAGTCAATTTTTCATGCCAATTTTACATATCATTTGTGGAAACTGTTATCAAATTCGAAAAAATGTTTTTTCTTTTTTTAAGGGATATTACAGTCCTGGAAATGGACATAAAGTAAAAAGTAAAAAAAAAAAAAAAAAAAAAAAGTAGAAAAATGTTTAACTGTGGCAAAAATTAGTAACAAAGAAAGTACTATAATAACTGAAATGGTGTAGCAACAACAAATAAGCAACCTTTTTTCTTTTCTTTTTTTCTTTTTTTTTTTTTTTTTTTGCAACTCCACTAGTAATATATTACGAACTAGGTTCCGAGGACAAAGTTACGAATGTCGGTGTGTATCTAGGAAAGAATGGTAACACAATTTATATTTGAATTTGAATTTTATTTATTTTATTTTCTTCACTCCATATAGATACTTTACCATTTCTCCTTATTTACACTTAACAAATCAAAAATTATGTAACAAATTTTGTGTAAACTAAGCTCATACTATTTTGTGACACACTTTTTTCTCAGATAAGTTGCCTTATATCGTCGAAATTGCCGTCAAATGTATGAAGAAAAACGAGGTTTGTATCATTCAGGCTCCTAAGTTATTTACAAGTAATTGAACAAGAATAGCTTTATTCAGAAATGCAAAAAAAATAATACAGATGAACATGTAAGTGTAAACACATGCTTTATATTTTGATACTTGTTCTGATAATCACGTTCTCTCATCCCTCCTCCTTCGCATTGCAGAAATATTTAATAACTCTGAAAGGAAGCACAAGTATGATAAAAAAGAAAACTTCAGAACAGAGTTTAAAAAGGGTCTAAGGTTTAAACAGAAATGTGTCGAAAAATATTTAAGCTATTCCATAGCTACATATTTGAAAAGAATAAAATTAAGTTCAAATGACATAAAATTGTTAGTTCGAAAAAGAAAATTAAAAAGAGATAACCCAGATAGAAGCATAAATAAGGAACAGAAAAGTTCACCAAATGAAGAATTAAGTGGAAAAGACCTACATAAATGTAAAGAAACTTTGACATTAGAAGATATTAACAATGTTCGGTATAAATTATTAAAAGAGGATGAGCTGAGTACATACGTTGTTTACTTAAAAGAGTTTAACAGAGTTGATGTACTAAATGATGATAAAACAATTATAAAAGAAGTTATTAGAGAAGGAAAAGGAATTGTCACACCCAAAAAAAATGATTACATTGATTTTTTTATACAAGATGGAGAGAAAAATGAATATATTCACACAACTTTAGAGGTGCATAATTTAAAATATAGAGGACTCTTCAAAATTTTGCAGAGTATGAAAAAAAAAGAAATGTCCAAAATTGTTCTTAAAGGCTTGGAATGTCTTCATATATACAATTCAACAGAAAATATTGACACAAAAGATAACAAAAAGACTCAAGAAAAATATTCAGACGATATTCATAAAAATCAAAATAATTTTTGTCAAGATAATAACAAAGGGAACATCATTAACATCGAGGCGAAGACATCACGTTTTGAAACAAATCATCAAATAAAAAAAAATAAAGATAATGCAAAAAAGGAAAACTACGTAGATATCCGCGTTGCTAATAAACTGTTCAAGCAAAAGCGAGAAATAATTATAGAGCTGGTTGACTTTAAAAAGTCCAAAGTGGTTAATATATCTTCAATAATGAACATAAACTACAAAGAAAAGTTACTTTTTTACATGTCTGAAAATGATAAAAATAAAAATATAAACAAACCAATCATTGATACAGATTGCGAATTGATAATTCATTTAAGCATAAAATATGACATGAACAAAACAAAAAACAAAAATATATATTTGCCAATTCACTTTTGGGATAATAATGATAATATTAAAAAAAGAAAAGCGTACTTTCTTTTTTCATATGGATCGTCTTTCACTACACCACTTTGGTTTTATGAATGTTTCAAAGGGTTAAAGGAGGGGGAAGAAGTAATCATTCCTTTGACAAAAAACGAAAATATTTTTTCGGAAAATTACTTTGTTCACCACTTACTTTTTCAACCAAAGGATGAAAGAGAAAAAACTAGAAACGAAAAAAAGGGAATACAACAAACGGTTCTTCAACCCTGCACAGGAGGAGAAATGCAAAGTTTTCAAGTCTATAAACAAGAAGTTGAATATAATGTGGAAAAAAACAGTGCCATAAACAAAGAGAAGATATGTAACAAAAAAAAAATCCTAAAAAATGCCCCAAAAAATGACAAGAATAAAATTAAGAAAAGAAAAAATTCGGAGGTGAAAATTCCGAAAATAAATAATCAATACAAATTTATCCAGTTCCTCATTTCCAATAGAAACATAGGAAAAGGATTCTTTTTGATAAATGATTTGAAGAAAGACGAAGTAGATCGATTTTGCGAAAGTTTTTTTTCATTACAAAGATCCTTTATTGATAATGTTAGTGATAAGAACGAATTACGGCAACTGCTATTACATGGTAGTTCTTTCCAAAGAATTAAAAAAAAAAAATTTTGCAAAAAAATTGTTAACATTCAAAAAAAGAATAAGGTCATCAAAATGAAGAAACAGATAGACAAATATTACAATGAAGGAAAACCTCATCATAACTGTTGTGTCAGACAGGCGAGAGAAAAAAGTGATGATTTTTCGTTTTTTAAAAATTCCCTAAAAAGTGTATACTTTGATAAATCTTTTTACGAAAAAGATGCAATTCTGAAAATAAAAATTGTTAAACTTATTTGTAAAAAGAAAGATCCTTGGAACATGAACATGTCAGAACAAGTTGAATATTTAAAAATTTATAACGAAATGGGAAACACATTTATGAAACGAAATTTGCATTATGCAGCCTCACTTCATTACATAAAAGGCTTCAACATATTTCGATTTTCAAAAATTTATAATTTAATCTTTGAAGAAAAGAAGTTAAATCTGTCAAATTTTGGAAATGATGACACGACCAAGGAGCTCATAATATATATGGAAAAGATACTAACAAATTTGGCAATATCTTTATACAAACTAAGTAATTACAATGAATGCGTTAAATATGCAGAAAGGGCTGTTACTATAAATCCACAAAATGTAAAATCAATATATTGGAAACATATGGCTTATTTGCAGCAAAATAAATATCACGAAATCATACAAAATTTGAATAATTCCTTCTGCCTCCAAAATTCAACGCTGTTAAAATTGTACAACACCGCAAGGTTAATAAAGAAAAAACAGGACACCGACTTTAATTCACTTTTTTATGCAATGTATGAACAGAAATGAATTAACACCAACCAAATCAGCATTACTACTTTGATGTAAGAATTTTTTTTTTCCTTATTTACACATATTTTTTACCTGATTTTATCGAAACATTTTGGTTTGCCAATATGATAATGACTAGCTTGCCTTAATTGACATTTTTTTTTTTCTCAAATTTATGGCCTACCTTTTTTTTGTTACCATAATTCACTTTAATTTCCTTATTTTATTTTTATGTATTTGTTTTAAGCTAATACATGTTCTTATTGACATTCCTCCTTTTGTAATCCCTTAAATTAATAAATCAATCGCGCATTTAATTTTTCAAAATACTAGATTTCCTTAAAAATTAGTTCATTACACAAGGGTAAAAGTTTAGGGATATATGCAAATGTGAAGTTACTCGTGTACAGGTAAGTACATCTTTATAATTAAATTTTTCACACGAATGTACTGTAAAAAGTGCAAGTTCCACATAAAATGAAATTTCAAGAAGTTCACCTTGATATTAGGCAATTTGATGCACGGATATACATATATATATGTTAGTACATGCAAAGGTATATAATGCAAAACGGGTGGGAGGTGATATCCACCAGCGTTAACACATTTAGAACCATGGAAACCAAGAGCTTTTCATATTTTTTAAATACTTCTTACTCATAGATATTTCCATTAAATCTATCACCGAATTGTGCGATTCTTCCATGCGTACATCCTCGGTATTCTTAAGCCCTATATTCTGTTCTGTTTGCAAATTGTTTTCAGTAAGTTTCACCTGCACATTTTGTCCTTGTCCATTATCGATTGGAAAACTGTTTGCGAGACATTCCTTTTCCTCCTGTGTTATATTATTCTTACATTTGGAAGTACTTGATTTATTTTTCTTACTCTGTTTATTGGTTGTATTATATTCTAACTCTTTCTGCTCTATCACCACTTGTGGCTCGTTTGGATCATGTTCCTTTGCATCCCCAGGCTGGTTCTTTTTACTTCTTCGTTTTCTCTTATTGTTAGGATTGGGGTTGTTATTATTACAACCATTGTTATTGTTACTACTACCATTGTTATTATTACTACTACCATTGTTATTGCTAATATTGTTATTTCTAATGTTATCATTACAATAATTATCCTTCATTTCTCCAACAAGGCCCTCTTTCTTCGAACTCGGGGCTATGCTAACCAATTTATCTTTCACTGCATTTCCTTCAATCGTTAAAATTTTATCAGTATCGCAAATATGTTTATTCCCTTCTGTTTGTTCTTTCTTCACAGAACCTTTCCTATTTTTACATGTATTGTTATTATTCTCTATCTTAAGCAATTTCGGCTGTGCTTCGTTTTTCTTCCTCTTGGTATTCGAATTTGTTACTTTCTCAATTTGTGCGTTTTTTTCTTCATTAACATTTACATTTTCATATTCATAGTCTGAGGATAATTCAGAAAGTGATATATCCTGCAAATCTGAATTGTATTCATATAAATTTATATCGGTTTCTCTTTTATTTTCATCCTTCTTTGTAATCGAAGTAATACTTCGTTTATCTAACCTGTTTTTATATAAAAAGACGACTCGATAAAGTACATTTCTAACATGATCTTCTGCATTTTTCATGATCATTTTTTTTGTGGAATCATCTATGTGAAATGAGTTCATGTATGCATTCTTAACATTATCATCATTTTTTTCATACGTTTTTTTTTGCAAAATTTTTTGACTTTCTTTATACATATGCATCGCATAAAAATCGTCCAAAATAGTTAGATTTAAAAAAGATTTTAGATAATTCATATTCTTTTTTAAAGCCATAATAGATACATAAAAATTAGATGGAAAAGATCCTCGAAGACCTTGAAATCCAATGAACTCTTGGATGTTTCTCGTGAGCCTAAAGGGTACCTTTTTGTGTACATTTTTTTTCAAAGATAAATCTGCATATGATGGTTTTCCTTCTAAATACATGGTTCTTCCTGAATATTTTGACAATAATATTCTATCTAACGATGTATTTAATTGAAAAAAAACATAATTTAACATACATAAGAGAGAATAACTCTTAACAAATTGATTATTCAAAATGTAATAACTTTCTAGGTTGTTATGCAAAGCATAGAAGTAATTTTTCATTATACTTTTTGGTACGACTTTACACATATCTTTAAAATGTAATTTTAAGCTTTTCCTCACACATTGTTTGAAAATTTTTTTAAACCAATCCTTATTCCTTAATGTATGGATTAATTCTTCATACGATAATAAATTGTAATGATACATGCTAATGTTGTGTGGTAAAATTTCTTTATTTTTTAAAGTATTACTACTATAACACGAGTTGATCAAATTTTCTTTTAAATTCACATAATATTCAAAGGATATATTTTTCAGTGCCGTATTTTTTACTGTATTTCCATCTATATTTTTCTGAATTTCTTTCCTATTTGATTTTTTCACAAGTACAGAACCACTGTTCTCATTTTTCTTACCCTGAGAAAAATTCTTTTTTTTACTTCCTTCAGCCTGAGCCTGCCCCTCTTGTATCATTACAGATTCTACTTTTTCTAATAATAATGTACGTATTGAATTTTTGACAACATTTCTATGATGTAATAATATATTATCTTGTAAATATTTCTCATTTTTTGTAACCAATGTGTAATCGTTATAAAGTTCCTTCAGTGTTATATGCTCAATAGATTCATCTACTAATTTAAAACTGGGGTGTAATGGGGTGTGTATATTTATTCCTAATGATAATCCTCTTTTTTTCGTTTGTTCATATTTAAACATTATATTATTAAGCAAAATTTGAAATAGCATAAACTTATGTTCTGATTTGTAACAAATGAAATTAGACGGTTGTAATGTATAATAACAAACATTTCCATCGCTAGTTAAAAAACTAATTTTATTTAAGCAACAATTATTTCTAGTCGTAGAAAGTATGGGTGAGTTCAACCTGACAATATTCGTGGGCCGATATAAGTTTAAGTTGTAATAGTAGTTTATATATTCTCCAATATATTTTATTCTTTGACCTGGTAATTCAACTTTTATGGGAAAATTTGAAAATATATCAAACAAGGAATAGGAAAAATCTTCTAATCGTTGATTTTCCTTTAATGAATAAATAATTATGAAGAGTAATTCTTTCCATTTTTTAACAATGTGAGTAAAATCTGCTAATGAAAAGTAGTTATCCTTTCTATTGTTCTTACTTAATTCATCACAATTCGACGTTTTCATATCACTTTTCTTTTCTTCACCTTTTGGAGTGTTATTATTCATCACGTTGGGTTGGGTGTTTTCCGTCTTCTCTCTTTTATCTGTATTCATAATTTTGTTCATAAATGTATTTTTTTTTAAAAAATGTATATCTCTTTTAAATTCCTTCCAAAATATGTTCATATTTTTAATAGCAGTTTTGCATTTTCTACTATATATATAATTTTTTCTTAATTTGGCCCTATATATTTTATATAGAACATATTTTTCTGTTATTTTTTGCATAAATTTGGACACATGTATTTGTGAATACGGTGATTCTATGCATTGATAATACAATTTATTTATGAAATAATATGTCTCTTCATGTGCTTGCAGTCTGGTGTAATTTAAAATTTCATTACACATATAATCCAGGGATGTATATATATCCACATATTTGCCCTTAAAAAAGCGCATTAATTGCTCAAAACCATCGTTAAATATATGTTCATATTTGAACTCATTTTGTTTATATCTGTCAGGAGAATTTTCAGCAAAAAGGCCAGCCTCAGGTTCTCTGTTTTTACTCACCATCCTTTTCACCCCTTTACAACTCACTTCTTTCGATTTTTCGAATTCACTGTATTCGAGATTCTTCATTTTGGCAAAAGTTTCCCTGTCATTGCGAATGTCACTATGATTTCTGCTAATATTTTTTCTACATTTTTCAATGCCATTTTCAATACTATTTTCATTGGGATTATCATTTTCATTTCTATTTAAATTGCATAGCTTGAAATTTCTACCTTCACTAAGTGTGTTACTCCTTCCTGTAGTGCTAACATCGCCCCTTAAACTGAAGGTTTTCACATTGTTCTCATCAGATGGGTTCTCTATCGGAATACAGGTAATCGGTTTTGAGCTATCATTATATTTACCACCATTTTCTATTGAGCTGCTAAAACATTTTTTAGAATTCTTTCTTTCATTAGAAATTATTATATTTTCCATTTTAATTTTTTTCTTCTTATTATTTCTCCCCCCCTTATGACAATATTTTAAAATATTTATGTTACTTTTCACTAAATAAAATTTATTGTACATTCCTTTATTCTTGTTCCTATAGTTTTTCATATAATATAATTTATCCTTTCTCTCAATATGAAGAGATCTAAAATGATAAAATACATCTTGTGGAAATTTTCGCATCAGAATATAAAAGATTTTATGAAAGTATAAATGGTTGTCCTTATTAATATTTAAGTTATTTATTAAAAAGGGTAGATAAAATAACCATACATCTGGACAAATATTATCGTTGTACTTATTAAAAACTTGAGATATTGAATTATCTTGTGTGTCAAATCTTAACAAATATAATACGTTACTTAAGTAGTAAAAGCCTTTGTGGATATTCATACTACAATATATTAAATATGAAATTACAGAACTTAAACAGAACGCTATATTTTGGTTCTCTTTAAACATTTTTTTACAATAGTCGCCCCATAAAACCCAAGAATTATTTTCAAGTGGATATATCTTGAGAGACGAAATAAAACACTCCTCAATTATATTTCCATTGAAAATGTTGTATTTTTTATCGTCACATTTGCAAATATATTCAACATTATTCTTCGTTTGTTGTCTTTTTTCCTCCCCTCTTTTTGATATATTTTTCTCCTCTTTATTGATTACATTACAGTCATGAAGTTCTTTACAATCGTTCGCTTCTTTGCAAATATTCATATCTGTAAAGATATGCATTTCCTTATCGTGCAATAATGTTTCTCTATTTAGTGATGAATTCTTTTTCTCACTATCTTCTGCATTTTCATTAGCTACTTTGGTAATATGTTTGCTTCTCCTCCTTCTTTTTGACATTTTATCATCCATATTTACTTCCTTCCTTTCCTCAACAATGTTATTATTAATTTTTTCTTCCTGCAAATTCTTAGGCATTTCGTTATCATTAACTGTTGTTTTTCTTCTTTTCCTGTTTTTTTTAGTGTTACCTTGGTCATTTGTGTAAAAATCGTGATTGTTATTAACAACTGTGCTACTAATGCTATTGTTCTTTTCTTCCATACACCTTTGGGGGCTCTGCAATACCTGCATAAAGTTATTAGTATTGAGGTGTACATTAGCCGATTCATCTTTTACAATATCCTGGCATAAAGATTTGCACTTTTCACAATTTAACTTTGAATTATTTTCAATAAAATTATTTTTATACAAAAATAAAATTATTCTATTCAAATTACATAGGATCCTTCCTTTAATGAAAAAAAATTCACTTCGAAATTTTTCATAATTATCCATTGGTAGAGAGTCAAAATTAAATGTGTTTATAAGATTTAGTGAGTTAATATAACACTTGATCTTTTTTACAACTTTATGAAGAATTTTACTTTCTCCTAATTTTTTTAAGTTGATACATATATTAAAATATTCATACTCCATATTTGTAATATATAAATAATTGTCTTCATTTGATATATTTGGCTTTTTTTCCTTCTTATAATTGTATTTTTTGTTGCATAATTCGCTTTCATCACAAATTGTGTTACTGTATTTTTCAAGCATATTTTCTGTTATGTTATATCCATTATTTGAAATGTTACTTCTGATTAACTTTTTCAAATTCATCTTTATTATTTCTATGTTATACATATAACTAAATCTTGCATTAAGTATGTTTTTTTCCGTGTTCTTATTATCATTAAGGCTGCTATTATAACTGAAGTTATTGTTGTTAACAGTGCTGCGTGTACTACTACTGTTAAGCATAAAATTTTCATACATCTTGTCAAAATAATTGTAAGACATATTGTTCATTTTTCTCAAGTTCTTCATGAGATATAATAAGTGATAACTCTTATTATTCTCTATAAAATCTTCCGTACGTGGAATATTCGAAAAAGTAAACAATCCACAATTGTGAATAAAAATTTTACAGATTTTTAAAAAAAGTAGTTTCCAAAGATACACATATTTCATATTGTGAATGTCATCATAAAAGTATGCATAATTGTTCTTATTACACATATTAAATAAATTATCTAAGAGAAATATTAATTGTATTTCATTTTCTTCCTTTTCAATTTGTTTTCTTTTTAAAGACTGTTCTTTTATTATTTCTATACTTGTTTGCGCATGTTCAAATAATTCTGCGTGTGCAAGAAGAGTACTCATATTATTATTTTTATAATTTAATAGTTGTCTCACTTTATTAATTAGCAAGTTCATTCCATCATGTATGTTGTCCTTAACCCTTTTTATATGTTTTCTCTTCAAATCGAATTTAAATCTTTTCATAAGAAACATATCATTTTGGTCATTCATTTGGTCTAAGAAAACTCTATTCGCATTTAATGAATTTCCTTCCTCCCATTTTATGTTCCTCAGATCATTAGCTGTAGCATTTTCATCATCAATTACGATATTTTCATTCTCTTGCATACTATCATAAATTGTGTCCTTATTTTCTTTTAATTTATAAATTATTTTTTCCAAATATAAATATACAATATTATTCATTTGGTTATTTTCGTTTCCATTTACCTTTCTCAGCAAGCTTAAATCGTTCAACATATCGACAAAGTTATTGTCCCTTCCATCTTTGTGGTTTCCGCTACAGTTGTCATATGGACTATTACATTCCTTGCTGTAGCCGCTAGGCTGCTCGTACTTTTTCCCCTGCATATTAATACCGTTGATAATGCTATTTTTTCTATTACTGTCATTTCTGCTATCATTTTGATTATTCATATTGCCCATATACCCCTGAAAGGTATTTACCCCTACATTCGCACAATTCTCATTCGTTTGATAAATCACGTTTTCACCCTCCTTTTCATCATAACCGCCGCTGTTCTTTCCTCTATTAAGGTTGTCCTGTAATATTTTTGTATTGCTCTTAAAATAATCATGAATTGTTGTTTGTATCTTTCCATCTTTCGATTTGTTTAATTTTAAACTATTTTGACTATTCGTTTTACTTCTTATTCTTTTAACATTTACACTGTTATTTTTCAAAGATACCTTATCACATTTTGCACTTACGACTATGTCAGTACTTTTTTCTTCGTTTTTGTTATTTTTCGCCTTTTCTCCATTTTTCATTTCTCCTTTAACTGATTCATTGGTCGCGTACATGTTGTGTATTTTTTCCCCCATAACGTCAGTACTCATTTCCATATTGGTAATTTCCATTTTATCATCGACATAGGTACATTTTAAATTATCCTTTATTATACAGTATACATTATTCAAATTTGTTAAATAACTGCTTCTTAACATTTCATAGTTGCAATTCATAAAAATTGGACTTTCTTTTCTTTCCTCCGATAGAAGAACATAGGTGTTAGAATGCGGGGGCGCTGAATTCACACTATTTTTTGTTCGTGCCCTTAAATGAGTTAATTTCATATAACTCTCAATACATGATATTTTACTAAAATATTTCAAACTATCTATCCAATTCATTTTATTAATATTTACTTCTTCTTTTGTTAAGTTCAATTTCTCATAACTTATAAAATGCTTCAGATATGAATATTCATTTTTGTAGAAAAGGTTATAATGATTAAAAAATAAAGACTTGGATAATTCATTATTCTTAACATAACATTTCCTCAAAGCATATACATTATCATGTTCATTCAGGTCGCTGTTTATTTCAATTAAACAGTTAATGATATGTTTATAGCTATTGTAGCTTTTTTTCATTGTACATATAACGCCCTCCTCCTCCTCCTTTACATTGTTATAATCTTTTACAGAAATAGATGGGTTATTTTCCCTCCTTTCATTTGATACACCAATAGAATTCTGCTTTCCACATTCATTTTGTTTCTTATTCCTACTACTTGACTTCAAATTTGTCATTTTTTTACCACAATTCACCTGTTTCTCAGATTCATTCTGAGTTTCTGTCTTGTTCGACTTCACAACTCGATCTGTGTCCATAATTAAAGGTACATCTTTCACTTTGTTCTCATGCCCAAATTTCTTAATTTTCTTCATGTTATAAAATAGCAACATCTGAAGCATACATTTAGAAATTTCGTATGTACAAAAATTCTTAGCACAATAAAAAATAATTTCTGTAGGAATATACAACATAATTTGAGTTTTAAATATGCAAGTCAAGATAGTTTCTAAGACATTCACGTTGTAATCATTTTCATACACATTATTCTGAAATCTTTTGTTTTTCTGCCAAATAATGCTAAAAGTAGAAACAATTTTAGTATTCTCTCTTGTTATGCACTTTTTATAACTATTAGAAGACTCTTCATAAAAACTAATATAGTTGTAAAGAAAATGTATTATGCAAAAATTTAACTGGTTAATCTGTTCTGTGCTTAAAAAACTAAAAAACTGAGAAAATAGTTCTATCCAAACATATCGGCAGTATCCCTTAAAAATGTTTACTAAACTTAAAATAGGCTTAAATAAATATTTAGCTTTAATTAATTTCTCTTGACATTTATTTTTGAAATGACTTTGCTCATAGCAATATTTCCCTAAATGATATTTCCATTTGATGAAATCGCTATTGTACTCCTTCATATTAACACAGGTATGTAAATTCTTCATTTTGAAATTATTACTTTTTTTCTTTTTCTTCACTTTTTTGTTTTGTCTTTTCTTCTTCTTATTCTCTTTTTCATTACATATCTGATTTGTCGTTTTTTCACTAAAAACCTCTTCATTACCATTAAGTACTATTTTTCCTATTTTAAGGTTTGGATAATTTTTCTTGCACAAAAAAGGAACTAACCCCTGCGTTCTATTTTTCAAGAAAACATACGTTTCTACATTATGCTTAAAGAATGAAAATAATACATTTAAAAACAATGATATAAAATATTTATCAATGATATACTTAAAGTAATAATTTTTAAATAGAAAACAAATAGACTCAAAGAAATCATTAGATAAAAAATATTTTTGAAACACGTGGATACATGTATATCTAATTTTTGGAATAAATGAAAATGTTCCCCTTAAAATATTTGGTAATATATGTCTTAAAAATGTTTCTTTCATATCAAAAATATGATGATTATCAGAATATTTCTCTTTTTCACTCTTAATAAAATATAACAGTATATCATAATACTTTACATAACAGTAGTAGTCATCTGAATAATCAAATATGATTAAGTTCCTAATTATATTTGCTTTCTCCTCCGATGATAAGCATAAACCTACGTTTTCTTTTTTCTTACACACTGAAAACGTTTTTAATTTCTTTTTCTTTTTGCATAAAAATAAGTCATTACATAAATTTTCTTCAATAATAGATCCCTCAAATATATTATCATAAAACTTTAATCTTTTGTAGAATCGTTTTTTTCTCTTATCATTCCTTAATAGGATATTCACCTTATCATCCACACACATAAGTTTCTTTTGGTCTATCTTTTCAAAATTTTCTCTATATAAACTTTTGCACAAATTAGTAATTATTGCGCCCTTATTACATTCCCCCTTTCCATCTAATAAATGTGTATATAAATCGTTAGTTGTCTTCCTATAATTTTCTTTCTCCTGATTCATTTTATTCCTCAAATAATTTTTTCTTCTTCTTTCATATACTATTCTGTCTATGGAAAAAAAATGCTTACATGATACTTTGTTACTGCACATATAATTATTACTATTATTGGTTCTGTGTTGCAAATTATTTATGTATTTTATATAATGACTGATCTGGAAACTTTTCACCTTTGTATCGTTCAGTTCTTTTATCATTTTTCTCATTTCAACCTTTTGTCTAATAGCTTGTTTTTTCTCCTGTTTCTGCATCGAATATAAGCATGCAGAATGGTCTGATGTTACATCAGATGAAAAGCCATCAATCCTTTCATCTGCTGATGAAGGCATATTTATCAAATGATACTCATTCATGGACAAAATGAATAAATTAAAACTGGAACAATTTTTTTTCTTCAAATGAAGAAACGATTGCAATATTTCTAAAAAGTGTATTGCATCTTTTTTATCTACTAAGTATAGGTTTATATTTATAAAATAGAGCAGCTTCTTCAAGGTAATCATTCTTTTTCTCTTCCTGAAGCAATAACAAGATATGTATCTTAAATTTTTTAAGTATTCCAATATAAGAAATCTTATCAATTCAGCATATTCATTTCCCATATTTCTACTATGAATTTGACAAAAAAGAATAAATATGTTCAGGCTTGTTTCTAATTTTGCATCTATGTATAATGTATTGTCCACATAATAAAACCTATTATTCTTCTTATATTCTTTCATTCCTTTAAGACATAAGTTAACTAGCATTTCATGCAAAAATTCAATTTTCTTAGATACATTTTGTTCCTTTTCAAAATGGTTATTAAAAATGAAATATAAGTTTTCTTTCATTTCCGCCTGTTCAGTTTTTTCACCACGTTCAATATTTTTCTTCTCTTCACTTTTACTTCTACTTATTATATTACTAAAACTATTCAAAAATAAATCATGGGTTATTATTATGTGATTTATTAAAACCAAAACAGATTTTTCTATCTTCTGATTATCAAAGTTTATTAATAAAAATAAAATGCAACTTATAATATTCAAATTTTTCGAAATACTTTTCTTATTTATGTATTTCATTAACACTTTTAATACACAATAAACAGTTTTTATAACGTTCATACTATATTCTTCATTTATCATTTTGTACGCATTTCCAATTTGTTCTACAGATTTTTCCATACTCAAAGAGTTGCCACCAATGATTTTTCTTTTTTTTGTCTCTTTATTTATTCCCATATCATTCATTAATGCATTCTTCAAATTGTTGACTATTTGTAAAGAGTGATTAGTATTTTTTATTTCCTTATCTATATTGTTACATGTGTTTAGAGAAGTATTTATAACCCCTTCTTTTTCATGATTCGATCTTTGATTATGCAAAATGGAACATTTGTCATGCAAACTAATTTTACCATCCACATTGTCATGATTTGACAATTTATCCCTATTTAAAAATTCATTAAAAGATTTTATTCCCTCATAATTATTAATCGAGCTGTTTATAACTTCATTATTATTTGAAGGTGATCTTATCTGATCCATTTTTTCACGCTTCTGGTTATTAATAATTCCCTTTTCGTTAGAACGGTTAGAACATATACTAAAATTGCTTAGTGCTGCTCCATTTATTCTTTTCTTATTCTTCATTTCCATGTTAACTATATTATGAAGTAAATTTTTCAATATATTATTGTCACATATTCGCAGACTATTTTTATCTCCTCCTATTCTTTTCTTCATATACTCTTTTGCTGCACAGTTTATGGAATAAAAACACATCAGAGTTTTATACAAATATACATATTTTATCTTTACATTATTTTTAATTCTTAATATACTTTCAAATATTACTAAAATTTTATTCGTCATATTATTTACATACAATTCGTTTCCAACTTGCATTAAGTATGATATTATTAAATTCGTCAGTGCATCTAATATTTCGTAATTAATATATATGCTTTTATATTTTTTAATTATATTAGCAATACCTATAAGAAAAAGGTGTCTTTTCGTATCTTCCTTTCCAGTCTTTGTGTAATAGTTGTACAGAATATTTGTAAGTTTTGTCATTCCTAGCAGTGAATTACATTTTTTCATAGAATAATTTACAAAAACTACATTATTCTTTCCACTACAATTTATTTTGATATTCTCACCTCCGTCTGGAGAAATACTCAAAATATCATGATTACTCATATTAATTCCCTCCTTCTGATTCCTTAATTTGTGACGACGAACATTTGGTTTTTGCATCATCAAGTCAGGTTTTGTAATATCAGTGCAAGTTGAATTTCCCTTAGTACTCAATTCGCGAAAACAATAATATACATTATTTTCTTTAGATTCACACATTTCATTTTGTTGCTTCAGTTTATATTTTCCCGGTGAATCCATTTTCTTAAGAACTAGCTCATCATTTACTATGCTGAACATTTCATGAACACAATTGCAGAAAATGTTGAATTTTATAAATATCAGAGCTGCCTTTAAAGATTGAATCAAAAAAGGACCTTTATTACTATTCATATAAGAACTACTGGAATATTTTTCGAAATTTTTAAAAATTGATGCTATTATATATGGGTATACATTATAAAAATCGTACTTATACATTAGAGCAACTTTTAATACATGTATTTTATTAAACACAGTTTTGTTCTTCTTAAAATAGTTCAGAATAATTCTTTTGTTGTTCAGGAGGGAATAATTTTTTTCTAAATATCCATTCATACAAAATACGTGGTTATCAATTAGTCTTCGATTAAAAGATTTACCAATACAGCTGTTACTACTAGGTAGGCTAATGCTTTCTCGATTTCCGTTAATATTTAAAATCTTTTCGTCCCTATAAACCTTGCAATAATAAGAACTCAAATAATTTCTTCTCATTTGATAATACAAAATTCTGTTCTTGTTACAATATTTCCTATTCCATTTTCTTCCTAAAGCCATTATTTTTGCTAACTCATCCAAATTTGATTTCCTTAGATTATTCTCGTCTTCATTCATATAGAAATAAACCAAGTTGGTGTAAATTTCCTTGAAATTTCTCATTTTACTATTATAATTGCACTTATACATGTTAATAATATTACGAATGCTTAAATGTTTTATGCTATCACATGGAAAATACATATAATCGTTATTAACCATTTCTATATAAGTGAATAATAAAATTTTGCTTTTCTTGCATTTTAGTTTTCTAACTATATCTATGAACCTATTGCTTATAGCTAGCTTGTTCATAATGATTTTCATGGAATATGATATGCCGCCTAATAGGGCCTTTAAAGTGTAAAAAATTTCATTTATATTAACAAATAAATTATTATTATAAAATGGGTAATGCTTCATATTTTTCTTTTCCCGATGAATAGACATATGGAATAAACAATAGTAATTGTTCACACTACTTGAATCCTTGTCATCATTCAAATTATATACAAAACAACAATTCTGCGAATTCCTAATAAATGATGTTCCACATATGTTATTTTTTTTCAAATTAACATAAGTATTGTCATTCAATGTGTTTAAATTATTTTGATGTCTCCAATTCCGTATGTCAACACTCTTTCTATCACATTTATTTCCTACATTATTATTGTTATCATCTATAAAAACACATTCACTAGTTTTGCAGTAAGTTTTAATGTTATATACATTTCTTCTACAATTGGTATCTACCCTCGCTGGGTTACTTTTGTCATTTCCACTAATTTGATGCATATACTCTTGTGTAAATATCTTTGTAAGTACACTCATAATAATTCTATTTTGATGTAATCCATGAATTCCTAATTTTTCATCCATATCAGTCATACCGTATTTGTCACCACTAAAAGTAATATACTCTACATTTTCCAATCTCCTTGTATATTCTCTCAATATGGGCAAAATGATAAATTCTACAGATATCTCAAAAAATTTCACAAAAATTGGAAGATTAAAAGTTTTTAAAATGTGTATTATTGTAAAAAATAAAAATCGTTTTTCTCTAAATGTTAATTTTTTCTTTATGCATTTTTTTAAAAACGTCTGTAAATAACTGTAATCCTTGTTACTCCTTGTGCATACAATAAAAGTTAGTATAATAAACAAATTCGTTCTTAAATAAAAGAGATAACTATTGTATTTTATAATATCATATGTAATATTTTCTCTGTTATAATTTTCATACATTCCTAATGTTTTATTCGTTTTACTATGTGTCGTCCCATTTAGTTGAGTTCCTGAGTCTAACATTACACACCTCAGCAAATCTCGTGAAAAGTAGAAAAAAAGTGTCAATATTTTAACACATTTTTTGCCTTCCTTCCTACATAATAGGGATAAAAAATTAGTGTTTTCCAAAAATAAGTAATCACTGATTAAATTACTTAAGCACAAATACAACACTTCAATTATGCTCCTTTTGTTTTTCCTAATTCTGTCATCGTAAAAATTCAAAAATATCCAAGATGGTTCATACTTTAGTAAACAGTTCAGAACATTTACAAGATTAAAAAAATTCATTAAAAATTTATTATTATTACAATTATTATTCATAACTGCTATACAACTCAGTTCATAATCCATTTTGTGGTTATCATTTTGTATGTTACTCCTCTCTCGAATTGGTAAACTCTTCCTCAAATAAGTAGACGTATCCACTTCTCTGTCCATTTCGACAGTTCTGTCCACATATTCCTTCAACTTGAAATAATCATAAAAAAGTATTTCCTTCAGTTCTTCATCTCTAACATTAAAAATGTATAAACCAAACACATGCATCAGAACTTCACTCGATTTAAAATCACAAATATATTTTAACAGAATATTAACAAACAAGGAAATTTTCTTAAATATGTATTTTCTAAATCCAGATTGACTTCTTATCCTCAATGTTGAAACGAAGTATGAAAATATTTTAGGGTTATATCTAAATTCAATAAAATATTTTAACGCATGTTCGTAATTGTTAGAACATAACAAGCTCAATGCGTGCATATATGAAATGTTCATTTGAGTTTGCTCATTGTTACTACAATTTATTATGAAATGTTCAAGTAAACTTTTTTCTTTATATACATTTTCCACTTGATCTTCTTTATCATCCAAGATATTACTCGTATTTCCAATTTTTTGATCGTTCTTGTATTCCCGCAATTCTACATCAGCTATATTTTTTCCACATTTATTGATTCCATTAACCAAGGAATAATTTTCATTATTTACATTTACACATTTGCTGCCATTCTTTGATGTATTCAAATCCTTCAAATGAGCAAACGAAATGGTGCTCCTTTCTTTTACACGATTATGTATACTAAATAGTAAATTAATTATTTCCTTAAATTGGTCATACGTTAATTTTGAGCTAGTAAAAAAGTTGTAAAAAACTTCCATTACCTTTTCAACATTTTCGTGAATAAATTTATCGTGCATACACTTCTCATTATAAAATTTTACATATTTCACAAATCCGTCCATTAGATAAGATGAAAAAAATTGAGGAAAAAAGGAATATACTTTGCTAATACCAATAATAAAATTTTTTTTCAAAATGAAACCTTTATTACGTAGAGCATAAGATAAATTCCACAATATAGACTTTAAATATAATTTTAAATCGTTCTTATTTAATTTCCAAACATTTGAAAAATTCTTGTTCATACTCATTATTTTCGTGTTACCTGATCGTATCACCTTTTCCTTTGCATTTATATTAACACTATTGTAATTCTTAGAAGAACTTCCATTATTGTTCATCATATCCTCGTGCATTCCTGTGTTCTTATTGTGTTCATTAATAACTATTAAAAAGTGTAAGCAGTATTCTGCCTTAACACATAATTCTTTCTCTTTACTAAATAAAAAATTCACTAAAATATGAATACATCGATTATATAGGTATAAGCTCCTCTTATATGTTAATGAGTTAACTGTGGGTAACATGCACTTATATAAATGATGACTAAAGAAAATTCTGACAAAAGTCATGAAATATAAAAAAAATTCAATTATTATTGAGTACTCTTCCTTTAAAAATTGTTTCTTCGTAAAGTTTTCTTTCTCAAACCTATCCTTCATAAACTCGTCCTTCACAAACTGATCTTTCTCAAAATGGTCCTTCACAAATTCGTCCTTCATAAACTCATCCTTCACAGACTCATCCTTCGCGGACTCATCATTAGAAAATTTTCCTCTTATTTTTTGCTCTATATCCATGCTTGGAACACAACTCATCAAATCATCATTTAACATTTTAGTTTTACCTTCAGATGACGCGATCACATGCTTCCCTTCATCTCGTTCAATATTATTAAAATAAAAATTCTCATAATAGCTTGAATGTAAAATCTTCGTATTTTCCGTAATATTCTTACCATCAATTGCTAGAACATCCATGCTTAATCCATTTAAATTGTTCACTTCCTTTTTTAATAAGTTTTCATTACTCTCAACTGAATTATATTTAAAACACTTAAAAGCATTATTACCATTTTCTAAATTTTCCATTTCAATATACGGAGAGTTGTTGGAGATATAACTACATTTATGGTCTCGTATTATACAAGTCTTAGACTTTTGTTCCTTCTTCTCAAAAAAAATATTATTACTATTATGATCTATGATCTTTTTTTTCATAATCGTAGCCTTATCATTTATGCTGTTACAGGAACTCATAGCATAATTATCATCCATATTTTTGTTCAAATGTTTATAATTTAATGTATTCCTCACAATGTTACTTTCATTCTTTCTTTTGTTATTATTAAATAAAAAAAAATTATCAGCCTTTTTAAATATAATTCCCATTCTATTACGATCACTTAATGGATAATTGTAATTTTCTGAAATATTACCCAATACAACTTTATTTTCCATGCTAATATCATCCGTCCGATTTTTATTATTCCCTACCGAAAGTGCATCTTTATCATTAGCAAATATGGCTAATTTACTATTATCACATAATGAATGAAGCGAATTGGGAGATTTCCTTCTTTCTGAATCCTTGTTCTTCCACAGATTCTCTATTTCACAAAAATCATCATTATTTTTACCATCTATATTTGTTTTCAACGGAGTAACAGCATTATCAGCAGGGTCTGGCCATTTATGTGAAGTGTCGTCTATGGTTGTGTTCATATTATGATTTTCGCTCTTGCTATAGTTTTCGCTCTTGCTATAGTTTTCATTTTTGCTATAGTTTTCATTTTTGCTATAGTTTTCATTTTTGCTACAGTTTTCATTTTTACTACAGTTTTCATTTTTGCTATAATTTTCATTCGCGCTATCCAATATGCTAATGTTATCCTTTTTATATAAAATGGAACACTCTCTATTTTTCTTCTTAATCTTTTCATACAACTTTTGCAAATCCATGCTTTTCTGATTATTCAAATTGGTATTGTAAGCATCTATCTCAGTGCTCCATAAAATATTTAATCCATCGTTCAAATTTTTAGTATCAGAATTATCTCCTTCAAAATTGTGCAAAATGCTGGACTGAGGAGTTTTGCTTACGTGTAAAGGGTTAACATAGTCATGGTTTGCATCTACAAGTTTCACGTTTTCATGATTCCCATCTAAATTGTTAATATCCTGATTCTTCCACTTGTTCAGGATACAGTCCACACCAAAATTCATTTTCTCATTATGTAGAAAGCCAATATTTGTTCTTTCACAAATGTCTCCATTATGCCCTTCAGCTTTTGAACAGGAACGCGGAACATTTCCATTAAGGATGTAACAAAAAATATTATTGACCTCATCTTTTCTTTCTAAGTGCTCTATAATATTCACAATTATTTCTATCAAATTGATCATCATATGAAAATCAAACATTATATACCGTTCTTGTGATAAGAAAAAACAATAAAAATCTAAATAAGAAATTTTTCGTTTCAACGAAGATTTTACAAAGTTGGGAATGGAAAAATGCTTAATGAATAAGTCCTGCAAACATAAATTTCGTTTGGGGGCATATTTATATGTTAACAATTCCCGTAGATCCGTTTTTAAAATTTTTGAAATAATAACAAATGCCCTTTTTATGAAATGTCTATCATGCTCTTCTTTATTTAAATTGTATATAAATATTTTTAATATGTTAAATAATATTTTAACCATTTTTTTAATATCTTTTTCACTTCTCTTATTCCTTCCTTTTAGAGAAAGAATATCCCATGTATACACCTCATCCATTCTATACCAAAAAGGATTATTTTTGCAACATCGCTTATATCTAGTGCACTTATGCTTTGGATTCGAATTCTTAAAGTTGTTTATTTCTTTATTATTCACTCCTCCAAAAGATCTTGCCATTTCTACGCTACTTTTTATTTTCTCAATAGCACTATGTTTAATACGTTCGATTCTTTTAAGAGCTGCCTCATCAACCTTATCATCCACCACACATAATTTGTTTATGTCATTTATATAAGTATTATCTACAACATCAAAATTATTCAAAATGTAAGTATTAATTTCACCCACATAACCAATAAATAAGGAAGAAATAATTAAAGTAAAACATTCCTCAATTAATAACTGCACTATTCTCACATATTTTAATTTGAACCTCTCATAACAGGTTAACAAAGCGTAGATAATATTATATATGTTAAATCTGATCCAGTATGGGGGTAAAATCCTACTTACTCTCAACAAGAGTAATAAGCCAAATATTTTTTTCTTTACTTTTGTATCATTGCATATATTACATATACATGTGCATAAATTCGAAAAAAATGTACACTTCATGCATTTCTTAATTTTTATTGGCTGCACATTTAATATTGTTTTTAAAATTTTTTCTATAAATCTCAAACCTTCTATACTCCTTTCTATAAACCGTGGGTGGTAATCAACTAAATTGCAAAAAGTAAATATAAAAGATGATACATCTATTTCGTTATTATGATTCATTACATAAATAAAATTCATTCTTCCTGTTAGAACAAATCTGTTCGAAAGTATCAAGGATATTCTCCTAACAACATTTTTAACTATATATTTCAATTTAATCTTCCATGTTTCGTCACTACATGTCATTTGGCACTTGCACTCATTAGTTTGGTCTATACTTTTACTTCTTTCTTCATCTATCAATTCCATATCATTCGTTTTCACTTTATCATTTATTTCTATTAACATAACTAAGAAGCAATACATTAATTTTGTTATGAATATATGATTACTATCTTTATAAATAAAGGAATATTTGTATAAATGTTTTTTACATTTGCACGTTTCAAAGGAATATTTATTCTTCTTTTTATTGTCACATGAAATATCCAGCTTTTTCTTTAATGCATTATTATGCTTATTCGGACTATTACATTCGTTCTTCATACATTCTAGAGATGCACTATCTATAATAACCTTCTCAACATGATTAAAAATCTCTTTCGGAATTTTATCATTCTTTCCACCACAATTTGTGTCATCAATTTGATTCCCTTTTATCCCTGTTTCTATTACACCATTCGTGTTGTTAATGCCAACGGATGCACTATTTGAATCCTTCATAAAGTCTTTATTTAGCGATCCTATATTCAGCGTATATTGGTAGTAATCCGATATACAGTTTGAATGATTAAAAATAAAAATAAAAATAGAAAGAACAATCCTGTAACAACTAATTCGTTGATCTTTCAAAATGCAAAAATAACACAAATCACTTTTCTCAAAGTAATGCAATTCCCCATTGTTAATAAATTGTTTGTGTCCATTAAATTTCCTATATTGACATAATCGCGATTTCTTTTGGTTAAAAAAATGAGTACTTATTTTTTTCTCATAATAATTACTTCCATATACTAATCCATCTATTTTTCTTGCAAAACGGGTATGTGTTACATTCTCTTGTACTAGTTTCCCCTTCTTTTTAATGTTAAAAATGGATTGGCTCTTATAGTTATTTACACCAGATTTCCCATTCTCAAAACTGCATGTCAAACTTAAGAATTTTGTGTTTTTTCCACTAAATAAATTGTCAATCCTCAATTTTTTTTTACACCCTTTATCAGTTATTGATTCATTTTGGTCAAACAATTTTCTCTTTTTCAAATTTGGTAATTCATTAAAATTAAAGAAGCTGAACTTTTCTCCTATTTTCTTCTTCTTCTTCTTAACATATTTGCTTATATTTTTTCTAATGAAAATTTTATTTCTAAAATGTTCACTTATCAGGTTCTTCTTATAATAATATGAACATTTCAAACTATTGTTCCTCATATTATTCTTTAAAACTTTATAGCAATAATTCAGTGTTTCTTCCAAATCGATATGTTGTATAACATTGTTGAATGTGTTGTCATAAGTAGTATCATTCATAAGCAGTTTTGTAATGTTAAATATATCCTCATTTTCATTATCACCCTTTTTGTTCACGTCTCCAAATGGAACATTCAGTTTTTTATCCTTAAAAGTAGAATTTTTTGTTTCCTTCGAATCTGCATTATTTCTCCTAATCTCTTCTACCATGTTCTTGTTATAAAATTTGGATAGCCCATTTTGTGTGCTTTTACATTTTTTCTCTTCTTCTATTTCGATGTTGTTTACATTGTTCGTTTTTCTTCTACATGCAACTCTTATGTTTCTCCTTCTTAAAATGTTCGTATCTAAACTCTTGTTCTCAGCATCATGTACACTATCTTTCGAAATGCTTATCTCTGTAGTGATCCTTCCATTGATGATATTTTCATTCTCCACCGTAATGTTTCTTTTTCTCCTTTTATTAGTTCCACTCAATTTGCAACTGTTGCTAGCATTTTTGTTACAATATGACGATAATTTATTACTATCTACCTTTGCCTCCTCACTACATTCTGCTTTCTTTTGGTATACAATAGAAGACGTAGTTATATCCATTAGTGTATTTCCACTTTCATTATATATACAACATACAACATCTTCATTACCTTTCTTCACATTTTTAATAGATCTTTTTCTGCTGTTTTCTTTTATTTTTCTCTTTAAAAAAAAACCTATTCTAAAATGTGGAACTACATTTCTCTTATTATTCATATGAGAATAATAATTATTCATTAACTCATTATCATAAACAAATTTGCTATACAGTTTCAAAATAATAAATAAATTCTCCATGTATACTTTATTTATATACTTATTCTTTTCCCCTTCTGATAAAATCTTCTGACTATATATTACACCCATTTTGAGAAACATAATATCTGATGGATTTCTATATAGGTCATTTAAATAATACTTCTGCTCATATATTTTGTTAAAATTTAGATGAAATGTAACTTTTTTTCTTAAAATTTTCATCAAAATAGTAAATATATGCGAAATTGTTCCGTTTTTATTATTAAAAAGAAGAGGAGATGAAACGTTTCCATTTATACCATAGTTATTAATCGTGCAAACGTTCTCTTCCAAAGCTTTTAATGCAACCCTTATTCTATTAATATTTTTTGAATTAAGACAAACTAACAATGATTTAAGGTATATGTGAAAATGTTCATTCATGAAATAGTTAATAGGCAACCCTAGACAAATTTCACAAAACAGCATTTTAAACAATTTCGGAAAATCAGAGTGTACATTTTCAAACCAATTTAAAAAATTCATGATTATGTCCCTTGACTTATTCGTATCCTCGTTTTTTATTTTATTTTTTTGAGGATCACAAGACGAATCATTGCATATGAAGCAGTTATTACTCCCGAATTTGTTGCTGTTGCTGTTGCTGTTGCTGTATTCTCCATTTCTTCCTTCTCTCTTATGTTTGGATATAATTTCCTCCTTCACCCGATATTCTTTTTGATTATATTTTCCATAGCCATCCTCATTTTCCTTCTTACTGATAAAATAAATTTCGTCATTCGCAACATTTTGTGTTGAATTTTCGTCATTCAAGATGTCTGCTGCCACACCATTAGTTCTACAGTTACTTGCATTTTCATTAGTACTCCTACCTGTTTTCAAGTAATTTATACATTTCATATAGCTCAAATTATCACGCAAAAGCATTTTGTCTACTGGAAAATGAACTTCAATTTTGTTATTTTTATCCCCTTTCAATTCATTCGCACAGTTTATAAAACATATGGTCTCAAGAAGACATTTTAACAAATTGACAACTTGAATGCATTTATTATCTTTTAAAATTATATCCAAACATATTTCAGAAATAGTTCTTAACTCTTTTAAAAATTGCCCATACGTACTTGCGTAATATTTCATTACCTTAAGAAGAAAATACGTTACTTTAATAATTACATCGTTATATGATAAATAGTTATTAAAGGTGTTATTCATGGTAAACCAGTTATAACCTATTATATAATCACTTGTTTTTATAAAATCATCACATATCTTATTCTTTTTATTCTTTGGTATTTTTCTGTCTACATTATTTGAACGAGTTTTATACAAAAACTCTAAGTCATTTAATATATCTTTTTTAAAGGTGCTTTTATCATTTGCAAACTTATGACAGTTTAAGGAATAAGACCTATACATTTTTTCATTCGATACAAAATTGTTTACGAATTTTCCATTCGATTTTACATAATTTGGATATTTTTTTATTATCTCGATTTTTTTCTTTTTCATTTTTGCTAATTTGCGAATTTCTGGTGAAACAAAATTAGCGGGATTTGTTATGTCACGCTTTACTATGTTATGAATAATATAGTGTTTCTTTCTTTTCTTTTTTATATAACACAAATTGTCTAATTTTACAAAATTTGTCATATTATTATTACAATCATCTGGTAGCTTTACATCATCGTGATAAGTCAATTCTTTAAAAAAATTTGTGTCCTTTTGTAACACTAAATTTATATCGTTTGATTCAAAATTGGATAAGCCACTTCTCCCATGCTCATATTCTTCTAAAATGTGAAAGTCGAAATAGTCTACCCATATTCCAAAGTTATACATACCATTCTTTCTCTTATTTTTTATTTTCTTTCTTATATTGCAAATTGGATACTGTTTATGGGAAAATGTGCTTCTTCCAAATTTTCCCTTTTGAGAAAACGATCGTAATATGATTCCTTGGCACATATTTCTTCTTCTTTCCTTTACAGTTAAAAGTCTTTTACTCTTATTTTTGAGCATAGAAAACGATATATTTGTCATAAGTTTCCTAATTTTTCCATTCTTACATGATTTTTCAATGGGTTTACTCTGACTTGATTCATTTATCTCATTGCTGAAGGATGAATTATTCACACATTTGTTACAATATGTGAGACTTCCATAATGACTTTCATTTATTAGACATTCATACGAAGAATGTAACTTGTATAACAATTTGTACTTATATAAATCTGTCATCAATTTACTTCTGACATTTTTATTAAAATAAAGTAATGGTTTTAAACAATTCTTCAATTTTAAAAATTTTTTCATTTTCTTAATTATATAACTAAAACAAACTTTGCAGAATAAAGTACTTGTGCTTCTTAACGCACCAAATACTTGAAAAATGTAAAATACTTGCGGATACAGAAACAATAATTTAAACAATAAATCAATTGAATAAATCATAAAAACGTGGAAATTATTCCTACTTAGGTAAATTATACTGTTCGCGCACATGTACAATAATTTCTTCTCTTCACCTTGTATATAACTAATACACGTGAAAACTTTTTTTTTATCTTCTTTTGACAAATTATTCACTTTAATGTTTATGTATTCGTGATAATTGCAGTTAACCGATGGTTTATCATTCCAACCCTTGTCAATGGTATGATTCTCTTTCAAGTTAACGTTTCGATCATACAGATCACCTCTCATTATCTTCATTCTGACAATTCTTCTTATAGATTCATCTTTTATTCCTAAATTTTCTACAGTCATGTGTGAAAAACAAGAACTGAACAATATGGAACATATAACCATGTGATAAAAAATTTTGTATATTATCTTAAGCCATACATCATTCAGTTCATAACACGAAGAAAAAATACTCTTCTCAATTAAAAAATCAAGTTTATTTATATCATACATGTCTTCAAAAGTATCATTTTTTTGTGCTTCATTTTTGTCATCACATTCTGAGCCATTCCCGTTCTGTTTATTCATTTTAAAAATATTCTCACAATTATCACGCTTCACACTTTTCTCAATGTTATTATTTATATCCTGAATATGGTCATTTTGATTGACGCATTGACTATTTATATATATTTTTTTTTTATCATACTCATAAATATTACTCTTTTTATGCTCAAATATATCAGAAATAGACTCATGCTCTATACCATTAAAAATATTACTACCATTTGGGTACTTATGATAATTCATAAAAAACTCCGAACAATTCTCCTTTTGTGTGACGCAACTATATATATAACTATTTAATTTCTTTTCATTTTCTCTGTTGTAACTATTCATATAATTGCTTAAATCATTTTCAATTGACTGGTTACATAGATACATGTCCTTACCTGTAAACATGTTTTCATTCCTTTGATATATATCATTGGGCATACCGTTATTTCTAACAACACAGTTGTAATTACTAATTAAAAAGTCATCATTATTTCCCAAATATTTTAAAGCTACAGAGTTATTACCTTCATAATGATCACCATCAGCATTTGAAAACTCCTTGTTGAGGGATGATTCCCAATTCTTGATATCACACAGTTTACTGGTTTCCGCATTGTTAGAGTATTCATCGTTACTGTGCAAAAATCTCTCTAATTTATTAATCATAGATGTGTCCAACATGGAACTAAATTTATCATTATCCGTAGGAAATGTTCCACACGGGTCCAACTTCTTACCATCGATAGGTTCATTCCGCTTATCATTTTTCATATCTTTATTGGGTACAATATTCTGTGCATTTTTATTGGAGTTCCTCTGACGATTTGGGCGTTTCCTTTTCCCTATGCTACTACTCTTTTTGGCCCGTTTTCTATTATTCACTACTTCTGTGGAATTATTACTCATATTATTATTATTATTACTCATATTATTATTATTATTACTCATATTATTATTATTACCCATATTATTATTATTCAAATTGCTGCTGTTATGGACAATGTTGTCATTGGAGTTTCCATCCTCCTTATTACCCTTGTTAGCGCCCACCTGATAACTTTTGTAATATTCCCCGAGTATCTGTTCCCTACCTAGAGGATTAATCAAAATGTTGCTGTTCCCATTCAAAGTCTTATGCGCACATTTATCTTCATTGAGCAAACCTTCTTTAGAAATGTCACACCTCTGATGGTGCAAAATGTTTCTTCCATCCCATTTCTCTACTTGCATCTTATTTATAATGATTTCCTTATTAAAATATAAATAAATGTAATATATGTTATTTTTTATACATTCATACATGGCGTAAAGCAAATATTTATATTCTTTCAGCATTTCATTTAGGTCGTGTTTTGTCTTCAAAGTGCAGTAATCATTAAGTGTTCTTTTTTTTTTTTTTTTTTGTTTTTTTGTTTTCTTCATCTTTTTTGTTCTATTTGTATGAATATAATCGTAATCTTTGACCATCGAACTGATTTTTTCTCCGCGTGTTCTTTTTTTTTGTGGAATTTCTTGAAAACATTTACGTGATAAAACAAAACAACAATGACTATCTGAATGATATTTAACGTCACTTGGACAACTATAAAATTTATTCTTCTGAAATTTCATATTTTTAAGAACGTTACAAGAACTCCTTTCATTTTTCTTTCCACTTTTTGTACATGTTATATTAACATTATTTCTGCTAACTACTATCTTGTACACTTCATACAATTCGTACTTCAACGAGTTGCTTTTATGTAACATTAAATTTAGAATATCAAAATAGAGTGAAAAATAGGACGCATTTTTTTTCTTCATGGTAAATAATACTTCAATTGTGTAAACTAGCAATTTTACACATATATTCTGAATAAAAATAGAACAGTTTTTATTCATAATAACTAAGGAATAGGTAGATATACAACTTTTCACTACATCATAATTCCATACATTTTTATTCTTAAAGTAAAGGAATATATCATGTATTAATATAAATATATGTGCATTTAAGTGATCATTATATTTATATGTTAAAAAACTCGTGTATGTATTTGGATTTACAAAAAATTTTAAATAATATTTCATATTTTCATTGAAATTACCATGTAACAATAATCGAATATTTTCGACAAAATCTTTTCCTTTTTCTATAATATACATTGTATCATATTTTAAAAATTCCAGAATTTTTTCTATGAGAAATTCTTTAAAATGAAAATATCTATTCATGTTACCCATTCTTAAATGATGGATCAGCATGTACACAATAATGTTTTTTAGGTTCCAAAGTTCTGATAACCTATGGAAATCAATCTCGTAAATATTATAATTTACATTTTTATAAAATTGCTTCTTCAATGTTTTCAATTTATTTTGAAGAAAAATATTACAGTTATCTTTTAATGCAGTGTATAATTCATTAGTGTAATTATCATTTAAAGAAAAACTGCTAAATAAATTGTAATCACTGCTCCTCCTATTGTAACTATTAGTGCTATTTGACATACCTCCCTTCTTCGACCTACTCTTGTCTGTATCATGTTGAAGAAACTTTTCTTTAGCTGTGACACAATCGTTAAAGCATGCATAATTGACAAAAATTAAATTCTTATCGTTATGATTTATTTCATTATTATTACTCTTCTTAGGGCTTCCCTCAATGCTGTCCTCCTCAGTGTTTCCCTTTTTGGAAAATTCGGAAATTACCCCAATTGATGCGTTGCAAAAAGTTGTTTTCTTATCTTCGAATAAGTAATTATAAACCCTTTCGAATTTATGCGGATATAAAACATTATTACTTCTGTTATCACACCTGGTGATGGTGTTTTTTATGGATACATATGTATTCTCAAAATGATAATTATATGAAGTTTTATAAATCGAATTCATTGAAAAGTTAATTTGTTCTATGTAAAATGGCTTCGAATATTTAAAGTCTAATATATTGATCAGTGAAAGAATTTTACACAAAATTTTTATGTAGTTTTCATTGTTATTTAACAATTTCGGATGTAAGTTTATCAATATATAATTTGACCAAATTATTTCTCTAACAACTTTCAGGGATTCTTTACCACTTCGAACACACTTAGCTTTTCTTCTGTGACTTTTTGTATATATATTGATTGCTGATTTGAGAAATTTCCCTCTTTTAACCTTACTAATTACCTTTTTGTAAAAAGCTTTTAAAATGTGCATCGAAACAACATTCACGTATTTATAAATATCAAACAGTATCAAACAGTGCTTATGTAATTTACATATTTCTGTAATTATTCTTATACAAATAATTGTATATTCTTCATTTTGTGTTACAATGAGATTTAAACAAATATCAAAAATTTCTACAATATATTTTATTTTATTAAATTTATATATCATTGAGTAAAATATGTTTAGTATACTCTTTCGAAAAATATACGTCTTGTTCAGATAATAACATGGAACTCCATCATTTATATAACTTTTTATTAACGGATATACATCCATTAAAAAATAATTCTCCTCCTTTTCGCTCATGTTTAATAGGGCCATTCTTATCCTATGTGCCCTTTTCTTAGCATCTCTTCTATCTTGGAATTTTTCATTTTTATATAAAAAATTTCTCTTTATCAGCTTTTTTTCGAGAATTTCCTCCATCTTGTCCTTTTGCTATATCATTTGCGTATGTGTAAGTGTACGTGTGCATACCCTCGTGGGCTTTTTTGGCTATCTTCTTATTGAATGATGTTCTATACTTGCGTTTGCATATGTACATATGTATGTACCACTGTGGATATAACAATTTATGCAATTTGTTGACATGTGTCTGCTCCTATATATGGGTTGTATGTATTCAAAAATTTTAATTCCTTTTTCTCAAAATTTACAAACGATAAGAATAAAATGGGATATTTATGTCACAAGAGGAGAGGGGTAGCAAACAGTTGTTCACTCCCGAGATATACAATTTTTATTACAAGAAAAAGTTCTCACTACGAGGGTGACACGAAAAAAAAGCCACTTCAAAAGGAAATTGTGTGAATATAAGAATAAGAGAAATTAAAATTATTAAAAATGCTATACATAAATGAAATTTAAATTTAGAGGCAAGTTACAGCAAAAAAAAAAAAAAAAAGAAAAAAACAAAATAAAATAAAATAAACTGTTCGGTTAAGAGCAAATGGCAAAAAAAAAAAAAAAAAAAGTTAAAAAGAAAAAAAAATTACATAAAAAGTATGTTCATTCTTTTCCATTGTCCTTTTGCCTGTTTATTTTATTTTTATTTTTTTATTTTTCACACATGAAAATTTCATGAGAAGTACTATGGAAAAACAAAATTGTAAATAACTAAACATGTATATTAATGTATGGAGAACATTGTACAGATAGTTAAGCATTTCACAATGTGCGTCCACCTATTAATGTACAGAGTAGGCATAATGACGTAGTACTCATAAAAATTTGGTGTGGAGCTTTAATAAATTCAAATCACACATATATTTAGATGTCTTTATAGCATATGAGATATTCATTTAGGCTTTTAGTGCATTTATATGCTTGTATGTGTTTTATGTGTGTTCCATTGTATTAACAAGAACCAATTTTGTGTTTCTTGCACTTATTCACACGATGAATCAGGTAAATAGAATATTCCTACTAAATAAGGACATACAAGATCGACTTAAAATTATATATACACATACATACATCCATGCATGCATTTTTTTTTTCCCCTCTTTTTCCCTTTTCTGCACTATTATTAGAAAAAAAAAAAAGAGAGAAAAATAAAAACACTATCAGTTTGATAATTTTCCATACAACTTTAAAAATTCTTCCCAACAAAAATTTGCAAGTACATGAATATATGTATATAGCAAGGAGACTTTAAAAAAAAAAGAAATAAAATTTAAGATCTTTAGAAATGTGTTCTCAATAAATAAAAAAAAATATGCACATATTTAATAAAAAAAAAAAAAATAGCGGAAAAATCATCCCTAATATATAACACTTGGAACTTCTTAATTTTTCCTTGTAAATACAAATATATAAATACTATAATACAAGCTCTCGTGTAGTATTACAATAAATTATGAGAAATTGGGAGAGGGTAGGAGTTAAAAAAATTATATGACACTATGAAAACCCGACGGAAATGAATAATACCCTCTTTTGAAATTAAAAATGTATTAGAATTCAGTGTGACCCATAGAAATTTACGCACAAATGAAGGTACTGTAAAAACACATACATCTATCAATACATATATATCATACAAAATATGTTCACCCTGTTCATACTAATGTGTAAAAAATTGCACCTTTAAAATGCAACAAGGCTTAAATGGGTTCTATCTATCTATATATATATATATATATATATATATATATATATATATATATATACATATTTGTAATCTTCCAAAGTAACATTAATTTTGCCGTGTGATACTAAGAACTTGTTAGTTTTTTCAAAAGAACAAAATTGTAAAAGTGAAAAACTCAAAAGTATCACCAAAAAGATGAATTTCAACACAAGGGTGAAATTAAATGAGTGCCAATTTAAAAAAAAAAAAAAAAAAAAGATCAAGAACAAATAAAAGTTAAAGTGTAAATAAAAATAAGAATAACAAAATGATAAAAGAAAAAAATTAAAAAGTACAATCTACACAATTTTATGAACAAAATAAGAAGTGTACACCTTTTAGCATTCTTTTTAATCCATGTGTACGCAAAAAAAAAAAAAAAAAAAAAAAAAAAAAAAAAAAAAAAAAAAAAAAAAAAAAAAAAAAAAAATAAAAAAAAAATAAAAAAGAAAATATTACAAAATTTTATAAAAAAAAAAAAAGGTAACCACTTTTAAAATTTTTTTTAATCAATTGTACACAAAAAAAAAAAAAAAAAAAAAAAAAAAAAAAAAAAAAAAAATCAAGATACCAATATATATACACCTTATATATATATTTTTCCTTCACAAAAGTAACACTTTATTTGGAGAGCTTTTAATTAATCTATGCGTGTGTTATATTTTTTAACAACTTTGTACATAAATGAGCAAAAAATTTTATTTTATCGTTATATGATCACATCTCAAAAGGGGTAATAATTTGTTATTACAATATTTTGTTTTAACAGAAATATGTATTTATGATCCTGGTACAGTAATACATTTGTATCATTATAATTATTTACAAGTGTATTTATAAACCTACAAAAGGGAGGGAAATTAAACAATTTTGATGTGTTCATAGTACTCCTTGATTTTCTTCGCTTCAAAAGCTACAAAATAGTGAATGTATCATTCAATCAATTCGTTAACTAACTTACCAGTCGATTGTAAAGCTGTGAAGTTTTTTGTAGTTTTCTGCCTCATATGTAATAAAAATTATAACTCAAAATAAATTAACAGTATGGACAGTATTTTTCGTTTGTATCCATGCCTGACTATAGGAAGCAAAAACATTGTAACCATAAAAAAAAAAAAATAAAATAATAAAAATAAATACATTTACATCTGTTAAATAACAACGCAAGTTTAATTCATGAGACGCTCCCTGGTAAAAAGGTGCGTGCATATATATGGTAATACATCTATATATATAAACACATAAGCAGGCATGATACCTCAATAATCTCGATAAACTCAATAATCTCGATAAACTCAATAATCTCGATAAACTCAATAATCTCGATAAACTCAATAATCTCGATAAACTCAATAATCTCGATAAACTCAATAAACTCAATAATCTCGATAACCTCAATAACCTCAATAATCTCGATAACCACAACAACCTCAATAACCTGAATAACCTCAATAACCCCAATGATGCTAACTGAAATAAGGACACAAGCAAAGCATCATGTAAAGTTACAAAAAGGACAAACACGCAATATGCTTTATCCCTACTTTTGGAAAAATGGACATATAAGTGAGATCCCTCTCCCACCCACAGCGATTCCCAAACTAAATGATTCCTTTTCATAATAAATAAATAACCACGCAAAATTTAAAAAAAAAAATTTTTTTTTTTATTATAATCATAATAAAATGTTAATGCGTCAAATGGTTCTTTGTCTAATTTTTCACCAAATGTGTGCGCTAAGAGAAAAAAAAAAAAAAAAGAAAGAAAGAAAGAAAGAAAGAAAGGGGGAAAAAAAATTGCTACAGTACGATATCTCCATACATAGGAATATACATAAATACACATAATTGAAAAAACTGTTATACACATAAAAAAAAATTAAAAATAATTAAAAAAATGCTTGAAATATAACATTTGAAAATATAGAGCATGTGCATAAATATATCGCCAATTATGCTTTCTCTTTAAAAACAACAACAAAAAAAAAAAAAAAGCAGAATAAAGAAAATATTCAACATAAACAATATTTAAGTATAAATATTTCTTCTGTTTTTCTAAAAAATGGAAAATGAACTAGTTTTAAGCGAAAAAGTAGAAGAACTAAAAAATTTGATATATGTGGATGATACTCCTTTCCATCATTTAGATTTTGTGGTGAGGAATAGAACTCCTAGGACGACATCGCTGAATATTATATGTAGCATGAACGAGTATATGCACATATATACATGCCCCTGAGCACACACACATACATATATATATGAATGATTATATATATGCCTACATATTAAGATTCCTTTTTTTTAAAAAAAATGATTTAGAAGGTACCATGTATCCCTTGCTGTGTCCTGCCTGGCTTATCCTTTTTAAATACTCGAGCCATGGAGGAGCACAAAAACGGATATAGAAAAGATGAAGTAAGCATTTATATATTTCTCTTTTTCTTTTGAAATTGCACAGAGAAAAAATTGTTCATTCCAAATAAATGTTTATATTTTCTTCACAACCTTGCTTCCACCCCCTTTTTGCCTTTATCTTAAAGATCAACGAAACGGATGAAATACTAGTAGAATATTTTTATGCAAAGAGGCTACACAAAAATAGCTTAGTAAAAATAAAATTTCCCGAATGTTACGAAATGGCAGGGGCTCTTTTATCAGATGCAACTGCAGCATCAGTTGGAAATTTGACACATCTCTATTTCGAATTAGGAAATGAATTGTGCCAAATGTTAAACCTAAAAAAAATGAGAAATATGTGTCTACAGGAAATCTACTAAAACGCATTTTAAAACATCAACAGAGATATTTTAAGACACTCACATGTATTTCTAATTATTGTGCTATGCTGTCCTGTCTATAATATATACTCATAAATATATATATATATTTATGTATATATTTTTATCCATTTAAAAATATTCGAAAACTGCATAAGATTTTTTCTTGGAAAAACATTTTCAAATATCCATGCACACACCACATTCTTTTAATTGTTTTTGGAAACTATCTATAGGTTGCCGGAAAACGAATGGCCAGTTGAGAAACTGGAAGAGTTGCTATTGATAGCAGAAATGCGTAGAAGGGTTTACTTAATGAAACATAACGACCAGGTAGATCAAACATATTTGGAAGGAATGACATTTATGGAGAGAAAAAGTAAATGGAAAAAATGCGCATAAATAATAAATACACACGGTTGGTGTATGATCATGTAAATTTTCATACATATGTTGACTATTTTATAATGTTGTTCTTTTCTTATTTTTTTTTTTAAAATATCTTATTTCTCTTTTTATGTCATTTTACCTTACTCTAACCATGCGCATTTTTACATTTCACACTTTCAATTCAGTGTTTAATTCATTTTCAAGGGGAACGGATTTAGACAAACAAAAAGCATCATCAAATAGGGAAATTTTTAACTTTTTTGAATTCGATTTATAATTAATTCTTAGGTTAAAGTATTTTTTAAGTGAATAAAGTTAATTGATTATCCAATAAAGAATTCCCTGATTTTTTCGCTTGTTTATCTTCTGACTTATTAGAATGATTCAGTATTTATTACGGTTCATATTATTAATATTTTATTTTACTTTATTTTTTGAACATTTTTTATCACCAATTATAACAGCGCTCCTACATCGTTTTTAATTGTTATTAAATTTGTGAAATACTTTAAAGCCATTTTTAAGTGAAATACATAAAATTATATATGTTATACGTATAATAATTTGCGTATGCATGTGTATTTTTAAATGTTATTTACCAATGTGTAAAGTATGCAATTGTAAAGATATATATTTTTACATGACACTTTTCGATAAATATATACACCTATATGTTTACAAAAAAAAAAAAAAAAAAAAAAAAAAAAAAAACAGCAAATTCAGTAATTTAAGCACTACAAAGGTATACAGTTCTATAACGAATAAATGTTTTAAAAAAAGGATAATGAGCTAAAAAAAGGAATGTATATAAATATATATATCTCGATTGAAAATATCCCATTCCTTTTAATTTTTAAGCATGAATATGTCATCGGGCTTAACATGGTATTCCACGGGCAACCCGTAGCGAACGTAAAAATTGTCCTCGTTTGGTATCTTCTCCAGAAGTAATTCTAAGGATCCGTAACAAAATAAAATAATAATAATAATGGACAAAGCATAAAAATTGGTAAAGCGTGCAATACATGCATTACTGCGTAGAGTAAAAATTGATATGAGCAATGAAGCATGTTCGTAGTAGGAATACAAAATATCGACATGTTCTTGAATACTTCTCCCAAAAGTAAATCATTTATTAATACATTTATTTACAACATATTTTTTTCACTCTGCATTTTTTGGAAATTGCAGCACATTACCTTGATCGTTGCATGTGTACAGTAGACACACAAAGAGCATATGGATTGAAGTGCCGTTCACTTCTGCTGGGTTCATCTTTGACTTTGTCTGATTAAAAAAAAAAAAAAAAAAAAAAAAAAAAATGCATTTTTCGTTAATATGCACATTTATTGTTCATATAGCATATATAGAAACATATATTCACATGTATGTACTAGTCATCAACGCAATAACTAAATGCAAAGGCAAATCATGCATTTAGAAGTGCTAATGGGATAAGTATATACACAGTACAGAAGAGAAATTACCTCGTTAATAATGTCCTTAAAAGTTGTGGTCTTTTCTTCAACGTAAGGAACAATCTAGGTGAAGGGTAGAAAAAAAGAAAAAAAAAAAGATAATGATGATGATGGCGACGATGAAATAGCATTTTTTTCTTACAAATATATTCATACATATGTGCATATACACATATATACACGCACATACCAATATACACACATACACATCTATGAATCTCGTAAAAAATTGTGCTAGCACATGTTACCTTATGGTCACCTCCATGTTCGTCCTCATCGACACCCTCATTCCCGGCTGGCTTCACAATATCGCACAAAATCTTTTTTATTTTGGAAACATCAACAAATTTAGAAACATTTTCAATGTTCGGATTTCCCCGTGTATTTCCGCGGGAAATACTTTGATGAAGCTGAAGAATAGACACATTCTCATTCTTACTTCCCTGTTTTGATAAATTATTTTCAGTTTCATTCTGCCATATATCCTCAAAATCCATGTTATAAAATTTATCTATGGCATCATTCAATCCATCCTGCATATGACAATCCTGTTGATCATCCATATTTTCTAGAAACATACTTTCCGTATTTTTACATTCCCCGAAATTTATTTGATTTAAATCATTTGTTACAAAGTCATTGTTAACTTCGTTTAGTACAACATTTAATTTTAGATCACTATTATAGTCATCGGGTGTTATCATTGCCACTTTTGAAAATTTCATTATTCTATCTGTAACTGTGTTGACACAATTAATGCAGTTGTCTTTCGTTTCAAATATGTAAGATGTTTGATCAATTGAGAAAAGTGCATTCGATACATATTTCTTTTTTTCTTTTTTCCATAAATCATATTTAGATAATTCTACGTCATTTATTTCTTTGTATAAATTTTCAAAATCAATAACTGATACATCAAAAGAAGCTTTTGCTTTCTTATTTGCCAAGGAGTTATGTACAATTTGCTTATTTTTATGAGAAAATTTTGCTATATCCATTAGGTTTCTGAAATTTCCATTAACTATTAATTTGCTAGGAACATAATAATGGTAATTAAATCTATTATTTACATCTATTGCATTTAATCTGTTTTCAAATGTCATCACGTTACGATTCCATAGTGTGTCTTCATCCGGAATGGTTGATATTAAACCTGCCCTTGTTGGTGTTCCACTTTGATTCTTAAAAAATAATGTGTTCTGTGTATTCATGGGAAAATTACCTCCTAATGAGTTCATTAAACTAAAGTCTTTATTTTCACTTTTCATAAGTTCTGGTAACGGTAAACCGGCCATTGTATTATTTCCCTGTTGAAATGATAAAATGCTTTGAGAAAAATTTAAATTATTACCTGCAGAATCATTTAAATTCATGTTATCAAAAACTAGCGATTCTTGCATTACATTTTCTATGTTTAAATCGTCTATTCTGTAATCATTGAAATGCATATTATTATTATTTAAACTGCTATTCAGCATTTTGCTATCCCCCATATTTCTATTATTAAAATCGATGTCATCTAATAAATTATCTATTGCCATATTTCCATCTAGACTTAAACCTAAATTATTCCTTGGATTGTCTCCTCCATACTCGTCATTTTTACCCAAGTTGGTATTTTCTTCCTCATTTGTTTTATAATCATATCTATTATTATCATTGTCGTCATCATCTTCGTCTCCATCTTCGTCGCCATCATTTCCATCTCCTAATTCTTTCGAATTTGTTCGTTTTAATTTATGCTTATTTATTTCTTCCTTAAAGTAATCCAATTCTGGGCATATGCTCAAGCTGTTAAAATCTTCATTTTCATTACCGAAAAATATATCCCTCAGTATGTTAGAATGAAGGAATAATTTTTTTTTGTAACATTTCATCATTAAGTCACTGTTACTTTGTGCACTAGCAAAATAAGTGTCACTCGCATTATTACCATTCATGTCTTCTTTGATATCTTCCTCATTAACTTTTTCCATTTTTTTCCTCTTCTTATATTCACACGCATCAATGTCACCATCAAACTGTATGGACAAGTCATTATTTAAAATTAAGTTCGGTAATAAGTAGCTATTTCCTGAGGAATGATCATAAGCACTATTCAATTTTAAAAAAAAAGTGTCAACCGATATATTTGATACAGAGATAGAATCCACAGTAATGTCCGATGATTTTGCCAAAGTGGATGATTCTTGTAGAAATTCTATTTTCCTTTTTTTTATTTTTTTATTTGAAACTTCGTTCACATTTTTTTTTTCATCTATCAATTCTTCATTTGTATCACTTTGTTTTGCTATATTCACATTGCTTAAAAAACTGTATGTCTGATCATAAATTGCTTCTACTCTGTATCCATACACTTTTGTTGCTCCTTCGATAGCTTTAGATGCTCTTGTAAAAGATAAATTAAAATCTCCATTTTCCAACAATTCATTATTTAATTCTTCATTTATTTCTTCGTCATTTAAATTTACTAAATCTTCCAAATGATCAATAATTCTTATGTCGAATGCGTTTCTTGTACATATTTTATTATGAGACAGTGCTACCATACAGTTTTTAAAAACATCATTTATTTCTTTCACTTTCGTTTTTTCACATTTGTCTAAATTATCCTTATGATTATCATCGTTACCTTTTTTATTTAAAAATGACAATCTTCTTAAATTTTTGTTAAATTCTATTGGTTTCTTAAAAAGGTTTTCGCTTTCTTTTATCCTCGATAGATTGGTTCCTGCTTTAGTGTTAACACCTAGCTTTTTCATTTCTCCAATTCTGTCTTCATATAGCACTGTATTCTATATATATATATATATATATATATATATATATATATATATATATATATATATATATATATATAGCGCCTCTGCATTAATCATTACAATCGAGAATAAATATACATTTGGAAGTTTGGTAAACATCAATAACTCTTTACACAAAAAACTAACCCTTTATATTGCTATTTTTCTCCACATCCTCTAATGGTCTTTTTTTTTTTTTTTTTTTTGCTTCCTATGCAAAGAATTCTTTAAAGGATTATATACTGTTTAGAAACACAAAAAAAAAAAAAAAAAAAAAAAATTCACTTGCAAGATGCTTTTAATGTGTATATGGAATATTTAAACGATCCACAATTTCCTTTATATTATTCACTTTTATAATTTGTATAGGATTAAATGCAGCACGGAAATTCTTTGCCTTGTTATACATTATAAAAAACTGTCATGTATGCTTGAATAACCGTAATGGCTATAAAAATATGGAGCTGTTAATTTACTACTTTTCTCCCGTTTGTCTTTTCGTTCCTCAACATTTCAGAGATGCTTACTTTTGATTTCACAAAGAATTATGCACATGTATACTTATTCGCATGTATATGTGTACATATGCATATGTTTTCACAGAAGCCATAGTGGCTTAATGTCAACGCGTAAATTTATAGTTGATACTTTGGCATTTCATTTGCAAATAAAATCGTTGTCGAGTATTAAATATGGATTACTAGAATATTCACTTGTATATAATTAACTTGTGTTACATCCACATTGACATAAAGCTTAAAGTGAGTGAATTGCAATACTCACTTAAATTAGTAGCCCAAATAAAAAAAAAAAAAAATGCTAAAATTTGAAAATTGCCAAATCAGCGTTTTTTTTCACTTTTAACAAGTGTAAAATGGAAAACAAATGTGTACATTTTATGTTATATTTATTTACAAATTAATTTTTTTCTTTTTTGCGAACATTTATATTTACTCACATACGCTACATTGTTCATGTTTTTACATTTTTACTATTGTAGTTTTTATTTTTTTTATTTCACTTTATGTTTCTCCATTTTGTCCTTAATTTGTTCATTACTTTATTGTAGTTTAAGCATAATAGAAACAACAAAAAAAAAAAAATAAATAAATAAATAAAATAATAAAGCAAAAATAAAGGAAAAAATAGTATCTTATTTTGTTTGAAAAATATTTCCCATTTTTAGCACTTTGTCAATTCGAACTTCATTTGCATTTTCTCGTAAAACAGGAAGAATACATATATGTATATATACACATTGATATATATTTTATATGCACCAACGCACGCCTATATTTAACGGTCTTTTTTTCATCTTAAGTCCACACAAAAAGGAACATTAAAAATGTTGCAATCGAACGTTTTTCGCATATATTTTTCTTCCATATGTCCCCCCCACACACACACCCCTATTATTTCCAAACACACATATGCAAGAAGCATTACGTCAACACCACACTGTGTTATACCTCGTCTATTTTCCAAAGTACCAATTCCGCAGAATCCCAATATTAACATTTTCCAGCTTGCATAAAATGTGAAACTACATTTTTTAAAATCATATACTTCATTGAAAAGTTCTTTTCAGTCAATAAATATGTTAATTTATTATGCGGAAACAAATAAAAAACAAAAAAAAAAAAAAAAAAAAAACGGCGATTACATTTATTTTTCGTATGTTCAACAAATGTGTAATGAATTATAAAACTATGTAGGGAACTTTATAAAACGGAATTAGCAACATACTCCTAAGGATATATGTACACAGGCGTGTGCTTGTGTTTTCCATCTAATTGATAGTGTATAATTTCTATGAAAAAATATATATTAATAGAAAATTAAGTACATTATAAATTCATTAAAAGAATGATTCCCCCCCCAAAAAAAAAGTAAAATAAAATAAAAATAAGACAAATTGTACATAAAACGGTAAATTCTTTTTTTTTTTTTTTTTTTTTTTTTTTTGACAAGTTAATATATTCTCGATTTTTAAGTCAGATAGATGGAATCTCCAAAAGTAAAAAAAAAGAATAGTTCACAGCTAACGTTACTAATATGATAAATATAATTGTCACAGTCAGTATTATCAGTAAAACTGATATTACAGATGTTGTATAAAAGAAATATGTGCCCAAATTAATCATATTCATTTACTTTTTGTTTCTTCGTTAAAATTCATATGGTGAAAAATTTCAACGATTTACATAGAATATTCTCATTTTTCAGTTCATATATTATTTTTACGCATTTATAAATGTTTCCATGTGCGTGTTTCTATATTCTACTTGAAATTTTTTACGATTATGTTGAATAAACATAAAGCAAAGGAAATCTGAAAAAAAGAGTATATTCTTGATGGCATTACTCTAAAAGGAGACACGAAAAAAAAAAAAAAAAAGGATCTCCATTAAAAACATTCATTCACTTTCACTGTTCTCATTAAAGTCGTTATTTCTATTCTTATTTGACGTAAATTGTGCCTCGTAAAAATCAACAATTTGCTGAGTTGTAGTGGCCTGCTCAGGATTTTTATCCTCCCTCAGTCTTAGAAATCTGGGAAATCGTAAACCAATTCCCTTGTCATCAGAATAAATTCCAATAGCTGCAGTATGAACAGGAGATAGAGACAAGTCAGCTGCTTTTACCTCCCAGACATAATGAGCATCAAACCATACATCTGGATTTAACTTGTCAGAAACTTCATAATATGATTTTTTATTTGGTATTATTTTATCACTCAATGTTTCATGTAATGTAGCAAGAATTTCATCGCTAAAGCCTGTACCAGCTTTACAAACTGTTTGAAAATTTTCAGTTTCTGAATTGTAAGTAGCTAAAACAAAGGCACCATAAACACCACTTCTTTTTCCTTTTCCATAATAGCCAGCTATAGGCACTAAATCTACTGAATCGGATAACCCTTCTATATAATCCTTTTTAACCTTTAACCAGTTTAATGATCTCCTAGATGGTTCATAAGAAGCATTATCCAACAAAGTTTTAACCATTAAACCCTCACAATTATTCTCAATCGCATCTTGTAAAAATATATCAATATCCTCAATATTATTCATTTCGGAATGAGTTGCATAACATAATACTCCTTCTTTACATTTTAATAAATGGTATAAAAGTTTTCTCCTAATCTCCAATGGTTCTTTTATCACCGATACACCATTACAACATATTAAATCAAAAGGGAAAAGACATATTTTTACTTTTATATTTTCAATATCTACATCTTTTCTTTTTCTCGTTGTTAGCACCTGAAATGGTAATATCTTTTTATTCTCTATATCGTATGCTACTACTTCACTATCAATAATACATTCAGTAGCACCACTAATAATTTGATCCCGTACTATTTGAATAACATCTGGGTATTTTTCTGTCATAGTTTCTAAATTTCTACTAAATATTTTTATATTGTCCTTATCTACATAATGAATTTGTGCTCTTTCTCCATCATATTTATATTCACATGTAAATGTCGCATTATTAAATCTATCTAGGACTTCCTGTATTCCTTTTGTTGGTTTGGCTAACATAGGTTGTACAGGTACTCCAGTTTTCACTGTGCATTTTTTGCTTAACGTATTCATATCATCACCATTTAACAAATTCTGAATTATAATTTCAATGTTAGGCAATTCACACAAAGCACTCTTCACAGATTTTTCCATACATTCAAAAATATCAGAATCATTGTTCATTTCACAGTAACTTTTTTTTAACTCCTTAAATATGGGCAATAAACGAGTATCTCCTTCCTTTCCTATGTTATAAAATAAATTGGGCTTACTTATTTTCTCATTTCTTATTTTAATAGATTTTATTAATTCGTTGAATTTATCATCTTCATTTTCCGTTTCCCTTTCTTTCTTTATATTGTTCAATTCTTCCTCATTCAGCTTTTCCATTTTTATTTCCTTACCTTGTTCTTCATTCATCTTATTCTTATCATCCTCAACTGTGCTATTACTAGCATTGTCATTATCATCTCTATAGTTAGTTTTCTCCCTTAGTAATTCTTCGTTCATTGCTTTCCCCTTTATAACAATTTCTTCAGGAATACATGGACGTGTTAGAATAAATGCATATGATAGTGCCTGTAACACTGTAGCACTATTTACTCCTATTCTTAATCGTTGTTGTAAAAACCGAACAATGTATTTCGCTTCACCTGTTTTAGCACTAATTAATAGTTTTTTAATTACTTCTCTTTTTTTCTGTTGAGAGTTAGAACCACTGAGATTTGGTATGCTTTTTAATTCATTAAACACTGATTGGATAGTCAAACGAGGTAGTGGGAAAATAGTCCTCATTTTACAAGAACAATTTTCTGCTATTATTCCTAAATCTTCAATTTGTTGTAAATCCTTTTTTATACTTCCTTCAGTTCTACTATATGCCTCCGACATGGTTTTCAAAATCAATGCTTCACCTACTCCTGCTTCTACATTTAAATAATCGGGTGCTACTTTATTTAACGTTATATATACAGCTGGAATTAAGTCATTCGGACTATAATAAATTAGAACCCTAAACACATTGGACAAGATAATTGCTACATTCTTCTTGCTACCTGTTCCACTACCTTTTAATTCTTCTATTTGGTTAAATGTATTGGTAAGAATAGAAAATAGTAAAGAATCTTTAAACTTGTGTTTTTCTTTATCCTTTTGTGATAAGTATAAATTAGTGACATCAAAATAAGCAGGGTTAAATTTGGGTGATGCCAGATCGCTTATTTTATCCTCTTCCCTAACGACACAGTTAAACAATGAACCTTTTTTTATATCATTTTCACTCTTTCCTTTAGCCTTTTTTATCTTTGTGTTTCCATCACTTGTTATTTTTCTCTTAGATGTTTCTTTGTCTTCTTCCTTTACTTTGGATTCCTCCTTAACTTCTGCTTCTTCTGTCACATCATCCATGCTTTTTCTAGGGAAAGATAGGCATTTCCTGTGAAAGTAGAATAACACATTAAAATTATCAATATGTATATATGCATATTGATAAAAACACATGAACATATATCGATATGTGCATATAAAAACGCACGCTCATATATATACATCTCTACGTCTTAATGTGTCAACAAGCTCATATTGTAGTAAAAGGATAGGCTATTTTTTTTTATCATGATTAAGACATGCTCAACTACATTCACATTCACATTCATTTTTCTTTTTTTTTTTTTTTCCTATTTTCATTTTATTTGTTTTGTCTATAAAAAAATATATAATTTAATTTTTATAGGTTGAAGAAATGTTGCTTTCCTCATTTCACGCCCTTATTTACATTTTTCACTCTCAACATTTTTTCTCTTTTTTAAAACTCAAAGCAGGCATACAAAAAATTGATGTGTCTATTCGATGCGCTCTTTCTAATATTTGCAAAAATTTTCACGTTAAAGTTTATTTTATGCTTATATAATTTATTCTTTTTCGGAAAAGGTATTATATAAGCGTATTCTGTTCTGATATAATTGTTAATTTTACACAAAAACATTTTTGTTATAAAGAGTAACACAAGCAATTTCATATTATCGCAACTGTTTATACATATGGTTACATATATCTACATATAGACTACTTAGGGTGCAAGTAATAATGCATAGTAATGTCTGATATCCCTGACCCTCTATCCAAGTACACAATGTTCTTCTGAGAAAACTAATAACTGTAAGCAAGTTCATGCATGGCAGTCTAAGAAAACTCATGCATATCTGTGCGTAAATTCATTCAACAATTCCCAATTATTCACTTTCAACGTAGCTTACGTAATTACATACAATGCTAATTTATATGTGATACATTTCTCACAGTCGTTCATTTCATGTTATGTAACATTTCTTTTGTTTTCTGTTACTGTTTTCTTCTCATATAGTTTAAGAACATTTCTTACATTTATATATGAGAAAAAATAAAATGTGCTTATCTTTTAATTTATTAAAAACTAACTCTAACGTTACTTGCTTAAGTTCCTTTTCCATGGTTCACAAAACGTAAAAAATGAAGAACGTATTAAAAAAAAAAAGAAAAAAAAAATAGCCAGAGTGGCATCAAATATTAATGTGTAAAAAAAAAAAAAAAAAAAAAAAAAGAAAAAAGAATAGCCAAAGTGGTATCAAATATTAACGTGTAAAAAAAAAAAAAAAAAAAAAAAAACAATTATCTAAGGAGGTCTTCATAAAGTATTTGCAATCATTTGTATGTGTTATTCTGCATTTACCTGCAAAATAGTCCTTATTTCCCTGAATTTATCACTAATTTGAAATAAATTTTTTAAAAGAAAATTAAAGAAGTTTCTATATTTTGTAGCAGAAAGATTACCAAGAAACTAATTCATAAGAGGAAAAAAGAAAAGAAAAAGAAGAATACACATTTGGATATGTATATGCATGAATATATATACGTATATACATGTGCAAACGTATCTATAGCAGAGATATATAGGGAAATAAGAAAAAAAAAAAAAATACTCAAAAGTTATAGTAATAAAATAAAAACACACATTTTACTTTAAAAATTTTTTTCCTTTTTGAGAAACTTCAAAATTTTCAAGTTATACAAAAAAAAAAAAAAAAAAGGATAAAGGAAATATACGAAAGCGTAAATATAAAAAAAAGAACCTTAGCATATTAAAGAATTTTTATTTAGAAAGTGCTAAAAAAAGAGAACGTGCAAAATACATCACAAAAAGATTTTTTTTTTTTTTTTCTCTCCATTAAAAACAAAATTATTAAAATAAAAGAATAATTTAACTTGAAAAAAGAAAAAATAAAATAAAATAAAGGTATGTGGAAAAAAAAAAAAAATTAAGCATTTTAAATTCCTTAACAAAGGAGGATTTACTTTGTGTGTAAATTTGAGTAAAACTTTTATTTCACCTACTTCGTATACACATGTACAAGGCATTCAAATTAAACTTAGCAATTTTTTATGTGTAAAACTGGGGGGAAAATCTGCATGCAGATATAAAAAGGAGTATGTATATGTACATATGTGTGTATGTGTGCATATACATATGCATACGCTTCCGTTCGCTGCTATATCCTCACACATATAAGCAAGGCCCTCAAGCACATAAAAAAAAATACATGTACACATAAGCAGACACATAAGGAAGTTAACAATTCCAGCAGCTACTTAACATTCTAAAGATAAATTTACCTATAGTTATAATTCATTTAAATTCGAATACATTTAAAAAAGTAAACAGACATTACCACAGTTATTAAACATAAAAAAATGACTAGACTCGTCACATAAACAAAGGCAAATTCGTGTTGCTCCAACTTTATTTTTAAGTTCATACCAAAAACTCCTGTAAAAAAAAAAAAAAAAAAAAAAAAAAAAGGAACAAAAAAACAATGTGTTAAATGAAATTGCTTCATTATTTTCATATATACATTATAATGTGCGCACATAGGATATCATTCCTATCATGCTCAATGGCCTCAGGAAGATACATTTTTATCATGATCTTCACAATCACTGCATCCATTATGACCATTGCTATCATTATGTATATATGTTTTTTTTTTCACAGTTACACTCTCATTTTCCAAGTTTATTAATGAACGTGTTATAAATGGCTCTAATTGCGAAAACAGGATAAGGTCACAACAAGCATGGAGGGAATAATGCCAATTAATGTGTACATGTTGAATGAAAGCTGACCTGTTATGAGAGTTCCTATGCCAAACCCCGAATTAATTAAGCTAATGACTATGTCCATTCGTATCAAATTATTTCTAGAAAGAGAAAGATCAGATACCATTTTGTTCTCTAAGTTAAGCATTAACTCATATAGATGTTTCACTTGGTCATGTATCTGATGAAGTTCTTGATCGAAATATTCTAGTAGCATCTGTAAATCCTGATTTGTTGATTCTTTATTATCTTCTTCACCACTCATTGGGTTAAAATAACTTTTGGTTAATTCCATTTTTTTCAAATCAGCATTATTTTCTGATATTTCATGAAAAGCCTTAATAAATGAATTCACTTTATTTATTAAAATATTCGTTGGTTCTTTTAAGTTATGTAAATTTGTTAAAACATCTTGATAATTAGTAACCTTTAACGTAAATTTAATGTCCGCATAATCTTTACTTAATAATTTCAGTTCTGCATTTAAATGCTCAATAGCACTAGAAAAAACGCATTCTAAGGCACAAAATTCAAAAGGCCTTTTTTCCATTATTTTAGAATCAGCCTTGTATAAATTGGTATATTTTTTAGAAACAGTACATAATTTTTTAATTAAATCATCTCGAATTAAATCTTCTTTAATAACTAAAAATACACTTGAGTGTAAAATTATACATGTTAAAGGGGGTAAGGATACTAATATAGCATTTAAACGAGCTTCTATACTTGCTATATTGTTATTTTCTGCTAATAATTGTTTACAATCTCTGTAATTTATTAAACCACTTTTCTGTTTTATATGACAACACTGTTTCACTCTTTTCAAAAATTCTGTACATAAATATTCTCGTATGAAACATTTCCCTCCAAATATTTCTATTATTACATGTCTTTTTAATTTACTTAATTGAATTAAATAATCATTTTCGTGAAGTATCCCCTCTAATTTTAAATTCGATTCTCTCTTTGTTGCGTCTAAATTTAAGTTATGGTTATAGGTGTTATTATAGTTATTGTGATTATTATTATTGTTGCATAAAGAATTTCTAATTCTAGCTTTCAATTCCGTGTTGTCATCATCCAATGAAAATCTGTCTCTATTTATAAATGTAGAACTGCTTATGGAGTTATCTTTTCTTGAAATAGTCTCTAAGTCATCCTTCTTCTTGTATCGGTTAAGTATTTTGCTTTTTAAATTGTTCTCGTATGGGTTGTTCTCGAAGCTTGTAATGTTCACAATATCATCTTCATCATTGAAATCCAATTCATCAAAATCGTAATTTGGCTTCAAACATACCCCGTTGTCCTTTAGCGCAAACGATTCATAAGACATTTTAAGGTAGTGTGTAATGAGTAAGGGAAAAAATTGAGAAATAAAAATGGGTAAAACTGGGACAAATTGGGGGGTTGTGGGGAGATAGTAAAAAAAAATAATACAAAAACTAGCACAAAAAACAAGGCGAAAGAGCAAAGGAAAATAGGAAAAGACGCTTAATACATAATCTTAAAAAACGAATATTGCTAAATGTTTTTAAGATTACAAAGAAAACATTGTACAGTTACACATATACGGTGGTACATACACACAAGTGTTCCCACACAATCTGTTTCTTTTCCACCATACAGCAGATAATGTTATTCCCGTGAATATCATCAATATTTGTATGTACACACTATTTTAATGAAAATCAAAAATTAGCCTTTATTTGTTAGATTAACTAAAAGATCTAAAGTAGCTCAAATAACTCATGTGATTATGCGAACAAAATAAAACAATATATTCAAAAGTGGGGGAAAAAAAAATTAAGCCCTTATTAGAAATGTTCTAAAGAATGATACATATATACACATTCTTGTAAATATGCATGTTTTTGTTTAGCACTCTTTATCGTCAATTTAACCTTTCTCATATTCTTAACATGTATTTGAACGTGTGTAAATCTGAAAAAGTTATATAATTACGAAAATTCGTAAACTCTGAAAAATGATTTATGAAAAAAAATCCTTCAGAATTGTTGAACGGACACAAATTGTGCAAAATGAATAATGGAGCAAAATGTGCAAAATAAACAATGGAGCAAAATGTGCAAAATAAACAATGGAACAAAATGTGCAAAATAAACAATGGAACAAAATGTGCAAAATATGCATGGTGCGCAAGTGTGTAAAAATTTTATGCAATTTTTACGTACATTCGTGTAGTGTGCATGGACTAATGAAAAGGACACTCAAATAAGTAACTGGTAAGTCGCATAAACTTGAAAATGGAAAAAAAAAAAAAAAAAAAAAAAAAAGAAAATTTTTAAATTCTTCAATATGTATGGAAAAATAATAATGCAACTGTTCTCCTAGAATTTTTGTAATAAGGTTATAATATACAAGTTTATAAACGAGCGAGTGTCTTGCAATTAGTGATGTACTGGTGTTTAATTTCTCATTTCTCCAGAGTAATCTATCTCGTATAACACAGCACATGCCTTTACCACTTGATACATATTTTTAACTTACATCACTCGCGTCTTGTTACTTAATATCTTTGCATTGGTTGCACTTCTCTAAAAATCATTTGATTTTTGCTGCTATTTATATATATGTGCAAATATCCATTCTTTTGTTACTATCCATTGGATTTTTTTATTTTCCCCCTTTTATCATTTTAAAAAATGATAATAATGTTTTTGCACAACCAGTATGAGAATGACTATAATTTGAAAAGGGGTTAAAATGTTATAAAAGAACAACGATGAGTATTCCTCAATACACAAGACATTGTATATATTTATTCTTTTTCTAAAGGTTGTAGGAATGTCCCCAAGGACATATGTGTGTTCATGATAGTTTATTCAGCTTAGTCATTCTTTTGGATTTGATGGCTCATTATTTGGTTATTCACTTGTTGTTTTTTTTTTTTTTTTTTATTTTCCTCATTTCTTCTTAATTTATTTTAAAATATTTCCAATTTTTCACTTAACAATCCGCACTGTTACATTGAAGGAACTTCCACAAAATTGTATTCATTTATGTAGCATAATTTTTATGCGCGAATAAAAATAAAGTGACACGAATGTCGCAAAAAGAAAAAAAAAAAAAAAAAAAAGAATAAGAGTAACGTCCAAATTGCCATGGAAAGGGGTAAAAATTGTTGTGGAAACTGTTTCAATTTTTTATTTTGGTGCCTCATTTAATCCTTTAAATGCATTTTCGTTTTTCTCTCAGCCAATAACTTCATCCCATGTGTGAAATATATAATCAGTGAACCAAGCACGAATAAGTGAACAGGCACATAAGTACATATATATATGTACGAAAAAGTACACAAATAGAAAAAAAAAAAAAAAAAAAAAAAAAAAAAAATTTTTACTCGTAAAAAAAAAAATTTTTACTTAAAAAAAAAAAAAAAAAAATTTATTAAAAAACATCAAAAAAAAAAAAAAAAAAAATAAAAAAAATACAAAAAAAAAAAAAAAAAAAAAAAAAAAAAAAAAAAAACTTTTTACTCGTCAAACAAAACATTTTTACTTCAATATAATAAACAGAAAATTTATTACACAACATCAAAGAAAAAAAAAAAAAAATTAAAAAAATAAACGTTTTCCAATTCATATGCATGTTTCCAAAATTAACAAAATAAATAGACATTTTTTTAAAACAGGAGGACGCTTGCCTCCCTCATTGCATCATAAATAACGATTGTGACATTTAATAAAAAGGGTCCTCTGTACGACTCATGTGGGAGTTTAATTAAAGGGAGTCATTTCCCCAAATGTTACTGTCAATATTTTAGTGAGTATTATCTCCCAGCGCATCCTTCGTATGTGTATATAAACACATTTATTCATTCACGAAATAATGCAATCAAGCATGCGGGAATGTATTAATACAAATAAATAAATAAATAAATATATATACAACCAGCATATATTCAACAATCATGCGCACCCATACGTATACGTGCTCAATGTAACGACAAAATCGCACAAGCAAAATGAGCAAATATAAAAGTTCCCTATTAATCACACTGATAAGTAGCACACTTGGGTGGAACTTGAACAGATTATATCGGAAAAACGAATTGAGCTTGTATGGGGTTAGAAATGACCATGATATAATCGTAGTTAGACAAGTAAACATTTCTGATAAAAAGGACACGAAAAATTATGTTCCTAGTAAAAATAACAACACCTCTAATACAAAAGACATCCAAGAATCATCCATTTTAAATGAAAACGAGTTACTAAATGTAGTGCAACATTTTAATGACATTAATAAAAAACACAAAGGATTTTGCGAAACTAATATTTTTAAAAACTCGACATTTTCAAACATAAATAATGAACATAATAATGATGAAAGTTTTAACACATACTTGATAATAGACAAATGGAAAACAAAAAATGAATTTGAAAAGTCCAGAAAGGAATTCGAAATATTGTTTGCACAGAAAAATAATATATATAATAAAAAAATAGAGGATCTTTATTTCAAATATGAAATGTACAATAACAACTATGAAACTTCCTCAGCACAAAATATTTTCCAAAAATTGTATTATTTTATTTTTGATTAAATTTGTACATTCACTTTTATGAAGCACATTTTTTTTTCGGACATATTTACGTATGAACTGTATGTTGACCATTTGGTAATTTTAGAACATAGTGCATGTTACCTTTGCTTTGTGATTAGTAAAATTTCACCCCCTGTTTTGAGGGTAATTTTTAAGCCTACATCATTGCTTCCAACTTTTTATGTCTATATCATTTCTTCCAACTTTTTATGCCTACATCTTTGCTCCCACCCCTTTTTTTTCGTCTGCTTCTAATTCGCATTGGCATTTAACTCATATACACCCATTTGCAATTTACAAATTTTCCTCATTGAAACTCCTTTTAGTATCCTTTTTTTTACGCCTGCATGACACCATCAATACTTTTTTAGAACTTTTTATTTTTAAAACGAGGTCATTATATACAGCTATAATTGTGAATATAGACTAAAAAACAGAAAGCAAATGAAACATAAAAATGGTTTGTAATAAACATAATGTTTTTTAATACAGGAAGTGGATGAGCAAAAAGAAAAAAAATATTGCAACGGATATTCAAAAAGATGTGCAATCTATTCAAAATACACACACAAAAAAAAAAAAGAAAAAAAGTTTTTTTCTTATTCTTTAAAAAAGGAACATATGAGATGATTAAAAAGGATATATAACATTAAAAAAGTGGGACAATATATATACATACATATATATCATATGGACTAAAATATAATAAATGCAAAAGAAAATTTGTAAGAGTCTAGGAATATAAAAGGAAAATCACTTTAAAAAAAAAAAAAAAAAAAACATCTTTGTGAACTTATTATTTATCATGTGAATATATTTTTTTTTTTTTTTTTTTTTTTTTTTTGTTGTTGTTATTTTATTTTTTTACTCTATTTCACGATTCAACAAAATATTTTGCAATAGCATCTTCAGATATAAAAGAAGTATAAGTTGAACTATCATCCTTATCATCTATTTTAAATCTCAAAAGGGCAGACGGGATCAAGTTGTAATCAAAAAGCCTTTTTTGCGGGTCAAATTTTCGTATTCCTGGAGTTTCATAAATGAACCATCTCCTGGGAGCAACTGATTGGTTAAGGAACTAAAATGCACAGTAAAACAAAAATAACATGTGAAAAAGATTCCATAATATGGGAAAAGTCGTAAAAAGTGTAACATCATAAAATGATATAAATCCGATTAGCGATACAGCATAGAAAGACAAATACAATGATACGCATATTCACAAAACAATCAAATTTTTTTTTTTTTTTTCTGAATTAATGCAGAGTCTTATGTAAAGTACCTTTTTTACATTTTCATTCACTTCGCTTATTATAGTCCCAGCTGAAAAAGACATTTCAAGAACATACATATCAGGGAACAATATTTTTAAAACTGATTTTGAATAAACCTTTCTAGTGGATATTTTCTCTAATTCTAGCTTGGTCTTCGATTTGAATGTTTGTTCTTTATACAAATTTTTAATATTCGGTATAAGATGTGCTAAGTCTTGTGCATGTTCATCCCTGTCCGAGTCCGATGAACTATAGCTTCTACATATAGAAGCATCCATTCCATTATTTGTTTTCCCAGGGGATTCTGCAACTGCGTTCGGCCGAAATAGATATATTTTAGGATTCAAATCAACTAACTGGTTCATACATTTTTCTACTTGCTCCTTTTTTTCTTGTAACAATTTGTCTATTTGTTCATCACATTTTAATTTCCCTTTTTTTAACGTGTCCACACAGACTATACTAGATTTAAAGGGATCAAAAGAGGTTTGGGGAGAGGTATCAATTTTTATAAAGTCTTTGGAAATGCTTTGCAAAGTCTCATATATGCATAATAATAATAAAGTGTCCACTTTTTCCATTACGTAAAATATGTATATTTCAACAAAACCTATGGCAAGTAAAAAATGTTTTGCTTCCTTATATTTCAATATTTTATTTTTCATAATATCATTAGTTGATTTCAAAATTCTTGTATTTATGATATTTGGGTTTATTAAAATATTTTTTACAATTTTACATAGAATAGGAATTATATTTTTTAACTCATCTATCTCAATTTTTTTTAATTTTTCAGTTTCATTAATGCATTTAATTGTATTCATTTTTTCCTCCGAATAACTAAGATAATTATAATTTTCATCATCATAGGATAAATAAAAAATCTCTTCTTTTGGAATTTCTTGAACATTGTTTTCAATCATTTCTTCTAATTTCTCTTTATTATATTTTATAAATGAATTTTTTACTCTTTCCACATTTTCTAATGCTTTCATATTAGCACCTTTCCTTTTTTCTACACATTTATCATGTCGCATGTCTGAAGAATTATTTTTCTCACTTGAATTGGTGTACATAGAGCTGCTAATTTCATTATTGTTTTGGTCATTCCTTTCGCTATTTTCTCTATTTAAACGTCGGTTACTCCCCATTTCGTCCTTTATGCCTTTCTTCAATCTTTTATGCAAATTATTTAAATTGTTCAGATTATTTAAATTGTTGAGATTATTTAAATTTGACGCTTCGGCGTCGGATACTCCTAACCCCGTTGGAGACTTCTTCTCACTTGATATATTTTTGTTTCCATGATTTGGCATGGTTTTGTCACAATTTTCTACACTTTTATCCCATTCTTTGCTAATTCTTAATTCTCTTTTAATTTCATCAACTAATCGCATGGGTATTTTTAACTTATTCCATTCATCATCACCCAAGTTCTTCAAAATTTCCAAGGAGTCAAGCCAGTTGTCTTCTACAATTATTTTAATAAATGGCTTTATATCTTCGGCACTTTTGTTAATTTTCTGCCCCACACATAACAAAAATTTTACAACTTCATTCTCTGGGTCCATTATTTTATGCTCAGGCTGTTCTATGTAATAGCAATTCAGTAACTTGGGGACTTTTTAGATCTACAAAATTCCCAATTTGTCTTCCTAATTTTTAGGTTAACAAGAAATGCATATAAACTAACCCTATAATACATAGAATGCACATATGAACGAACTTCTTTATTCTCTTGCAGCTGAAAAAATGGTAAATTTTTTTGCAAACATTAAAAAAAATCCCCTCTTTTCTAGCGATTATATAGAGAAATATTATTTACTACTACTATTTTTTTTTTTTTTTTTTTTTCTTTGCATTGATGTTTCTGATTTACGCGTTCAATAGACTTAAGCAGCGATCATTTTGCACCTTTTTTTGTCTAATTAAATTTTTATTTTTATTTTTCGAGTTCAGCAAGAGAAATAAAGCATCACTTAATTAAGCGCTTATATATATGCGTACATGTTGGGACACAATATTTGATATACATATATATATATATTGCATGTCCATGTATGCGCATATAAGTTGTCGTTATCGTAGAGTTTATCAACATCAATCTGGCATCTACTTCATGTTGCATGTGATGATTTCGATATTTCGATGGAAGAACATTATACCTAATTTCTTGAATAAGGCTTCTTTTATTATAATTCTAATGGTCACATAAAAATGCAACCCACGCCGTTAGTGCAATTAACTACTATAAATTTTGTGAAATTGCTTCTATTTTTTTTTTTTTTTTTTTTGTTCATTTTGCACTTTCCATTTTAATTTTTAAAAAAATATACATGATCTGTTTCTGCCAATTCAGTAGGAATTTCCAAAAAATGTACTTTTTCAAATTTTACCCTTTCTCCGTCTCCCCTTAAATCAATTTTGCACTTTGCGTTTTTAATTTATTTTTATGTCGCTAAAGCATGTGTTCCTTTATTGTGTATTAGTACATATATCAAGTTATGATATCACAAACTCTGAATGGGATTTTATTTCACGACAATATACGCTTTGCCAATCTCATCATTTTTTGAAAACTGTAGCTATAAGTTATTTAACCAAAAAAAAAAAGAAAAAAAGAAAAAGAAAAAGGAAAATGACAAATCGAAAAAGCGGCTTGACAAATAAAATTCTTTTAACCTTCTCTCACACACAGAAGGGAAATTGTTATATTAATTCCAAAAAATAAATTTAAAAAAAAAAAAAATGAACAATTTTTTATAACATAAAATAGTATGCCTGTAATATTTTGAAAACAGAGAGTGTGTTTTTCTTTTAGAGAATATTCGCTTAAACATAAAGCTCCGCGTTTCTTCTCAAATATCGACTCTCTTTTTACGCATGTTTTCCATGCACACATGTAACTTTTTTGCGTGTTCCACTTTCTAGTCCTGCAAAGTTTTTCTGGGAAAATAAACAACTGTTTTCCGGTCCTCTCCGCAGAACATCTTTTTTCATTTTTTTTTTTTTTTTTTTTTCCCAAGGAGACTTTTCGACTCCTCTTGGCACATTTTAATGCTCCTTTCACTTATCACATTTTAATGTACATATAAAGTTCACAAATTGTTCCAAGTAAACCCACACATATTTTTTCTTAAATTTTCGCATTCCTTAAAATATTTAATGTGTATTCAACAGCATGTAGAAAAGCTTAATTTGGTAAAAAAATTAAAAGGGTACGAATGATAAGTACATCATATATTTGATCACCCCTAAAACGTTTATACAAATTGGTGTAAAAATAAATATACAATTCTCCATAAAATGCTTCTTAATCATGTGTGGGAATGAACTAATATAATAAAAAAATATATATATGTCATTAGAGAAGGATATGTCGTTATGGGTTGCATAAAAGAAAAAAAAAAAAAGAACATTATTCAGAAAAAAGAAACTATAATGTTTAAAATAAAGCAAAAAAAAGAAAGAAGAAAAAAAAATTATCTAACGTACACTATAGTACAATTAAAGTGTAAAAACAGAATCAAGCAGAATCCAAAATAGTAACAACCGTCTTCTCAGGTAGAAGAAAAAATTACTGAATTTCGATTTTCTTTTTTTTTTCTGGAAGAATGTCTTTCTTAGGAATATCAATTTTTAAAACTCCATCCTTAAAGGTAGCTTTAATATTGTCCTCGCATACATTTTCAGGTAAGGCAAAAGATCTATAAAACGATGATTCAGATCTTTCTTTAACGTAATACCTATGTTTTTCATCCTTCGTTTCTTCTGTTTTCTTACAACCACCGCTAATTTCCAAATGTCCGTTATATAAATTTATTTGTACATTTTCTTTATTTAAACCAGGTACGTCCATTTTAATCTCAATTTCTTTATCCTTATCTATAACATCCATTGGGGGTACGTTTCTGAATCCTTCCATAAAAAGTGATTTAGGCTTGGAAAAAAGTACATCACTGTTTCCACTATTTCTTAAATCATAATCTAAAAGGGATCTTCTACTAGGAAAATATTTTGAAAAATCATCATGTAAATAATGAGTTCTCAAAGAATTCATCATTCTACTCATGTCCTGATGGTATCTGTCAATTCTGCTCATTTGCTCATTCATGCATTCAAAAAAATTGTCAAATAATCCTCCTTTTTCCAGTGTCCCATCTTCATCCTTATTCGAGTCCGATTTAGTTATTTTGTTCATTACCATTTTGGGGAAACAAAAGAAATAGTGGTATCAAGAGTAGGAGTAATTTTTTTTTTTTTTTTTTTTTTTTTTTTCTCCTGCTTTTGAGTTTCCAGTGGGTTATTTAACAATTCCTCTACTTGTAGGAAGGAAATCACAAGAAGAAAGTATTTGTGTATCCAACAAGTTCGTACGTATAAGGTAAGAATATGTACAAACTTTTTCAAGTTTTATTAAAAGTGAGAGTTTTCAAAAAAATTCAATGAAACTTTTGAAAAAAAACAAAATATAATATAAAACAAATAGAAAATAAAAAAAAAAAAAAAGGAAATGCTTTTTGGAGATAAGTCATAATTTTGAAATTTAAAAAAATAAAATACATATATATATGCAAGTATACAAATACATATATATATGTACATATATAAATTTTGACAAGTGTACTTATCTCGGTTAAACAAGCTTTTAAATTTTTTGCTGAAATTATGAAGCTGCGCAGTTGTGGCCCATTTTTTTTTTTTTTTTTTTTTTTTTTTTTTTTCCTTTTACCATGCATAGGACATAAAATGAAAAAAAATAAAAAAAAAATTGTGGAACGGAAAAATAGCCAACTTCATTACATGGTCATTCAAACATGCATGCAATATGGCATTTCTCTGCGTGCATGTTCTATGCAAATGTCTTGCTTCCAATTTTTCGCACGGTTATAGACGTGTATTACACCTAAATTTCAACCTACTTTTCTGTGTGACTTAAAGGAAGGAGTTTTTTTTTCTCTCTATATATAAGTGCACGCCTGCCTATATATATTTTTTGGTGCTTGTTTTTCCCCACCGTTGCTTAAAGGCGCAGGCCATGCTAATCTTCTGCATTACTTTTTTATTATTTTTTTTTACCTCACATTTTGTGGTCATTAAATTTTCCCTTCTACGTTTTCAAAATTAAAAACATCCATAATCATATGGACACGTGAAAAACTTGTGGATGCATTAATAATTGAAATAATTTCAAGAAAACCCCATATATGGGGTAAAGGCATATTTTTTAAATATTAGTGTAGTTTAAAAAAAAGTTAAAAAAAAAAAAAAAAAAAAAGCAAAATCATTGTTAAAGTGGATTTCCTCATTTTAAATGCATCATGTCTTCAGACTATAACTTGTTATTTTATTCTTCGCACGCGAATGACAAGTGCATAAAAAAAAAAAAAAAAAAAAAAAAAGGTTGTTTCTTTTGACCCAATCGTGCAAAACAAAATTCTCGACAACATAAGTGTCTACTTCTGCTTGCTAACATGGAATGATACGTTCTTGGTTTTTTTTTTTTTTTTTTTTTAAGGTTCCTTAAAAGGGTTAAGAAAAAAATAAAAATGTAAAAATGGTTAAATGTTCGCAGCAAAATGAAAGTATCAGGGAAAAAAAAAAAAAAACACGAAAAGCAAAGGGGAAACGCATATTTTTAATTGGAATTAAACTAGTGTATGAAATATGCAGATATATACGTCCAACATTGTAAAGAAATGTAGATATACTATCTTTTTTTTTAAAGCTTCATAGAGAGTGGGAAAACATCTCCATGGTATTCTTTTTTTCGCACCAATTTTTTCCTTCAAAAAAAATTAATGTCCAACAAATTTACGCACATAGAGAGAAAAAATAAAACACACACACTTAAGCTTAAGAAGCATTATCAGAAAATAGAAAAATTTAAAACATTTAAATGGATGTAAATTCTTGTCAAAGTGTATACTGTTATATAACCTCTTTTTTTTTTTTTTTTTTTTTTTTTTTTTTTCTTGTGCCATCAATTGATAATTTTCTTTATGTAGGAACCGTTTCAACTCTGCAGTTTAAGAGTGTTCCTTTTATTCAAAAATTTATAAATCATCATAGAAAAAATGAGCTAACTGTAAAGTTGGGCAACAAGATGAAATCACTGTATCAAATGCATCACAATTTATGAAAAGGAATGAAGTGTTTTTTTTCTAGGGCCATTTTTTGTGCTTTCCCAATTTGGTATTTTTTTGTGAAGAAAAAATAAAATAGGCATATATAATTAGTTATGTGTAATACCCTCCAACCCATATAGGATATTACCATATTTTAACATAATATCACAACTCTCATAATACATTTTAAAAAAGAAAGATGTTTCTCTCATAAAAGAAACAAAACAAGTGCAATTACCAATAATGTAATATGTACAATTTGTCCACGAGTGAGACGATGATGCTGCAGTTATATACACTTATGCGATACGATCAAATTGCAGTTTCACTACTATCGCTATCCAAACTCTCGTAGTAACATGAATAACATACTCGAATCATGGCTAAAATGGGCATTTCTTCTAATAAGCATACTTCCAATTAAGAGTACAAAAATACTACATAATAAGAGAAAAAAAAATTTGTTCCCATCATTCACACAAAATGGTTGGTCGAGGAGAGAAAGAGACAATAATCTTTCTTCCCACAAGTTGATTCAAAGTTGTAAATCTGTCTTTCACCCGTTCAAAAAGAAAAACAGTTCATTGAAATTATCTAAACAGGATAAAATAAGCAAAGAAAATATCTCTCTAAATTACCTAAACAAATTAATGGAAAACATATTACATAAAAAATATGAATATAAAAATAATTTGATAACCCCCATCTTTACAATTTACAACTTAACTAACTATTTTAAGCATAAGTCATTATCACTAGAAAATATAGAATTCACTGAACAAAATAGGAATGACTATACGTATGAAAAAAATAGAATTCACGATTTTATCGTGGAACATAATCTACACGCTAGTAAAAATGGACAACAATTTGAAAAATCTGATACCAATGTTCAATCGAATAAACAACAATGCAATGGAAGCATCAAAAAAAAAAACGCCTACTGTTGTGATGACAACATGAACGATTCTCATTTTGAAGACAAAATCCTCTGCATAACTGCAAAAAAGAAAATTCAAAAATCAGACATCATATGCAACATACCTAGTTCATACATAATTAATTTTAACCACATCGTGAAACAAATTCAAAAATATGTTGACTTCTTCTCCAACACGTATAATGTTAATTACTTGAAATATATATTTAAAAATAACATGGAAGAAGAGATAAAAAAAATAGATTCTTTTACAATATTAATGTATGATATTTATAAAAGGCATGTTCATTTTTTAGTCTTTATGAAATCACCACATATCTATTTAAAATATTGGGATGTTAAATTAACATTAATAATAGCTTATATATATTTCATTTCGAAATACATCAATGTTTTACTTTATGCTTATAATTTTAATAACACTTGTTTTGTTCTTTTGAATAATTATTTTATGAAACAAGGGAAAATATATCACACAAGCAGTGAAAATGTGTCTCAAAAGAAAGAACAAAATATTTACTGCATAAACAAAAACCCAGTGTGTAACATCGATGAAGAGGAAAATGTTCTCAAAGTTGCGTATACGCATATAAGGCAAATACATTCTATGCTAAACGAAAAAACAAATGATACACTTAAAGAGAAGACCAATTTTTTCTTCTATAAAAATTATGAACATTATGTCTATTATATTACTAACAAAATAAAATTATCCCATTTACCTCTACATTTCTCAGACTCCTCATTTTTTCTTTTTAATAATATTAGTATGAAAAATATCATATATTTTAGAAGACAAATGCTTCACGAAATAATAAATTTTTATAAAAGTGAGGATAATGAAAACTCTAATTTTTTATTTATTGACAAAAATGTTATACACAGAATTTTATTTACTAATAATGAGTACTATGGTCCGATTGAGAAACTCTTAATCGATAACAAAAATTCATTTGGAGAGGGGAAACCTCAATGTTCTCCCCATATTTTGGATATCCATATGGGAGATGTTAACAGGTTGTACCATTATATTTTGCTCTCGAGCGAAAAAAAATCTAATGAGAATCAAAATGGGGTATGTTTCCATGAGAGTGGTAGTGAAATAAACAAATCGTATGGTAGTAAAAATGGGGGAAATACATTTAGTTCACTCATTGAAATTCTTGATTATACCATCAGATCTATCGCTTATAATGAATCCTTATTCGAATCATTTGATGAGTTCTTTAATTACAACTTTTTGATGCATATATATTCGTACGTTTCTTCGCACGTTATAAAGCTGAAAAGTGATATAACAGTAAATAAGGAACAAATGGACAAGGAGAGAAGAAAAGGGGAAAATAGTCCCCAAAATGGCACACAAAATAGTCCCCAAAATGGCACACAAAATAGTCCCCAAAATGGCACACAAAATAGTCCCCAAAATGGCACACAAAATGGTCCCAAAAATGATGACTGTGAACTAAAGGATAATATCCTAAGCAGCAACATAAAAATGGAAAACATCGAAAAAGTCGTTGAGGAATTTAGCGTAAAGGAATGCACGAAGCATGATTTTAACGAATATGAAAAAAACGAAAAAGATGAAAATACATATATGTGCCTAATACCCATAATAGACATCTGTAACCACAGCAATTTTTCTGTGAATTCTATTATCAAAAAGGAAATGAGAAAATATGCAGAAGATAAGATTTTCTTCGAAAATAACCTCAAAAGTTTTTTCCATTCTGAGAAAAGGCACATTAAGAAAAATGAAGTGAACGATATTTCTAAAGATAATCTACCTGAATATATGTCAAAAAAAACTTCTTATCAGAAAGAAGAACAAATGAATAATAATGTAAAAGATGCAGAACTGATTGAAAACTTAGATAATGTACAGTTAATAAGCTCAAAAGACATAGAAAAAGATGAAGAAATTACAATAAGTTATGGAAATCTAAGTAATGATCTCCTACTGTTAGAATACGGATTTGTTGATAAAAAAGGTACAAAGGTTTATTTCTATTTTGATATAAAAATAGTAAGAGAAATAATTATACAAATACTAGGATTTGATAAATTACCCCTAATAATGTTAGAAAGCTTACCACAGGTTAAGGTAAATTTATTTAAAATTCTTAACGTTGTACCAAATAGTGATAATGTGTATGAACGATTTGCTCTTAATATGGAAAGTGCAAAAATTACGAGAAAAAAAAAAGAAATATTAAATGATTATCTGAGAAAAAATAAATATTTTAACGAATATAATATATTTACTATGAAAGATCGTATTAACAAATTCTACATTGAAGAAAAGCTTCAACACCATCATAGGAAAAATTACTTCTACATAGGTTCAGAATCTATTGTAGACCCAGTCCTATTAGCTACAATACGCATAATCATATACGACGATTTAAACGAACTCACCAAAATAAAGGTAACAGATTTATTAAAGTGGGAATATTACATATCACCCATATCCGAAGCAGTTGTACTACAAGTTTTAATTAAATTAATCGATGAAATTATTTATGAACAATTTTATCATATGGATTACGAAGAAATATTAAAACAGGGTAAAGTCCAATATTCTGATTTGAAATTTTTACAAAATAAATTTCTTCAAAAAAATTTATTTGACTCTGAAAAATTCATAAACATATATCGCAGCAACAACTTTAAAATAGTTATATATAATGTTATGAGGCTCAAGGAGCTACAAAGTGCAAAGCAGAAACTTACAGAAAAGCTGAAACATATGAAAACACTTATTAGGGATTAAGTGTAAGTATTAAGTGGGAGAAAAAAATAAAATATAAAATAAAAATAATTGACACAAAATAATTGACACAAAATAATTGACACAAAATAATTGACACAAAATAATTGACACAAAATAATTGACACAAAATAATTGACACAAAATAATTGACATAAAATAATTGACACAAAATAATTGACACAAAATAATTGACATAAAATAATTGACACAAAATAATTGACATAAAATAATTGACACAAAATAATTGACGCAAAATATATATAAAAAATTTGACCAGCATGGCATTAAAAACTCAAAAGGCGTCTATCTATTTTCAGCATGTGTAAGCAATGCCCACTGCTCTCCACATACAATTAGGACATAGAACATAAATGTATATTTTTCAGGAGGCACAAATTTTTAAAAACAGTTAAATTGTAGCATGCAAGTGTACCATTAGAACAATGTGTTCAATGCCGCTGACTTTCGCTTAAAATAATTACCCTTTTTGACAATTTTTTTTTTTTTCTTTCCCATCTAATTTATTTTGTTTTTTCTCATTCCGCATCAATGAGGAAAAGCTGTGCTACCTTGACAATTGTTAATTTTATGCAAGTATTCACATTTTCACGCTTCTGTTTGTTTTATTAGTTTTGCTTCCGCGTTTTTTAGATTTATCCCATTTTTTCATTTTTTTTCATTTTTTTTTTTTTTTTTTTTTTGTGCCCATTCAACCCATCGAAACATGATAAATGACATAATTTTAATTGATAGAAATAAGGTAAAAACCCCAAGTGAAGAGAAAAATGTAGAAAAAAATGACGAAATGAAATTGAGAATATACAGCTGCCAGTTGATACAAGAGGCTGGAATAATTTTAAAGCGCAAAGCTGTGACAATAGCGACTGCCCAGGTTTTGTTTCATCGTTTTTATTTTAAAAAGTCCCTAACTGATTTTGATGCAAAGGTAAAATTTATCTCAAAATGAGCCCCTATAATACATTTCTACAAAGTAATAATATCATTTTTGTGCATATATATATGAAGCAACAACAGCAAAAAAAAAGAAAAAAAAAAAAAAAACTACTTTGTCCATAGTTTCTTTTTCAAATGTGTACACGAAAACGAACCACTGTTCTTTTTCAGATTATCGCTCCTTCATCGCTATACTTGGCTTGTAAGTTAGAAGAAGACTTTTGTCGTGTGTACAAAATAATCAGCGCATTTTATTTTCTATACAAGTACGAAGATTTAAAAAGTAAGCACTACTATTTTGATGTAAAAAATATCAAGTTAGAACATTTTAGAATAGACACAGAATCGCAGGTAATATTAGGGCTTTTGGACACGTTAATTTATGTGTAAAGTGTGACAAGTATAAGTTCAATATATGTATATTTCTTCATGAGTGCAACACAGTTGTGTGCTTTTTTTTTTTTTTTTTTTTTTTTTTTTTTAACAAGGAAAATATGTATCTACAAATTTAATTACATGTCTTCCTTTTTTGTTCCCATTCTTAGGAATATAAAAACATGAAAGTTGAAATTTTCACTTACGAGCTTTTGATATTAAAAGAAATAGGATTTTTAGTTCATAAAATAAATCAACATCCACATTTATTTCTCCTGCCGTATATACATTCTCTTTTTAATAATTTAAACAAATTTGATGAGGACTTGACAAAAAAGGTAGCGCAAATTTCGTGGGGATTTTTAAATGATAGGTTAAAAATTTTTTTTTTTTTTTTTTTTTTTTTTTTTTTTTTTTGCCTATGTGTTTATCTACTCGCACCCTAAATTACGACACATTATTTGTTTTCTGCTTAATATCGTCCCTTGCAGCATGTTCAAGTTTTCTCCTGTCTTGTACATCTCTCTACTTATTTGTTCTTTATTTTATTATATTTTACATTATCGCATTTTGACACAATCAAAATCATTTTCTAATTGCACCTCCTGCAGCATGCGAACAACCTTATGTTGCGAATATCAACCACGCTGCATTGCAGTTGCAAGTATTTTTCTGGCTGCGAACAAATTGAACATCCCACTAATTCGGGTACACCTCAAGAAATTATATACTTCAATAGCATACGTACATGTGTGTGTTATGCATAGCTTAACAAGCTTTATAATTTACATACTACTTTTTTTGCGCATTACAAATTTCATCAGAGTACCAATTGGTTCAAGTTATTTGACGTTGAATATGAAGACATAAAAAGAATATGCATCCAAATTTTGAACTTATACAAAATAGGTACCACCCCACATATATATAAATAAACTTAGTAACAAAAATGTAATGAGCGCATACAAACAAACTCTCTAAGTTTAATGATTAAGACTTAAAACACTCGGGTTTAGCCATAAGAGATATCCACTAGCTCGAAGCTATTACCCGTGTGTATTAATTTTTTTATAAAAACTCTTTGTTCTCCATTCTTCGTATTGTATATATATACATATATATATAAGCACTTTTCATCTCTACATGACATTTTTCATAGGACGCTGTCATTATATAGACGTTTTTAAAAATAAAAAATCGTCTTAACATATTTGGATTAAAATGTAAAACTAGGAAATTTTTTTGAAATTTCAGCAGGGAAGCATCATGAGTATATATGTATGAACACTTCCGTTCATGTTTTTTTTTTTTTTTTGTTCACTCACATTTTCTTCGAATAATCCTCGTTATGGACACTTAAAAAAAAAAAAAAAATTAAACCTTATAATTATTTTTCCATGAGCTCAGACATTTATATGTACGTATATATGTATACATACATATATCCCTGTATTAGTTATGGGATATATACTCCCGATGTAGACAAGCATATATGGATATTATGTATATAGATATTATTCTGTATAAATGCACAATGTGGGTACAATATTAAAAGAAGGTAAAAATTGGGTAAAACTCCAAGCAGTGGTTTATGAAGCCATTTTACTCTACAATAAATAATTTTATTAATAAGAACGACAAATTTCTTCTTTTTATTTTAAAATTTAAAACAATTCTAAGAGATTTTTTTTTTTTGTCAGATTTTCAAGTTAACTTCATCTTAAACTCACGCTCAACTGAGCAATGTTTTTGAGTTCAATTTATATATACTCAGGACTCGAGAGTACATCGTAATTTTGTAATTCATCATTCTTAAAAAAAAAAGTCTCTTAAAATTGTTAAATAAATTGATTTCAATAAAATGGGAGTACGAGCGAAAATGTACTCAGATTACTAAATGGGGGGAAAGCCTCAACATTTTGATAGAATAAGGAATTAAGTCCGTACGAGATGATTTTTCCTCGCGAAGGAAATATATATACATAAATACATACAAGTTGATTTATCTTTAAACTCAGAATGTTGTAGGGCATAATATTGTACACATGCTTGCTTAAACTTTCCCTTAAAATGGAAATTCTTTAATTGTCATCAATTTATGAAAAACCATGCGTTACACTTACTATCCCCAGTGCTGCAAAAATTTGATTTCCAATCGTTGGGTTTTCTATTAAAAATGCTTAAAATTTTGCGCCTCACTAAAAATAACAAAACTGAAAATTTTGTTATAATATATATTTAAAAATATACATCCAAAGCTTTCGAGAAAATGATATCAACGAAATTTTATTTACATTTTTCGCTACTTTAAAATTTTTTTTAAAAAAAAATAAAAAATAATTTTTCGTCCGTATTTGATTTATTTTAAAAGTTCTTAAATGTAGTGTTAATTATTAAGGCTGACATTTTTATTCGTCGCAATATATGTTTCAACTATTATAAATATACTTTTTTTATTTATACACCATAATATATAATTGCATATATTTAATTTATGTGTTTTTTCTTGTTACCCATTTCTCATCATTTGAAACGTTAAATTGTTCGTATTATGTTGCATTTGTAGAGCTCGATAAAAAACTATATTATTCATTTAAATGGAGGGGGTCAAATATCCAAAATGACTATTATTTAAAAAAGTGGAAAAAAAGGAAAGTTCAGCGGGGGGTTATTAAATTATATATGTTCCAAAAATTGTAACAAATTTTAGCTAGCCATTTTATTGCATATTTTTGTCATGCACATGATTTTTTTTTTTTTTTTTTTTTTCAAAATATAGGAATTTTCGTACACCTATCAATCCCAACAGTTTTGAAAAAAGAAAAAGAAAAGTTGGGAAAACATATTTATATAGGAGGCAAATTTAGTGGAGGTTAAATAAAATGGGCTTCTTTTATATATCCAACTTATATCTACATTATACACAAACACAACACAAAAGAAATACTAAATCAAATAATGTGGTATTAGCACATCATATGAAAGTATTTTGCCATTTAAGACAAAAGCAATCGAACTTTATTTTTAAAGTCTATATTAAATATATATCTTAATTTACATTTTTCTTCATAAGGAAAATTTTGTCTCTATAAAATGAAAAGTTTAAATAAGCGTGCATTATTATTTTATAATATACTATTCTATTAAATGAAAATTCGGTTCATTATAAAATTGTTATGCTCATATTATATAGCCATATATAATCTGCATACGAAAACTATTATCAGGAAATGTGAAATTAACAACCATCCTACAGTTATGCGTCAAAAACATTTTCATGTCCATATATATGCAGAAAATATGCGGGAATTTTTAAAATTAAGGGAAATAAAACAATGGTAAAAAAAAAAAAAATAACAGAAGGGTTATGTTAGCACCCTCCCGCATTAAACAGCTTCACAAATTATTAATAAAAAAAAAACTTGCAGTGTGTGTATAAAAAGGACATATAATAAAACATCATCCCCAAAAAAAAAAAAAAAAAAAAAGGGGAGATCAGTAATATTATTAATTATCCAAATAGTGTGCAACGTATAGGTGGTATAAACAGACACCGTTATAACACTGTAGAGAAGTTTTAAATTTATCTTTTCTTCCTTTTTTTGTTATATTTTTTCAATTCGTGTATAACCGATTTCTAAGTAAAGAAAGTGATAAAAGGGGAAAAAATATATATATATATCTTAAAGTATTAAGGTCTATGAGATTCCTCAATACAACAAAGGATATTTCTCATAACACGTGTAAGGTTTGTGCTTAAGAAGGGAGATGTGTAACTTCCAAATGCTCACATATATAACATTAAAAAATATACACGTGTATGTATTTGCACACACCTATGTTGTAAATAACTGCATATAGAACATAAATTAGGTAACTAAACGAGCGCGTTTATATTTATCCTTTTATACCTTCTTTGATAATTTTTTTAAAAAAGGAACTAATTTGTAAAGCTCCTTATCAGTTGGATCGTCAAACCTAAAAGGGAAAAAAGACACCATAGTACGTTTTGTAAATATATCAAAAAAAAAAAAAAAAAAAATGCTTACAATTTAAATGCACAAAATGGACAAGTGAATGGTATTATACCAGCTTTTAATTAAGATACAGTTTTCTTCGCAAAATTTTTGAACAAGGGTTGAATTCTAAAAAGAGGTGTTTGTAAAAAAGTGTCTTTTCAGTATTCCCATATATATTGAATGTATATGAGAATACACTTATACCCACTTTCAAGAACATGTAAATATTCATTATTTTAAAACATTTTTGCTCATACATCAATGATAACAACGTTTTTTAAGTCCCGTCCTAGTATTTTCAAGTCCTTTACATAATTATTATTCCTATAAAGTGTGCGCAAAAAAAATTTTTTTTTTCTTTTTTTAATACTCTTCTGTTTTGATCATTAAACATATGGTTAATTTATTTTTCTGTTTTGTAGTCTAATGGACATACCAAAAAGTACATGACTCCCTAAACAATCTATAGGCACAAATATTATCTTCATCTAACTTGTCAATAACCGCATTTGCATACTAAATTAAGAAAAAGGAGGAAATATTAATTTCTAAAAAAGAAAAAAATTATATCGTGCTTTTTTCGAAAATTAACGAGTACAATTTTCCACTTTTTTTTCTTTTTTTTTTTTTTTTACCTTAGGTAAACTAGCTGTAAAAATTACCACTTCATAATACTTCGATATTTCTTTAAAAAAGTATTCTACACCTTTTCACAAGACGGTATAAAATAATAAAATTGAATGTGTTGTTATATTTTTACTTTTTGCCTTACGAGAAGGTTTCTTGTGTTACTACAACTTTTAATTGTGCTTTTTTTATTATTTTGTTGTGATTTTGTTGTGATTTTGTTGTGATTTTGTTGTGATTTTGTTATTATTTTATTTATTTTTTTTTTTTTTTTTGCGCTACCTGGTCTCTTATTCACGTAAATTGTACAGTGTTCATCGCCCAATTCTATCTAAAAAAAATTTCACACAGGTAAATAAGTGGATGCATAAAGTATAGTAAAAATGACAAGCATATAAGGAAATAAATAAATATATATATGGAGACACGCTTGCAAGCTGAAGGGTAACTTCTTCTTCTCAAATGTTGATTTGAACGCTTACATCGATCCTAAAGGAATTGTACTTCTCTCCTTTTAGAGTGCTATGAACAAGTGTCTCATCTAAGTCAAGGACAATGGTCTTCCTTCCCTTTCGAAAAAAAAAAAAAAAAAAATGTGATTAGATTAGAGGGGGTGAATAAAGAGGACAGGAAAATGGGTATATCTGTGAAAACGTGCTTTATGTGAAATTATGAAATTTTTACATTATTCGAGGCTTATGTAAACGGTTTTGCTAATAAAAGAATATCTGAGCCGATGATCAAACGGATGATCCAGAATGGAAAACCAATTTAATGCATCAACCTAAGCAAAACTTACTTTTTCTTTTTCTCTTTGTTGTCCTAATAAATATTCTCTAGATTGACAATCTTCGCTATGTTTCTTTTCTACCCTCACATTACTGTTATTCTCTACCATTTTTTTAGATCCGTGCATGTTTAGTAACCTTAAACTTTTTAATTTTTTAATTTTTCTTTTTCTTCTTAAATTAAATTTCTTTTTTTTAATAAATGTTCTCGATCCATTTTCGGTGCTGAGGGACGTCACTGTCTTAATCATCCTTCTGTGCTGGAAAAAAAGAAAGGATCTAAATTTCATAAAATATGATCGAAATTTTTTTTTCTTTTTTTCTAACATATTTATTTTGTGTTCCATTTTAGTATCCTCATTTTTCTTCCCAATTATTCTCTCCTTTTTTTTTTTATTTCCCTCTTCATGCTTTTGTTTTTTTTTATGATAATAATTATTATAATTATTTTCCTTCGATATACTGGTTACTAAATCTTCCATCAATAATTTCTGTTTATCGTAAGATAAGATGTTGTCATATTTTGTTTCCTCACTTTCTATTCTTACACAATTATTAGAATCGTCTGTCTTACTTATTTGCTCATAAATTATTCTGTCTTCATCAGTTCTATCATTTGTGAGATGCTCCTCTTCTGGGCAGTTTGAACCTTCTTTATGTGCATGTAAGCTGTTATTTGTTGTTGCTATATTTATACTATTTTTAATATTCTTATCAATTTTTCCCTTAGTTAAATGATTTGCTAGGATCACTGTGCCAGTGCTTATATCCACTGCAGCAGTTATTTCATTTTTTTTCGTAATATTGTGTGCTTCATTTTTCCCTTCCGAATAATCTGGTTCTACTGGATATGCAGATAAAACTTCTTCCATTTTTATTTTTTTCTCGATAACACTTTTATTTATCTCATTATTATAGTCTGAGTCGTTCACACTAGTACATGTATTCATTTTCTCAAGTTGGCAAATAAAATCATACGACATTCCAATACTGTATGATGGCAATTTATCTGACACGTCGCTTACTTGTATGTTTTCCTTTTCATTCTTCATCTGTTCATCTTCTCTTCTAGACAGATTAAATATCTCATTTTTATTAACAAAATTTTTTATTCTTAATTTATTTTTTTCAAAATTTTTTTTTTTTTTTTTTCTACATTTTTCTTCTTCTTCTTCCTCTTCATTTCTGTTACTATAAATGTTAAAGGTAGTATTATTTTTTGTTGCTGTGCGTTCAAAATATGTCTTATTTGGGTTTATCCCATTTATGCTTGTCTCTTCTGTCAGTTTCCCTTCAATACATGCTACATTCTTCCTGTTTATATTCTTATTTTTTTCGTAAAAGAAGTAAAACATGTCCTTCGTTTTGTTCCCTAGTTTTTCATTAACATCTTTGCAAATTAGGTAGAAGTGATTTCTACAATTTGTCTTATTAATTAAGATCTGTTCACTTTTCTGAAATTCAGCAACATTCTCGATGTTGATCCAACATTTGTCATGGTTTGAATCGTGGTGAACTTTCCTATTAGCAATAGTTTCTTGGTAAACACAATTTTTTATTTTGTCTCCACAGAGATTCCATGCCTGCTCGATTTGTATTCTCTTTTTAGGATTGCCATTTAGGTTATTCATTTCTTCATTTTGTTCTTTTCTCACTTTACAGCTCTCATTAATTGCATTATACTGCATAATAATGCTAGTACGAGATTCGTCACTATCCATATATTCTACTGTTTCCTTCATATTGTTTTCCTTCGTTTTAATAAAAAATTTCTTTTTCCCTTTCATTGCATTCTTTTCCTCATGGGGTACAATTGTTTTCTTACTATTTTTAGAGTTATCCAAACTCCTTATTTTTATTTTGTTCTTATTATCCATATGTACAGATTTTTTAAACAAAATGTGGTTCCCATTTTTGTCCTTTATAACATCACAGAACTGTTTTTCTTTTTTATAACTATATTTGTCAACTGCTTTGTCGTCTTCCATATTTATTCTTTTATACCTACTAGTATTATACTGTTTTATGTTTATACCTGATGAGGAATACTCCAAGAATCCATTATTATCACTTTGGTGCATTTTCTGTTGAACCTTTTTTTCTATATTCGGCATGTTAAAACTATTTTTTTTCTTCTTACTCATTTTTCTTACTTCTTTTGGCTTGAACAATCCCTCTTTTGTGTTACTTAAAAGCAGGCGCTTATTTGTTCTGATTTTTTTTTCCTCTTCATGTAATATCCCATACTGATCATATTCTTTTTTTTTGTTACTTAAATTTGGAATCAATGGATTTGTGTTTTTATTTTTATATTCATATTTTATATGATAATGTTTTTTCTTATTACCATTTATGCCTTTATTTAAAATCTTTTTTTTTCCATCCTCATATATGATTATAACAGATTTACTCTTTACACATTCTTCATCATCCTTCATTTTGTTATTTTTGAGTGTGTCTTCTTCAGGAAATAATGTGTTATTCCTTCTGCATATGCTTTGTCTTTTTTCGCTTAGCTTGTCTAAAAAAAATTGTTTCCATGTTTCATTTATTTCTCTTTCGTTATTTCCCTCCTTTTTTTCCTTTGTATTTTCCCATTTTCGGTTGATCACATAACCTCGTGGTTCTGTATAATCACTATTTGTACATTTATTTTGACAATCTGCTACAATCATTTTATCACAAATCAATGTATCATCTTTTCTTTTTGTATTAAAAAATATTTTTTTAAAAAGTTTTACTTTTTCTGCAGAATATAAAAATTTTTTCGACGAGTTTTTTAATAAACTCATAATATTTTCTTTTCTACAGCATATGTTGCCATTCTTTTTTTTTTCGATGCTTTTAGTACTAGAGGTAAGATAAATATAATTTCTTTTTCCTAACATGGATTTTTGTTCATCTAACAGGTTGATAACTTTTTCGACACTCTTCCTGCTTGATTCACTTTTTATTTCCTCTTTTTTATTACAGTTGAGTAGTGTATATTTCCCTTCATTTTCCTTTTCTTCACATATGTAATCACACATCGTGGAAGAAACTAACGGGTGTAAGTTGAACTTGGCACTGTTGGCATGCCCAGACAAAAGGTTATGTTTCCCCTCAAAATTTTCGCTTATCCCTTGCTTTTTCATTTGTATTTTTTTCTCTATTATCCCATTCATTAGAGTTTTCTCATTTATTTTTAAATTCGTCTTCTTTAACACAAAATAAACATCCTTATTATTGTTATCATTTAGTAAAAAATATTGCGGTACTATATGATATTCCATTTTTTCCATATATATATTATCCTCTAATTTTAAGATTATGCATTTGCTATCATTCTTTCGTTTATGTATAAAGTTCTTCATTTCTTTCCTTATCACCCCACACCTCTCTGTTAGTCAAATGGTTGATCAATTTTATTTTTTTTTTTTTTTTTCTACTATTTAAAAAGAATTAAAATAACAAGATGTGTACAAATTGTTTCCCTTTTTTTGGCTTCTGTTTGTACATATATGAGAATCTGGAAAAATAACATAGTTGTTTTTATTTTCCTATATTTTAGAAGCATCAATTTTATTGACATAACAGAGAATGTTTCTGTAATAATGAGAATTTGCTACAAAGCATAAATGTTAAATACAATCCCAAATTATGTGGCACCTTTTAAATCATGTCATACTTACAACTCATATAGTTCACTACGAACTAGTGCATACTTGCATGCATACATATAAAATACCTTTCAGTAAAACAATTTATTTCTTCCTTTCCCTTGTTATAATCAATGAAACATATATTAGTAAGATGGATATAATGCCTTCTTACGACTCTCTCGAAGGAGATACAATTATTTGTACAGTACTCTTCCATGAGGTTCTCTGGTGTACCCTTTAAAACCAACTGAAGGGGCCTTTGTAAATCTGTCAAAAAAGTTGTAATATTTTTACATACTGTTACAGTTGTTCACTCCTTTATAATCAGCTATTTTGTTTTGGTTTTTTGTATAATTCTGCACAATTTTTTCCTTTTTTATTTTTTAAATTAAAATAGAGACACACAAATTCGTTATTCATTTATTAAGTTAAATAAGGATTTTCATCCTCATTGTAAAAAAAAAAAAAACGAATCATTATATTTTGAAGAAAGTATTTTTAGTGGGGCATACACGATATGTAAATATAATCCTTTACCAATATTATATAATTGCGTGAAAAAAAAAATTCTGTAGATTTGTGCTATTTAGACTAATGCGACATAGAACAACAATAAAAAAAGCACAACACGAATTTTTAATAAACGAATGGAAATAAAAAAAAAATCATAAAATATGTTTTATCCCTAGTACTACTCAAAAAAAGAAAAAAAAAAAAATTACTAGAGAACTTACTGCTAAGTCGAATTATTTAAGCCAATATTTATACGAATTTTTTTTTTTTTTTTTTCCTTTTCAATTTTTGCGTAAATTTTTATTTTTAGCAAATGTGTGTACCAAGTGTAAAAAATGGAATTATTAAAAAATACGTAAATTTAAATCACCATTCCACAATATAGGAAGTGCCAGCGCAATTTCACAGCACATGATTATTTATATATATATATATATATATATGTTTTTTGCATGCACATGAAATAATCAAATACCTACGTACACATCAGAAATCTGAAGTCTTCTTGTCTGCAAGAAAATTATGCTGTAGAGGAAGTAACGTGTGTATGAGAATATTCATGTATGAGCTCTTATACAAATGCGAAAATTTGCATTTGAATGTATGTATGCGTGTATGTACTTAACAATGTTCCTTTTTTTTTTTTTTTTTTTTCCTTATGTGTGTAGGAAAAAAAAAGAGGATTCAATACAAAATGCAACACTGCCGTAGTGAAGTCCACTTCCTCAGTTGAAACGATAGATTTAAAAAAAAATTGAGACCTATATGCTTTATAAAGAACTACACATAAAATGTGTACACACAAATAGATATCTTTTTGCGTAAAAGTGCCAATATTTTTAAAAATGTTCGCGCCTTCTCTTTTCATTTGTGAAATAATATTTATTCAACAGGGAGAAGGTGGGGGGGAGATGAAAAAAAAAAAAAGAAAAGCAGAACAGCACTAAAGATTTCATAAACATGTAAGAGCCCTTTTTCTCTATTTCCCTGAGTACGAATTTTACGAAAGAGGACGTATATGTATACATGTGTGAATTCATGTTTTAAATCCATAACGCAAGAGAAGTGTAGAAAAAATACTACAACTGTATTCACTATTTACTTCATATAACATCATAATTTTCACTTTTTTTCAATGAAAAAAATTATTATAAAGACTTTTACACATATTTTCCCTTTTAAAAAGGTGCTTTAAAAGAAAATTTGAAGTACTAGCTGACGAAGAAAGTTTTACATAAAAGCTTGATCGAATAAACTAAGATTTCAAACTGCCCCTAATAAGTGTCTAGTAAATATAATTATCTTCGTTAATATTTAACACAGAGTAAAAATATTCAAAAAAAAAATATTTCAGAAGAAACAGCAAAAAAAAAAAAAAAATAAATATGCTTAAAAAAAGTACAATATGTTTTCACAGAATAACTTGTAATCATTGTATAAATGGATATGTAAGCTGAAATTTTAAAAAATTGAAATATTATCCCATAAAAATGTATAACTCCTTTTTTTTTTCTTTTTTTTTTTTTTTTGTTCTTTATTCGTGTTATGCTTGTATTTACATCAAGGAGAAAAAAGAGTAAAACAACAATACTTACCCTCCCCTCAATACCTAATTCCCTTATTTATATTCATATAGAAACATTTTAGTTGTTTTATATATGCATATTCTTAAGAACACTTAGTATCTTTCCCTTAACAGAAAAGCAAAATGTTATACATATATCCCCCATATGTGAAATAAGTTTCTATTATATTAAAAGCTGAAGTATGATATTAAGCTATACTTAGGTCGTAATTTTCCACAAGCATTACGTGCTTGCTCACTTTCTTTTTTCTTATACCTTGGAAATAACCGCACACAGTTTTCCATTTTCTCCTATGTTTTATCCCTTTGTCTTCCCCCACTGACGTGTTCATAAATTTATAAGTTACGTTCACTTGGGTGTGTTTTGGAAAGTGTAAAATGATTGTGTGATAAGCCAAAAATATATTCAGTTAAAACGTATTCAGAAAAGTTAGCAACCTTTAGCCAAGGAATGCTGAAATGAGTTTCTTTGGTTCGCATATTGCATATATACATATATGTATACGTACATGTGTATATTTTTGCAAAAGAACTCTACTATGTTATAAAAACAGTTTGTTGTTATGACATCCTCTTCAGCACTTTATAATTTGTATCATCTGCATCAATGGAAGAGAAAAATAAAAAAATTCAAATTGTCACGAAGTTTTTTATGAAAATACGTACTTATAAATAATCTCACAGCCTACTTCTTTATTTTGTTAATTAAATACGTATGTACTTTCCTTTTTCTGATACTTAGCGCAACAAATATATATTTTTTTTTTTTTTTTTTTTTTTTTTTTTTTTCTCCAGTATACCATCCCTTTAACTTGTAGCAAAATTACAATTTTACATTAACGCAAAAAGAAATTACAACTCCTTACAATTCTGCAAAAAACATTAGCTAATATGTACAATTATGCACATGAATGCAAGTGCATTTTACAATATCACATTTGCTACATTTTATGTGGAAATATATTTTTCTCCTTTACAAAATTTTATGAAACATCTTTTTAAGGAAGAAAAAAAAAAAAAAAAAAAGGAATTGATCAATAATGTCGTATATTTAATTATGCTAGTAGAATATAGCAACTCGTAGTCGCAGTCTTATGATTCTTCAAAAAAGAGTAAAAAAGAATTCTTAAAATGTCCGTGCCAACCTTATCGAATAAGCCAGAAAATATTGACCTGCTGGTGCTAGCCCCAGGAGAAAAAAAGTAAAATTGCAAAAAAAAAAAAAAAAAAGGAATTAAAAAGGACTATGTGATGTATACATATGGTTATAATCCATGTATATGCTCATGTAGAGAGAGAAAAACAATAGAAGAAAACAACGCAATAATAGGAGAAAATGGGGCAGCGGGGGATACCGTGATTACGGCAAAATATGATAGAAAATATATGAGATGCAGACCTTTTGAAAATCATTAGGAAAATTATAATTTTAATGAAGTTATTTACACTAGTTTGACGTAACATTGTTACCTTTCACTACTATGTGACACATGCTGAATCGAAAGTCTTTCCCCCTCTTCACCCCTTTTAACTTTAAATCTGGAGGTGCATCAAGGAGATCAAATAAAAACTTCATAATTCTTGAGCATGTACATTAATTCACACACTACTGCATATTTGATAGTTCATATGAGTGCTTGATCATGGTTATCATTGCTTGCACTTCACACGAACGGAGCATACAATATCTCAAAAAAGCAAAAAAAAAAAAAAAAAAAAAAAAAAGTAATCCATTAGTTATATATCTTCATCCCCCTTACATTTCAAAAATCGGCAGAGTTACTTGCGAAATATCCGAGAAAGGCGATTGCAACATATTCACAATAAAACTGGAGGATCACACCATAGGAAATTTGATAAAACAGTAAGATGATGTGTTCAGAGACGAGGAATATATAGCTAATCTTATATGTGCTGCTTGTATATTCTACGTGCTTATTGTGCATATATTGTACACACTGCACCAGCTATATATATTCCTTTGTTCACATTTTTATGAGTGTATTACCACACATGATAGAAAAACGTGATTTTTGTTTAACGATAATCTGTCTCTTTTTCCACACCAGAGCTCTTTGCCAAGATCCCAAGGTTACATTTGCAGCCTACAGACAGCCACATCCTCTTCAAAATAAAATTGAAATAACCATAAAACCAAAGGGATATGCAGGGGTTAAATTGCTTTCAGATAACGTAAGCGGCTTGTTGTCCGATGTATCCGAGTTGAGAGAAAATTTTAAGGTAATTATGATTAAAAAAAAAAAAAAAAAAAAAAAAGTACTACTCCAAAGGGTAATGATAGAAGTTATTCTATTTTCCCAGATTTCAAAATCCCTTTGTACTATATTTATACCCTACTGTTTTACCACCTCACGGTTTTATTTTTTCCCAATTTTTTAGAGAAAGGTTCAACGGTATAAGGAGAGAAGCGCTTATTACGCAGACGACTGATATTGGGTTCGTCATTTTGCAATATTGTGCTTTGTTTCTTTTTCGATAATTTGAAATGTGTTTAAAAAGAAACTTATGTATATATACCTTTCTAAGGTAATGTTTCATGATTTGCACATATGTAAACATGTACATTATAATGCCCATATACACATGAATGTGTATGAGCCCGAAAGCTTCATTTATGTGAAAAATTCTTCTTCTATGCTTTCCACCCCTGTGTGTCCCATTTCCCGTATAATTAATTTTTTTCCAAATATTTTTTAAGCTGTACAGTATTTGTTTTTGAAATTATAATTATTATTTGCATTACATATTTGTTTTCCCCCATAGGGAAAAAGTAACTAAACCTTTGCATGCTTATGCTTATGTTTATATTTGTGTGTGGATAACCTTTAGGTACATATTGCCTTTTTTCTACGATCAGAAGATACAATCTTTTTGATTTTTTTCGTACCTGCTCAAGTAGAAGCGGGCACGTATTAAAATACCTTATGACTTATTTTTAGCATTGCACACCTCTTATTAGTCTCTTATAACAGATGCATAAAACTCGCATGAAAGTACACAAGCGTATATAAGAAGTAATTATATATATCTTCAGATACAGCTTGAGTTACTATTTCACAAGAACATTAATTGCTGTACATATATTATATGCATACACATATTTATTATTTTGTTTTATCAATCATTTTATTTTTTTTATTTATATTTTTTTTTTTTTTTTTATGGCACTACTTTAACAGACATAACCAACTTAAAATTATTTTTTTGATCTATTAATTTGTTTAAAAAAAAAAAAAAAAAAAAAAATTACTACTTTCGTATACGAAGGAAATCTTTAAAATTTTCTCAAAAAGTAATAAAAGATGACTATGTGAAATTTCCTGAAATGCAATAATAAATGCTTTATTTACAAAATTGCCTAGTGCTTTAAAAAAAAAAAAAAAAAAAAAAAAAGTGTATATAGTATTTACACAAACGAGAAGGGGAAACCTCCCGAAAGAAAAACATGTTACCATGATTTAGCGAATGTGATATTTTAGTTTGGACTTGTGTGTCAGCTATATCTATACAGCCGCATATGGGGAAGTTGTGCATATATTAAACAGATGAAGTGTAATTATACAGCAGTGATTAAACAAATGTAATATCGCCTAATTCAGTCTTAAAGTCAGGTCACACAAAAAACACACAGCTATCATATGTTCTCTTTCTGCTTTGTTTGGGAGTACAAAAAGGTAAAAATAAATGCAGAAGCAGACATAGCAGAAAGACTACAAAAAAAAAATCAGAACGAAGTCACGAAAAAAAAAAAAAAAAAAAAAAAAAGAGAAAAAAGATTCCTAAGAGAGGGGTACTAAAAAACTATACAACAGAAATGAAAGATTTATACTACTCATACATTAACAGTGCCCTTATCCTAAGACACTATGACAATAAACTTCTGTTAGTTAGTGGTAATAAAATAAAATTTTACACATATGAGGAAATTAAGAAAATAGTTCGAGCACAAAATATAGCCATATACGGTGTGGACTATATAAATAAAAATGAGAAAATTGTACACATTTCGAATAATGTAAAATTAAAGGCCCCTATAAGAATGAGCGAGTCTCGCGTTGGGATAACCAACATCCCTTCTTTCAATAATGATACTGATTTAGCTACTGATGGTAAAAGGGACGATAATGCACATAAAGGAGATTCACATAATGGTGATTCACATAATGGTGATTCACAGAATGGAGATTCACACAATGGAGATTCACACAATGGAGATTCACACAATGTTGATTCACACAATGTTGATTCACATAATGCTGATTCACATAATGTTGATTCACGCAGTGCTAACGAACACAATGACAACGAAGTTCCTGCTGGAGGAGGATCGGGAAGAGCGAACAAGACATTGGATGACGCAAAGAAGAAGGGAAAAATCCCCAAGACTGAAATAAACCATGTTTGTATCGCCTTCGAACATGGAAATGTATGTATTTTCTCAGAAGATGAAACGAATAAAGTGTTCATATATGAAAAGTTAATATACCGAAAAGTATGTGACATAATTAAAATTGAAATATTTGCATCGAATAATGATCTTAACTGTTTAATTTTGTACAAAGATTACACTTTAATTTTGTACAAGGATAAATACCTGAGTTCTGTTAAGCTTTCTACTCATGAATATACATATAATTTCTGCGTCAGCACCAACTATCAAAATATGGCCGTTTTTAATCACAACAATATGTATATTTATGATATTTCGAAAAAGGATCTTTGTGTTGACAACAAGGCAGAGGAAGAGGGAGAAGGAGGAGGAGGTGCTTACAACTCAAATGGACAAAACCAGAATGACAGTAGTAATGACTTTGTTGAAGTGAAGAATGTCTTCGATTTTTCGAAAAATTACAAAAATATCTTGAACTGTGATTGGCACCCAAAAAGTCATTGCATATCATTGTGCGGGAAAAAAACGGTTAGATACTTAACCATTTACAACTACAAGGTATACGAATTTTCTGGAGCAGAAATACATGAATCATTTATTAATGCCACCAAATTCATTACCATTTTAGATAATGTAATTTTACTCACTACTTTAAGTTGTGATGATTACCTATTTTGTGTGTGGGAATTTGAATTGGAATATTGTTTATACAAATTTAAGAGTGAATATCTGATATCTCATTTTGACCTTTCCTATTTTAATGACTACTTACATATATCCATACTAGCAGAGGAAAAACAATTAGCAAATGTAAAGTTATTGGGAAAAAAAATTTTACAAAAAATTGAATGGAATGGCTCAGAAAAGGATGGAATTAGTGCCGAAGAAGCAGATGAAAAGGATTCTTCCAATTTGGAACACTCAAATATGGGTAAAACAACTCATATGAAACAAAATATAAACGATATTGCTGATATTTTGAAGGATAATAATAACTACCATTTCGATAAGAAGAAGAAAAAAGTCAAGACAAAGAACACTTCTACCTTTTTAAATGAAAGGAGAAAAATAAGTAATGAAATACACGAAGATTATAACGATAGGAGAAGAAATAGCGAATTGCATTCAGATGATTACAACTTTCATGTAAATAATGTAAAAAAGAGGAAAAAAAAAATATTTAGTGATGATAATGAAGAAAGCAAAGACACATTTATCAACATTTCACATAAAAAAGTTGCAAGAGATCGAGATTTACATGCGATGAGTAAAAGAGAAGACAAACAAGATGAATACTATGAAAATAAAAAGTTAGACAGAATGAATCATCTAGCATATACAGAAAAGGATAATGATTATCAATACAATAGTGACGAAAATGAGAAACACATTTTTCAAAAAGAGAAACGTCAGAACAACCCACTTAGAGAAGATAATGAATACAATCCGAAGGAATATAATATACAAGATTTCATAAACAAAAATAAAGATGTCATACGAAATTATAACCAAGGGGGAACAGATCCCCTTTTTGAAGACAGCAATTACCTTTTTGATAATGATGATGATCAAAAAAGTGTAATTGGATTGAACACCTATGTAAAAGACAAATTTGATCAATTAAGAGAATTAAAAAAACAAGTAGATTTATTACAAAAACAGATTAATGCTTATACGAAAATTAATTATGACGATTTTATTGTCCTCAGTCCAGGGTTGTGTGAAGAACCAGAAAATATAAATGATCAGTGGTGTATGTTTTGGAATGATATAGGTCATATAACAAAGAAAAAAGAAGGAAATAAAACCTACATATATGTATTTCTCTTCAGAGGGGAAGATATTGGGAAAAAAAAAATTACAGATATTTACAACGTGACAGCTGCATCTTTAAGTGCTTATGGATTTGCCTTAGCATCAAATCCTTATGAAAAATCTTTTTCAAAAATTAATAGCATATTATGTTTTCATAATTTAAGAGATAATGTAATATGGAATAAGTATTTACCAAATGATGAATTTATAAAAGGAGTAGCCAACGGAAATAATTTTGTAGCTATTGTTACATCTACCAATTTTCTCAGAATTTATTCAGCATATGGATATATAATCAATACATTTTTATTGAAAGGGTTACCCGTAGCTATATGTGCATATGATTACCTACTCTTTGTTATTACATGTCAATTCATTTTTGAAAATGTATCTACGTACAATATAAATAACACCTACAATTGTACACTTTACAAAATTAATGAAAATTTCACCAATTTAAAATCACACAAGTATAATACATATCATATAACAATCTTATATGATGGTATTTTATCTCTTCCATCATGTCATTATTTAAATTGGGTTAACATGTCCAACTTTGGAGTTCCATATGTTAGGGACACATCTAACTATATATATGGATTATATCCATTATTTAAAAATAGTAATAATCATATTGTATACGATTGGGTTCCAGTATTTGATTTCAACAATCTAAATAAAATAGAATCCATGGAAAATAATGCTAACACACAAAATATAAATCAACAATATAGTAACTTGAAAAATAATAACACACATTATTCAGAAAATGATCCACAAGAGGATGAAGATGATAAAAGTAAAAATGAAGAAGATATCAATAATTACCCAAGGGAAGAACAACTTACAAACAAAGAGTGTATCTACTATCCTCTATATTTTGATAATTTCGAACACATATCAGTTATCAAACTAAATAAAAATGAAATCGAACCTAGGTCTAACAAAATAGAAAGCTGTCTAGGTTACAACGTGGAAAAGAAATATATACTCATGAATGAATGTAACTTGATTAAGTATGAAAAATTTGTTAAATTAATACAAACCAACCCGAATTTATCGCTAGACAATGATTCAAATAATAACGAATTTGCATCATTGCCTTGGGAACAATATGATGAAATGAGATCTCGAGTAGACCTTTTCTGCAAACAGTTATTTGCAAATATATATTATGACTATATGAATGATGGGAAAAATAAAAGTGCTAATGATACATTAAAGTCCTTAAACAAATTATATGATAAATGGATTATGCGAATGTTTGCTATACTAAAAAATGATAAAAAAAATCAAAAACTAGCTGTGAAAACATCCAGACTATTTAAAAATATTAAAAATATGATGTTGTCTATAAGTCTAGTAGATGATGAATATAGCACATTACACAGTGAAATTACAAATGAATATTTAAAAAGACAAATAAAAGATGAAAATTATAAAAATATGGAAGATAATTCACATTATTATGAGGATTATAAAGATGATGAACAGAAACGGAAAGAAATATACGAAAAATACTGCAACAACAATCAATATATATCAGAAGATGAAAAGAAAAAATTTCCAGACATTAAACAAACTAGTCAACAGCATGTTAAATCAGTAAAAGTTCAGGTAGAAAATAGGGAAAAAAAAGAAAACGGATTTCTAGATAAGTTCTTTACTGGGGTGACAAAAAACCAGTGCGTTGATAATCTATTTTCGCAAGAAAAAAAAACTACTCAGATTAAAAAGAAAAATACCTTAGAGAGTTTCTTTTCCGAATTAAAGGAGAACTGAAGTAGAACTGAAGTAGAACTGAAGCAGAACTGAAGCAGAACTGAAGCAGAACTGAAGCAGAACTGAAGAACCAAGGGAAAATTTCCTAGAAATATACTAGTGTAGATTGAACCGAGACTCGTTTATTCAATCTATCCTTCTTATTTGTAAAAAGGGCTTATTGTCATGTTGTATGTTTTGCTATGCTCATTACTAGACATTCCATTTTCTCTTTCCCGCAGTATTGCTTCAGGGGGGGGGGGGGGGATATTTATTTATTTACCATTTCGAAATTTTTTTTTTTTTTTTTTTTTTCAAAGGGAAATTTATCATTTACACTTTTGAAGCAAGTACAAAATTTGGTTAAGGAAACTCATTGAGTACCAACTATTTTCAATAATTTTAATTTAACGTTTTACATAGCCAAGATGGTTTATGTTCGTTTTGATAAGCTCTACAGTGTTGTGTAGCTAAGCTGAAGCAACTATGTAAGTCATTTCTTAAACTATTGTAAAATAACATTGTTCGTAGTCTTTATATATATCCTCCTAGTGTACATTTACGTATATTGCATAATATCATTAATATGTTTCATTTTTTTATTTTAACTGTGTATGCATGCACGTGCACACAAACACTATGTGAATAGTGTTTTCCTCACAGAAAAGAAGCAACTTATCATATTTAATTATTCTCAAAAATATAAAATGTAACTAAATGCTATTATAGTATGCAGACTAATGTATTATTGTATTTTATAAAACATATTTATCCATGTATCTCTTTTTTATACATAATCATCCCTTTGTACATAAAAAAAAAAAAAAAAATGAAAAAAAATATAAATAAATATGTATATAACAGACTTATCAAAATGTTGCTATTCACACAAATACGTGAAGAAATGCATCGAAATATTTGAAAGGCATTTGCACTACCACCAATATTGTGCAATAAATTGAGTGTTGCTACAAAAAAAAGATGATAATAAATAAAAGGTAAAAAATATAAGGTAAAAAATAAAAGGTAAAAAATAAAAAGTGAAAAACAAAAAGCATAATTTCATACAAGTGCGTATTCGCCTAACGATGTACACATCTACAAATGCACCACCTCAACTACATCTACCACGTTAAGCAGGTTCCATGGGATCCAAAATGTAATTTTCGTTTTTGAGTTTTCGTTTGGCTAATTTCCTCACAGCAGTTTGCATTAATCGCTCCCGTCTATTTTTACACTTAAAATTAATTATGTCGAAAAGTTTTCGTTCTTTGAACCTCCTCCTTTTTGATGACATCTTCGATTTCATAAAAGGATTTTTTATGTCATATGCGATTGGGCCATTTTTCTTTAAAAGGCAACTTGTAGACGAACCAAAAAGAGTAAATGATGAATCTTCATTTACTTCATTTGAATATTGAAGTTCGCTTAGATTCTTTTTGATCATTTCAAAAAATTCTTTCTTTGTTTTAATTGTGTTTTTTTTCGCTTGGATCTCCTTGCAACTTTGCTCATCTTCATTTTTTTGTGAAGTATTCTGAGATAGTATATTCCTTATCCCTTCGTTTAGTGAAGCATCATCTTGCGGAGAAACAACTGTTTTTACCTTTTCGTTTGTTAGATCATCGAGAAGAGATAAATTATTTCCTTCTACTTTCCTTTTTTCACTACTGTTAAGAAGTGATGTTCCTTTTTCATCGTTCTGTTTACTTTTACCTTCACCATTTTTTTTTCTCATTTCAATTTGTTCCTTAATTTTGTCGTAATATTTAATTCGTTTCTGTGTAACCGGATCATAGTATTTATTTATAAACGATTGTAAGCCGTTAATATAAAAGGAATTATTCTTAAATTTTTCATGAACAATTTCTAATATGTGAAAGTAAGAGAAAACATTTTTAAAATTAAACTTATTTTCAGTTATAGCAAAATTCACATGTCTACTATAGTTATTTTTTGCTTCTTTTTTTTTTGATGAATACCAATAATCATACTGATTAAATTTTCGTCCCAACTTTTTATTTTTATAAATATCTTTTATATTTTCATATTCCTTTAAAATATTTTTATCATACTTAAAATATTTCTGTTCAGGATCTAATTTACTTAATTTTTCAGTTATAACTATATATGCACTATTTTTTTTTTTTAATTTCTGATTTATTTCATTTCTTATTCGTCCTTTTCGTATTCTCTTTTCTAAAGAATTCTTATATTTATATTTAAATTTTTTTGTCATAAATAATTTTGAGAATTTTTTTAAATTGTTATGTGTACTTAAAAAATTATAAAAAAAGTCACCACTCTTTTCGTTAAATGTCTTCTTTGCAACGTAGGTTGCATTACATGAATGCAAAAAAGGTATATCGTAATTTTTAAAAAATTGGGTTGAAATTATCAGTACAACTTCAAACGCAATGAGTATAAATATCATTCTATCTTCTCTATTTGTTCATTTCCTACACTCTCAATCCCGTTGTAATTTCCTGTTTTGTCACTTTTTTTATGCGTCTTACTTTATCTCCAGCACGTTTGAGAAGACGGACGTGTAAATGTGTATAAACTTGTCTATACCAGATGACATATATTTAAATACGAGACTATATTTTCTGAGTGATAAAATATTTTTGTCTATATTTTTTCTTCTGCTTCATTTTTAGGTAATTGAATGAGAACAAGCTATTGTTGTTTTCTCCTTCCTGATTTATATTGATTTTTTTCTAAACAAACTTTCTTTCACTTATCATTTGCATGATTATCAGAAGTAATAATTTCTTTTTACCTATTTTTCATTAACATGGAAGTGTTGTTACATACAGGATATGTAAAAAGTTAAAAGATGTAAAAAAAAAAAAAAAAAAAAAATATTCCAAGGAGCTAGGTAAATTGGGGAAGGGGAGGGAAAAAAAAAAAAAAAAAAAGGCGAGCCCACACCTTTATCTCATCATATCTATCCCATGTCAAAAGATGCAGAATCCATGAGACGGCACAAGCTTTTTCCTAATACGTCATGAATATACCTGTACACATATCATGTAATACTATTAAAATGCGGCTTGTAGTTCCATCTATGGAATAAGAAAACATGCACGCATTTCTGTATCTCTAAGTTTTTATCTCATCCGTGTATGTGCATTTCATGATGCAACACAAGCTGTTTTGTTTTCTGTGTATGCAAAATTTTCTGCTTTCAGTGAACGTAAGCTGCTTTGCTTTCCGTGAAAATAAGCTGCTTTGCTTTCCGTGAAAATAAGCTGCTTTGCTTTCCGTGAAAATAAGCTGTTTTGCTTTCCGTGAAAATAAGCTTCCTTGCCTTGTTAGTGCTTATGCAATTACATATTCATTGCTGACTCATGCGCACATATGCTACTATGCCAATGTAACACTCCTTAAAATTGCCATGGAATGAATTTTTTCTGTTTTCATAGATCTTTTAAGCAGTTTCCCCTTAATTAAATAACGCAGTAATTCGTTTATGAAAAATGTGAAAAAAAGAAAAAGGAGGGGAAAAGCATACGGGAGAAGAAGAAGAAAAAGAAGCAAATGCATGACAACTATATTGCAATGAGTTATTAAATAGGAAAAAAAGCAATTACAGAAGGTGGAACTTGGACACATGAATGAATAAACATTTGAGATGATAAAGCACAAGAGAAATTTTCTGAATACATTTTGGTGCCGTTTTTACAAAATTTAACGATAAAAAAGAAAAAAAAGAATTAAGCAAGCAGCAGGAAAAAAAAGTGCGTGCGTTATTTCAAAAACCCATTTACGTGTATACCCATTTCTGCATCCATTTAATAATGCAAAAATGGAAAGAAGTAAATATACATGTGATAAGCACACAAACATAGCAATTAATGAACATTTAACAATATATCCCTTTAAGACTGTAATAAAATAAAATAAAATAACAAAAAAATGAAAATAAAGATAAAGAAAAAAAAGAAAAAATGACTTGTAGTTATTACTTCCACGCTAAGGGGATTACACATATCTTCTCGGGGAACACATTAATTAGCATTAACAGAACTTCATTACGAACTGAACTGAATCAGCTGAACTGTAGAGCGTGCGAAAGTATCTCATGGTATAGAATTAAACAAACGTTCGGAAGTCAACATGAGAATGAAAAAAATAAGAAAATTGTTTCCTATTATTATCAATTTCCAAGCTCTACGTTTGTAAATTCGAACCAGAAAGGTTTCAAGAATATTGCTGAGCAATACGGCATAAATATCCTTAAAATTAATGGAACAACTGATATTAATTTAAATGAAAAAAATACATTCTGTAATAAGAGATTTTTCAGTGGTAGAAGTGGAGGTTTAAAAAGAAGAAAAAAAAGAAAAGATGAAAGAGTTATAAATACCTGTTCAGGTAAAAGACTAGAGTTCTTTTACCCCAAAAAAAAAAGGAGACAACGAATAGGATTAATTCAAAATAGTAGAAAAAATATAGTTTACGATAATATTTTAAAACGGTTTTTAGTTTATTATTACAAACAAGGTATTCAAGTTTTTCGAACTTTTAGTTGTAAAAAAAAAAAAAACTTTGAATCAGCTAGAAACAAAGCCATAATTCTATCCAAACAGTATAATATAAAATATAAAAAACAAATAGATAGACAAAACAAAAGTAATAAAGTACCCCTAAATATTACGGATAGTAGTAATTTAAGTGCAAAGTATGATCACAATATAACAAAAAATGTAAAAATTGTACCTGATAAAAACAAAAGTGGATATAGAGGAGTCTTTTACGATTCTTCTCACCATGCTTATATATGTACCTATAACGAGTCTGGCATAAGAAAATTTCAAATTTTCAAAATTCAAAATAACGATTATCTAGAAGCTTACAATTTAGCTGTTATGTGTCGAAGATACAAACTTTTTAAGAATTTTCAATTCGTTTCCCAAAGAAATCGAATAAGAAGTGGACGCATACATCTTAAGTGACACAGCTAAACAAGTATTTATTTATTATTTTTTTTTTTTTTTTTAACACAATATCCTATATTTTTTTTTCTTTCGCTTTAACATTTTTTCTTCATACTCATTTTCCCCTGCAGGACAAGTGCCTCTCAAAATGGAGAGGACAAAGAGCTACTTATTATGAAATAGTCTAATTCACATGGGTTTAATGTTTGCATACTAACATGTGTATATATGTGTTACAACTGCATTCTCCTGGGAATAAATGCGAACCTAGGTGTGACGAGTGTATATAAATCCTTCCAAAATCAAGAAAATGTATACATACATATATATAGAAATATATGTATGTATACATTTTCTTGGTTTTCCCCCTCTCGTCTAGTCTAGTCTAGTATCGCCTCTTTTTTTTTTTTTTTTTTTTTTTTTTTTTTGGGGCAAAATAGGCATTAAAACTGATACTTTTAAAATTAGCTTGTTAATCAGACTAAAATAAAGTTATATGAAAAAACTTTGTTAGGATATTTTGAACGGGAAAGAAAAAACGTATTTCTATCCCTTTTTTAACAAAATTTAAGTAAATAATGGAAACATTTTTTTCTTTATAAAATCACAAACAGGCCTAGGTAATGTAACCATGTGCACTATACTGCCAGTGTTTTATATATGTAAAAACATAAAATAAAAATATAAAAATTTATAAAAACTTTCATACATATTAAGGAAAAGGGGGGGAAAAAATTATTCCGAGTCCGATTTTATGTTATGCTTCTTAGCAAGGACCCGATTTAATTGTTCAAGTAGTAGGTTGTATTTTGTGCTTTCCATTTGGTCTTTTAAAAAGTTCATTTTTTCTTTATACTGATCGTCGTTATTTATTTCGAGGACATGCTTTATGCAGCTTTCTCCCTATAAATATGGTAAAAAAGGAGGGGGAAAAAGTGAACGTTTCGATGCAATGACGAGGTGCGACGTGAGTGGAGACGTGTGCGTTTATCAGAGATGACAATATGTGGAGGACTTGTGCTATACACAGATACATATATACATACAAGCACACACACATGCACATACGAAGAGGGTGGGTAGGCACAAACAATATCACTCATGCACTATCCATACCAGTGACTTAAACACTTGCACTGTGCTAGACAGAGCCAGATGCAAATTGTTCAAAATGAGGAAAAAGTTAGGCACATTTTCCTTGTAAATAATGGGTTTTTTTTTAAAAATATTTCCAAGTGCCTTAAAATAGTATCGATATATTTCAATGGAAATCATTATCATGGGTGGCAACTTAAGGTAATTAACGCGACTATAAATAAATGATAAACAGTCCTCATCATACTTTGAAAAATTGTAAAATATTTGATAGCAAATATTCTGATGGCTATTTACCTCGTCCTTCAACATTTGTTCATAGGTGTGCTTAAATATATCCATCATATTTTCCTTCTTTAAAATATCATAAAAATTATCTATTTCACTTATATGCAACATAAAGTAACATGTAGCAGAATTTGTCGTCGTTTTGCCCGGTAATAATATTGATTCTAAATACTGCTTCTTATTTGACAAATGATAAAATATTAACAATACATAAATCTTACATGCATAAAAAGATATGTCACAATTGCTATGATTAAAATGAGGTTTTACAGAATTCATTATTTTATTTAAAATATTTTTTATATTGATATTTGGAGTCTTAAGTATATTTGACAGTATCATAAATATAGTTATAGTTTGATGTGGATTCGTTTGTATATTAATATTGTTCAATAAATCATTTATGAGTAAATCCACTCTGGATAATTTTTTTTCTGATATGATATTTAGTATGTGAATAATTTGGTTTTTTAATTTTTCGTTGCTTAACGATTTTATTATACACGTCTGAAGTTGTGGTATCAATGGCTTTATAAAATTGCTACCCTTCTGAATTAATGCTTCAAATGTCGAAAAAATATAAATTTTTGTTTGTTCTATGTATTTATTTGTTAATACTCGTATTAGAATACCCGATACTTTTAAAATTTGGGGACTTGAAATTTCGCTATTGGTATATAAAAATATCTTTCTTATTATATCTATTGCTTTGATTTTTGCATCCGAATTTGTCGATAATAAAATTACATGTGTACACATATTAACAAAAGATGAAAACAATTTCCTATTTAGATTAAATCCTACCAATTCGTATTTTCCATCTGGAACTTCACAAAAATTGCTATCACTACTGTATTTATTTATGATGTCATGAAACCTTTGAACATAGTTATAATTGCTATCTAACTTTTTGATTCGCTCAATAAGATACATGTATATTGTAGATGATAGTTCTAATACCTTTTTGTTGATATCTATTAAGGCATACTTTGATAACCATGTTATGTATATATCTGTTCTATATGAATCCAGTATATTGATCTTCTTGTTTGCATTTTTATTTCTCATATTAACATTACTATTCTGATCTATCACAACATTCGAACCGTGTACTGCTGCAGATTCATTATTTAACGAGGAAATATCTTTTTCATTTATAATGTCTAATAAATACTTAAAAATAGATAAAATTATTTCTCTTATTTTTCCACTCCTCTTTGTACATTCAAATTTTTTCAATTCCTTTAATTTATTTCCATTGGATATTTTTGAATAATTATTCATAAAACTTATATCACTCTTTTCCTCATTTTCCAATTTTTCTAAACTTGCATAAGATAAATCTATTGTGCTATCGTTTTTTTTTAGCTCTACAAAAAGAATCTCTGTTAAAGTGTCAATATTCCTGTCACTTATATTTTTTAGAAAACATTTGAGGGAAATTATTATATCTTGTATGTTCATATCTGTTTTATATGAATCAGCTCTTTCATTTTCGTCATAATCACTGTAACTCTCATCACTTCGATCATCATACTCCTCATCATTTTCCTCACCATTCTTTTTTCCCTCTTCCTCTTCTACTTCCTCCCCATTATCACATTCACTTTCTTCATTCGTTTTCTTTACTTTTATATTAACCAGAGAAGAATTATCACCTTCCTTTTTATTACCAACTTGTTGCACATTTTCTTCCATACTATATGATGCAACTTCTGCATAATTTTTGACATTCAAGCCATGTGTCCTCAAGTCACTGTAGCCGTGGAGTATGAAATGGATGAAAAGATTAATAAGTTTTTTAAAAAGAAGGGAATAATTTCCTAACTTGGCATACGAAATGTATGATAATAGTTTCATTTTTGCAGCGCTGTATGGAGGAACTAATGCCTTATCTACTATGAGATCTATAACTAATTCTGTGTGAACATTTAGAAATATTTTAATGCTCTTAAAACTGATATACTGTTTTGACGTAAATTTTTTTAAACTATTTGCAGTTGCATTGGTAATAATAACATCATTAACAAAATCATTGATAATACCTTTCAAAACAATTTGATCTATATTTTTTAATAACAAAGATAATAATTTTATTATGTCTCCTGTATTTTTATGATTCGCCAATTCTTTTATCATATAAATAATATTATGCACGTGTGTCACAATTAAATTGTGATATTTGGTCTTTGAAAAAATTTCATAAAATCCAAGTGATATTCCTTTTCTGATAGATGTATACTTTGTTGTTTTAAATTCGTTAACCATATTTTCTAAAATACTTTCTAAATTACTTGAATCTGTTTTATAAACCAAATCTCCTAAGGCTAATGCACTCACAACTTGCTTCGAGTTACTCTTAGAAGACAAATTCTGTGTTATCTTTTTTAGCAGTATTGGCCACATTTCTTGTAATATTCTTTTATTTACATATGTCTTGTAAATATTATATGCAGTTTGTTTCACATTTATATTCTTATCATTTCTCATGATACATATTAAGGATAACATGAAATAAAATCTCTCGTGCAATAAGTTCAAAGTTTCTATGTCCTTTTCTTCCTTATTAATTTCTATATTTTTTTCAATCAGCACATTTAATAAAATTACTGTATCTTTTCTAATTCTCCAATAGCTATTATATATTTTATTTTCAATAAATTTTAAAATTAGTGAAGTGTTATTTCTTGAATATGTGCTAATTAATACCTTACAAGATCTCAAAGCAATATCTCTAATTTTTTCACTTGTATCATTTAGGCATAATAATAATTTCTGAAGAATCCTTTTTAAAAATTTTTCTGTATATTCAGGGGCACATTCAGGGATATATATAAAAAATCCTATTAATCCCTCCTTTGAGTTTTCAGTTTTTATAATTTTCCGATCATAAATTAAATTCCAATTTGTTAAATCCTCATCAATTTGCACACGATAATCATTGTCTTCGCTCTTTTCTATTAAATACAATCCATTCAAATAGGAAGATTTTTTTTTAGCATTTTTGTTCAATATATCATCATCACTATCGCTTTCTTCCTCTGTCAATTCATCTTCTTCTTCTCCTTCATCTTCATCTTCTTCCTCTTCGTCGTATCTTCTTCCTTTCATCTGTTTATCATCATAATGGTTATCTTCGAAATCATTGTCTTCGCTTTCATCCATGTTTGTGTAAATTTCATTTTCACTGCTTTGGACATCATAATCTTCATTTTCTTCATGCCCATCATTATCACCATCGTCACTGGTGTAGTGCATTCCTCCTTTCACCGATTCTCCACCTTCCACGTCACTATCAGCAACATGTGCTGTACCCTCTTCTTCTTCGTAATCTTCATCGTCATCATCGTCGTCATCATCCTCATCATCATCCTCATCATCATCCTCATCACCATCCTCATCATCATCCTCATCATCATTTTCAACAGCATCCTCATCATCGACGTATTCTGCTGCACTTCGAATTTTTGCACCTTTGTGGAATCTTTTTTTACCTTTTTTCATGTAGGATTTCTTTCCATCTCTTTTTTTTATTTTCTTCCCCTGCTTATTCTTGAGTGTTATATATTTCTTAACATCAATAAGGCGCACAACTGTTGCAATAAAATTTTCTGCAATGATTTCTGAACATTTAGCTAAAATGGAGGACAAACATAAAGAAACACCACTTTTTTCTACTGATGATTCTGTATTAACTAGAATGTTAAAAATGTATTGAATGTAATACAATTTTCTGTTTCTATCTAAAAAAAAGCAAATGTTTCCAAATGATTTGGCCGTAAGGTATCTTATCTCAGGTACTGCATCATTTAGGAGGTTAATTAAAATTTTAAATATGCTATCATAGTAAATAATAAATAATGCTTGGTCACTTACTAGATAAATTAAAAAGTATAAAATTTGTAATGCTTTCTTCTTTAAGTCCAATCTAATATTATTTATTCCTTTTTTAATTATTGGAAATAGTAAACATAAAGAAATATTATCAATTTTGTACTCAAAAGAAATGGTTGAAAATATATCCAAAAAGTCGCATAAATGAATATCATTCGGGGAATAAATACATTGCAATAATTGTCTGCTTATATTTTTAATATCATTATTTTGAATCATCTTTTCTAACTTGTTAAAAATTTTTACACATATTTCTCTCAATTTCGAATTTGTTTCAGATACCAAATCACATAATAAATTTACTAAATCTGCCAAGGTCTCATTATCTACATAATTTACAATATCAAATTTACAAATTATTAAATGAAGTATGTCTAAATATGATACTATATCTTTATTTCTAATACTTGAATTTTTTAAGCTGAAAATGATAATAGGTAAAATTTTCTTCAAGCCATATTGGCCTAAATCGTTTAAAATCTCTTCAATAATACTTATTCCCAAAATTTTTATATTATTTACATTATCCTTATAACATTCTAATAATAATCTAAAATTTTTTAAAATATAAGGTTCAAATTTTATCTTCAACACTTTGAATAAACATCCATATGTCAGGTAAAAACTTTGTCTCTTAATAGCATCTTCAGAATAAATATTGCAGTTTATTTTACTCAAAAGCTTGTACTTTGTTAGTATATGCATACCATGTGCTTTTATTACGCTTCCCAAAAGTAAACAGCAACCTTTTCTAACTTTTAAATCTTTATGATTTAAAATAATAGAAAAAATCTTTTCAACTAATATTCCTACATCGTAATTTTCGAGATAAATTAATCCCTCTGTATATGTACTAGCACTAGTACTATTGCTAATATTATTGTTGTTTCCTTTCTCCATTTTTGTCTTTTTCTTACTTTTTTTCCCTCCTTTACTTGGTTGCTGTTCTTTATCATTTTCTTTATCTTCAACACTTGTTGTCATGTTCTTACTCTTCTTCTTACAACTATCTATTCCTCCCTTAGCCAATATTTCTGAGCTATGAATCTTCCCGTCTATGTAAAAAGTTACGGATTTTTTCTTAATTGAACTATTTGATCTGCTGATTTCTGGCTTGGTCATATTGGGGTTCACGGCATCAAAGTATCCTGATTCTGCATCATAATCTTCAAAATCTTCACAATTTTCAGAATCTTCAAAATCTTCACAATTTTCAGAATCTTCAAAATCTTCACAATCTTCATAAGTATTTTCTTTATCATTTTTTAAATTTTCTATAAATTTTGGGATTATCCTGCTAATTTCTATTTGGGTAAAATTGTCTGTATCTTTGTGTAAAATTTGTTCTATTAATTTGTTTAGTAATTCTAAAGTTTCTTTTTTCAAATTTCCTCCCAGGCATCCGTAAAACATTACAACGATCAAATCGATTACACTTTTGTTGTTGCTTTTTTTATTTTCTCGATATTTATTCAAACAGTTATACATTCTTTTAAAAGCTTCTTCTAAATCTTTATTTTCATTTTTCAAATTTTCTTTACTACTTACCTCAGTGGATGAATCGGAAGAGTCAGAAGAATAGTAATCGATTTCATCATCCTTTTCTGAATAGTTGTCTTCATCAAATTCATCGTTCTTAAAATTTCTTCCTGTATGCTTCTTTCCCTTGGAGTTTTTATTTTTTGCATTTTTTGTACCTTTTCTATTTTTGTTTTTTTTACTCATCTTTTTTTTACATCTTAGTAAATATTCATTGTACCCATTAATGACTGAACTACCGCAAGAAATTACAAACTCCTTAATTTTCGTTATATCAATTTTTTCTTCTAAACAGAAACCTAACAAAAAGTTTAAAATAAATTCCACATCATCTATTAGTATAACAAAGTGTTCTTTTGCTAAATGTTCCATCGTCTTTAATATTCCAATTTTACCATACTCCTTAAATGTTATATATTTAGATGTTAATTGCAATAATAATTCTTTCGTTTTTTTCTTATTCGTTGAGCAAACAATAGTTTTACATATCATATTTTGAAAATCACAACATTCTTTTTGCAACAAATCTATTAGTTTATACTGATCAGAAACGAGGGGTATGTTTAATGTGGAAATCATTTCTACACAGCATTCCTGTGTCTCCATATTATAATCATTCTTGAAAATATTCAAATATAAATGTATAAAATCATTTTTAAAAATGTTGTCAACTGTATTTGTGTTGCAGGCTGTGGTTTCATTTCTTACAAATGTGTACAATGATTTAATTATAACATTTCTACGTTTTTCATTTTCTGTTATACAAAGCTCTAGTAGTGTTTTTGTATTTTTCTTACTTAACAGATACGAATTAAAGTTCTCTAAAAAGGATTCAAGTTCTACATCTAAATCGGCATATTTCTCAAAAGAAATTTGCAAACATTTAAGAGCATCTTCATCATTAATTTTAGTCCTTGAGTGCAATAATATTTCTAGCGTTTTCAAAATGTTTAGTGTTGCATCTTTATCATTTATTATGTTAATACTATGTAGTACTATGGGAAATAAAAATAAAGTTAACACATAAGATATCTTTTCATTCATATTGAAAGAACTAAAAATCACTAAAGCAGATTCGTCTGCTTTATTATATTTGCTTATCTTATATAAGCATCTAGTAATTTTATTTTTACATGTTAACAACTTTTTACTTATTAAGTTATCAATGATCTTGCTCAAATAAGCTTGTGAATATCTACTTGTTAAATCATTTTTTAAATAAATCATTATTTTCTTTATGAAAAGATTTATATATTTCGTATCATAAATATCATCAATGTAACTCATTTTTTTAATACACTGCAAAATGTATTTATTTCTTTCAACTATTTCGTGCACTTTCGATCGAATTTCGTTCTGTTTCAATATTTCTTCCATTTCTAGGTCTTCTTTTGTTAACCCTTTATTTTTATTCCCTTTTTTATCCTTTGTCATGTTTATACTATTACTACTAGTCGTAGTCATAGCTTTTTTACTCTTATTAAGCTCCTCTTCTTGCATGATTAATTCTGCAGTCTCTTCATCATATACAGAAAATAAATGCTTATTTCGCTTTATATTTTTACTTTCAACAATGATCGTTGGTTGGTATACATTCTTGTCAACATATAATGTATCAAATGGACATTTGCAAATTTCTATTTCTTCTTCTTTTACATTTTGCAAACTCTTTTCATCCAACATATCGATCAATTTGCTCGTGAAAGAAATTAAATTCTTTTTAATTTCAGGATCATTTATAATTATTAAATTCCTTTCATCTGTATCTTTTTTCTCCTCAACATGTTTCTTCACTTTAGTACAAGCATATACTGATTTCGTTTTTTTTTTTTTTTTTTTTTTTTTTTTTCTCCCTTCCCATTCAGAGTGATCCGTAGTCCCATCATTGTTTTCATCGGATAAATTTTCTTCGTTCAGTTCTCCTACATTTGACATTTCATCCTTTTCATCTTTGGATACATTTTCCAAAATGTAAAACATCTCAATCAAATGAAAACAAACAGTTTTGTGTAATTCGTTGCTGTAGTAATCAGAACCTTTCAAAATAAAAGTTATAATCATTTCTAAATTAACTTTGTTCAATATTTTATTACATATATAATTCTTCATTCTTCTTCGACTTATTGAACACCTCAAATTTTTATAAAATATGCATGGGTGACAAAAGCATAATAAAATAAGCATATAACAATTGTTACTTTCTGTTGAGTCTAGGTCAACTTTGCTTACATAGGAAAAGAGAAAAAGTAGGAATCTCTTCAGAACATATGTATTCTCATTTTTAAAATTAGGGCTATTATTCCAATATAAATAAAGATACACATAAAACGAGTGCAAAAGTAGCTGATATATCTCCTTCTGCATTAGCAAAATATCCAACATCATATCAAAATCGTTCACATAATTTTGATATTCAGAATTCTCTTCATTAATAATTCCTCCCCCTTTTAAACTCAGCAAATAGGTATGAAATTTTTTCTCATTTTTTCTTCTATATTCAGTTTTATCTAAATTATTTTCTTCCAAATAGCGCATCATACATAGTATAATAAGAAAGGAAAGCATATGCATATTATCTATCTTACTTTTTTTTCCATCTTTCTTAAGACCTTCTCTTTTATTCTCATGTTGTGCATTTGCTGAAATGTTTTTTTTCTTTTCTTCTCCATTCTTCTTATCTACCAATAATATGTGTTGTATGTGTAATTTGCTCAATTGATCAAAAAAAATAAAACTTGGGAAATTTTTATTTAACTCGTTTACATACTCTGATAGAAATTTTTTGTCTTCATGATACAGGAAATGCAGTAGTAGTATAACAGAATATACATAAAAAAAAAATTTATTTGTAGGAATTTTTTTCAATTCATTTATATTATAAAGATAGAAAAGCTCACTTTGGTTGTATATGCTTTTCATCAAAATTTCATTAATGTGATTGCTAATGGTAATTCCACATGTGTGTCTATTCTTTATATATAATAATAAAAACAAATTAGCCCCATAAACATATTTTAGTATCTGTTTTGATAAGCAAAAATTTAAGTGTGATTTAAAAATAGAAAGTAATTTATCATTAACCTCAATGGAATCAACCAAATCTGCATAAAACAACAAGCTATAATATAAAAACTTGTCATTGTTCTTTCCATATTTTTCTAGAATTTCTAAAACTAACGTGGAAAAAGTTTTGTACACATCTTTGTCATTTTTTAAAATTCTAGAAAAACTTCTCAAAAAAATCAAAGACTCCAATTTAACATTTTCATTTAAATCATTCTTCAAATAGTTAGATATCATGTTTTTATTTGCAATAATTATATCTTTTATTTCTTTACTTCTGCTGCTGGAAAGTAAATATGCAGCAGTTTTTAAAAAAATAATTTTTTCATTAAATTTTACAATATTTAATTTTTGATTCTTTTCAATTAACATATTTAATACACAATCATTTTCATTGTTTATGTGAAATTTATAAAAAAGTATAAAATACAATAAGTTACAATTTTCCACATTTTTAGTTTTTTTTACATTAATTATTATTTCTAATAAATTATAAAAATGTTCCCTATTATATAATTCACAATAATAGTAAAAAGGAGAAGCATTGCTTAATGCTACTTCATCATATCTATGAATATAGTTCAATATGTTCTTGAATATATTTTCATCTTTTCCATTTTGAAAAATATATTTAAATGATCTATTAATTTTTAATGATATTTCTTTATTGGAATTTAAAAGATCAACAAAATTGTTCATAAATCTATCCACATATTTTTTTTTATCGAAAAAATTGCTGTCATTATTTTTACATAAAAATAGACCAAATGATTCCACAATTAAGTAGAAGAAATTATCTCCCTTTGCATATGTATCTAGTATATATTCTATCTCTTCCTCACCCTTTAGTGAATTAATGTTACTTAATTCTATCTCTCCACACTTTTTATTCTTATTTACGTTGTGTATATTGGAAAAAATTATAATTAATTTTTTTATTGCCCCTTTTTTAAGCATACGAAATTTTTGGTTTTTTTCGATCAACTTATCGTCACTATAAAAAAGACTATCCAAGTATGATAAGCAAATAACAAACAAATCATTAAAATGTTTTATGTTTTTTAAATCCGATAATATATCCTCATTAGATGAACAAAAGGATAAAAATTTTTTACAAAAATGAGCTTTATCGAAGTAACTATATTTTCCATTTTCCAATTTTTTCAATATATATTTAAAAATTTTCTTTTTCACATCTTCTATGTTTGTTTCATTCAATGTTTTACACAACGCGTGTAGACAAATACATAAATTGTTCTTCAAATAATTGGGCTCTTTTGTGAAGAACAACAAATTAACCAATCCAAACAACGCTTCTTTATTTTCGTTTAAAATATTCTCAATGTTGCTTTTAACTAACTCTATGTGTTCTCTCTTAACCTTTTCTTTTTTAAAGTAAACAAATTCAAACACCTCCTCCAAGGTATTCTTTTCATTTTCGTTTTCCATTTTCTCACCCTAAATTCATATCAAGCACTTGAATCACCTGCGAATGCACAGCACGTTGGCACAGGTGCCCGTGAATGATGTTTGAAAAGAATGGTTCTAAGAAATGAATGTAAAAAATGAGTTCAACTAAATATACTTCGAAAAATGAGTTTAACAAAATATATTCTGAAACAAATAATTCGTAAATAGCTATAAAAATTTTTCTGATAGAAAAAAAAAACGGCGAAAAGGTTATGCTCAAAAATAGAAATCCATGTAAATTACACACAATGACAATTACAACATGTGCAGATGCATTAAAAACAAAAGGCTGTATAGTGAAGCAAAAAAAAAAAAAAAAAAGGGGCAAAAAATAAGGGGAATAAAACAAAGGTTAAGTAACACAGTGATGATTAAAACTGAGACGAAAAACAAATGGTTGCATAGTTCATGGATAATATATTAAAAAATGAAGAAACATACAAATGTAAAAATGCAAAAAAAATAAAAAGATTATGTGCCTTTTGCATTTCAAAAATTTCTCGAAAAAACGTTACATCGGAAATTATATAGAAGAGTGTATTTTTTTCTGTTATAACTGCGTATGCAAATATAGTGTGCGTATATTTCATTATGCCTTTACCCAAAATTCATTTACTACAACAAAGGGATAATCCAGTTCGCGGATTTCACATCTGTTTCATATAATGCGCATTTGTTATATTATATATATATATATATATATATATATATATTTATTTATTTATTTATTATTATTTTTTTTTTCCTTGTTATGGTGGAGGTTTATTATAACATGTAAAACAAGCAAATATGTGCATGTTTATCTCTATGCACATGCAGGGTACATTTATATATCTTTTCCTCTGGTATATGACAGAACATATAGGGCTTTTAAAACAATTGCACATATAAAACACAATTATGTCGTTTTTATGCTGCGTTCGTGTACTTAATTTCTTTTATGAAAATGTAAGGGGAAATAGGTAAATAAAAAAAAAAAAAAATAGTACTATGAAAATGTGAGAAAACAAATGGAAAAGTTACAACGTAGTTTTTTTTTTTTTTTTTTTTTAAATTCATATTGTTTCTTATTATATCTTTTTATGTAAAGTATAATATGGTAGTGCAATTTTTATTATATATATTTTATAGAGAAAAATTTTGACTTGTGCAATAGATCATGTTTTTACACTATTATTTTTTTTTACATTGTTTTTTCGTTCTTTTTCTTATTTCTTATGAAGATATCACATACTCTAAATTTTTTGTGTTCCTTTAAAAAAATATGATGAAAAAAACAGAAATAAAACGCTAGGTGCTTTCATTTTAGTGTGAATGGGCAAGAAAATTATGTTCCGCCTGCAAAAAAATATTATATGTATTCGCTGCCATTTTCACTTTTTCTTCTATTTGGAAAATGCTCAGAGCAACGCTTATTTTTAAGTGTGAAGAATAAAAAATCCAGGGAAGAATAAATAACAATGACTGTAATTCACATATATTAAAAAAAGGTGGATTTACACAAAAGTGTTAGGGGCAAGGAAAAAAAGAAAAAAAAATGAAGCTTTTGATGGAATAAGAGTTACATTTTATTTCATTTAAAAAAGGTGTTTTTTTTTTTTTTTTTTTTTCTTTTTTTGTTCCCCCTCCCCCCTATGTAATATAGAGAGAGCTTCATTTAAATTTTTTGTGGGAATTTTTTAATAATTTTTTTTTTCCATTTTTATTATATCGACTCTGTCGATCTTTGGCACTTTGTTAAAATCAGTTCACATAAACATGTTCAAAATATTTTAACATGGTATTAAATATAAAAAAAAATAAAAAAATACAAACCCCCACATATGGCATGTAAACAAATGCACATAAGCAAAATTAATGCTTTATATATGTTTTCAAAATTTTCAGTGATTAACATTGAAGTCATAAGAAACAACTTGTCAATTCCCTTTACACATTGATCATATTTATTTCAAAGTCATAAGAACTCATCAAGCTTTATATGCCTTCTTATATAGACTGCTTTTAGCTGCGCCTTATAGTTCTCAATTTTGTCAGTTGAATCTAGGCATACAATATCAAGGTCACGTAAAGTATTTCACATAAAATTAGGGGCCACTAGGTGTGCTTGATTGGTCATAGGTACAATGTAACTGTGATTACACTTTTGAGTTATGTAATTGTGTATATGAATACTTCTTCCTTATGTTCTCCACAGTTATTTAGTATGACTGATTTTTTCAAAAATTAAAGGTACAGAGTTTCTTGTAAGACCAACAAAATGCATATAATGAAAGTGGCTAAAAATAAGAATAGATCTATTTACCTTTTAAATTTTAAATATGTACATATATATATATATATATATATATATATATATATATATATATATATATATATATATATATTATGTACACGTGCGCCACTACTTGTAAACAAAATTGAAAAATAGCACAGGGATAAACCATATCTATAAATCGAACGAATTTTCTCTATGCACGTGAACTCTTCGGTCTAAAGTGTTCTTATGCAACAATACACACCCAAAACAACGAAAAAAACGTAACAAAAAAAAAAAAGAAAAAAAGAAAAAAGGAAAAAAAAAGGGGAAAATGAAAAATGAAAAACATAATTATGAGTTTATCGCCCTTGAACATAAATAAAAAAAATTATTGCTTCATATTTTTTACAGAATAAATGTTTTCAAGCATTTTGTACGCAAATCCTATAGAGAATAAAATTCCACAGTTCCATAAATCTCAATTTTTAGGTGCCTAAACTGATACATCATATATGCCAGTGTTTGTTTCTTTTTTCTTTTTTCGAGTAAATTTTCTTTTTATTATTACCACTTTTATCCCTAATCGTCATCTACGTATGTTGGCTGATACTCCGAATATACAAAGGATAAATCTGGCAAATGCAACCCCAATTTTGTGTAAATAATAGAATCTATTGAATTCATCACCTTGACTATGTCCCCTTTTACTCCCGCTACATTGCTAATTATTTCATATATGTTGTAAATTCCAAAAAGAATGAAACTGTTTTCTGTGTTGTCAAAAAAGTCATCACTCAAATGGCTTAAATGGGTGTGTATGACTCTCAAAACTTCCTCAAAGAAGTCTAAAAAAGGGCAGGAAAAAATGAAAAACAATTAGAAAAGATATGCAAATTAGAAAAGATTCACAAACTCGAGGGGATTCACAAACTCGTAAAAATACGCCCCACTCCCCCCCAAAAAAAACATATTTGCTACGGCACAAAGAATCTACACACTTCATTTTTTTCATGAAAATTACATAACACGCCATGATGACTTTTCTCCTACCTGCAAAGTTCGTAACAAGGTGCTGCGAATTTGAAAGGAGCTCAAATAGATTCCTCCACTGAACAAAAGACTGATAGTTAAAACCTAAGTGAAATAAAATATATGCAAATTGAAATTCGCCTAAAATGTAAAAAAGCTTATTTTCAAACTTGTGGAAACCTTCCCGCTTTTCATTCTCATAATATAGGTAAGTGTATTCTTGCTGAATTATTTCCTTCAAAATCCAATATTTCTCTAAATGGATGATGGTTAAATCGGATGGTACATACTTCTTATGTTTGTTATCTACATTAATACGTTCGAAATAGCTCTTCTTTGCGTTCATTGACGATTCGCTCAGCACTTCGTCATTGTTGAATTTCTCATTCTTGGATTCATCACTACTGGATGCATCATTGTTGGAAACATCATCGTGCATATCTTCCTCACACATCTCATAGCAGTTGACGGATCCACTTGAACAGAACTCACGTTCATCCTTTATGTTGTCTTCCTTTTTGTGAATATTACGACGACTTACCTCCTTTCCTTCCTCCTCCTTGTGATAATTTGAAAGTGGGGGATACTTTGGAATTACGGAATAAAACATGTATGGCTGATTGCATAGATTCATTTCTTCATCTTTATTCAAAGAAATTTTTCCCTTTTTTTTTTTTTCTCCTCTTTCTCCTCCTTCTCCTTCTTCTTCTTCTTTTAAAAATGAAGAACAAAAAGTTTTATTAACTGGTTCAATTTTGTTTATTACTTCCTCATTAATGTAACTTGTTAAACTTTTCCATATTTTCACATATGTATATGGATAAATTAAAATAGAGTTTTTATTTTCTTTTATAATATTATCATCTAAAAAATCATTATCATGTAACTGACAAAAGTACATATAAACAGAATCATTTTCATTTACATACGTAAAATTGTTATTCTTGATGTTATATTTTAACACTAGCAATGTCTTTTCTCTATCAAAATATATAAATCTACTATTCCTTAATTCCTCACAGTTATTTTTTTTCATTTCATTCATTTTAAATTCTTTTGATACATTGTTATTCTCACTGAACAAAGTATCACTACCCCAATAGAGAAAATGGCTACCTTTGTTCATGAACTTAATAATTTTATATGGCGTATCAAAATCAAAATTGGAGTAATCTAACCCCACATGTAGTTTTATGTGATCCCTATGTTGATCTTTTTCCCTCCTCACTTCATTTCTATTTTGCATAAGCGTAGTATTACATTCCATATCTTGCTCATTATTGTCTTTGTTGGTCCCGGGTTCTGTAGGCTTGGAGTTATCATCTTTTTCTTTCATCTCCTGAAGGATCTTTATCATTCCTGTGATCACCATATGTTCTTTTTTCTTTGATATTTCATTATCTTCAATTTTTTTGTCATTTTGAAAGGTATTCTCATTTTTATAACCGTCCCCTTTTTTAGCTTTGTATTTCATATATGCCTGGTTTTCCTTGTCAGATTTTTCCTTTTTATCCCTTTTGTTATCCATCAGCAAAACAAGAGAACATCTATCACTTGTCAACAAAACACTGTTTAAATTTTCATCTTCATCGATGTTTCTCCCCTTAGCTAGAATCATATTCTCAGTTACCTTGGCTTACACGTGATTTTTTTTGTTATATAATGGTTAAAAAATGTAACGCTCCTTTATTTATTTTATTTTATTTTTTTTTTTTGGTATTTTTTTTCCAAGATTATTTCAATTATACATTTGGAAGAAAAACGCAAAAGCTAATAATTTTTTTTTTTTTTCTCTTTCTGTTTTTATATACACTCCTACGGCTTTATATTTCGCCCATTTCACATTCACGAATATTCCCCATTTATTGCTTTACATTTTCGTCCCCTTTTTTTTATGCCACATTTTATGTCACTAAGAGGAAAATTTATTCACAGTCTCACTTTTCGTTAAAAATGCGTTAAAGTCCAAAAATAAAAAAAAAAAAAGAAAAAAGAAAAAAAAAAAAAAAACTCGTAACTTTGTCCTGTTTTGATTCAAATACCACACTTCACAATCCCTTCAAAATTGTATTAACAAAATAACAGAACATTTAAGCAAGGAAGATAGAAATACACAAACATATCAGACAATTTGTATAAATTACCCTTAATCTATTTTGTGTGTTCTGCGTTGGCTATTTTCCCCCATGTATAAAAAACAACAGTTATTTATTCACATTTATACTATTAAGGTTCAGGGATAATAGGAAAAGCGCTATGTTTTTTTTTTTTTTTTTTTTTTTTTTGCTCAAAGATTAAAAATCTGGAAATCGTTTGAACCTTTGGGAGTATTCTGAGCTATATTCGTCATGTATGAAAGCATAGATTTCGAGGCTCTCAAAAGAGATGTCAGAAGAAAAGTGCTGGGTTGTGAGGGGGAAAAGAAGGCTGAGGTTCGTATAAGAGATACAGAAAGAAATGAAGAAAAGAATAAAGAGAAAAATAGCACACAAAATGAAGTAATAAAAAATTCTAAAGATCACTTAAGAGAAGATCCAGAAGGAAGCAGAATGAAAGTAATTACCCCATTCTACTTGTACAACTATATGCAACTGCTACTAGATGAAGGGAAAGACAAGAACATGTTAATCGTGGATGTACGTCCCAAAGAACTTTTCCAGAGAAGCCATATCAGAAGTGCTATACACATACATAAAGCAGAAGGAATTAAAGAAATGAAGAATGAAATAGAATCAAAAGAAAGGTTTAAAATAGTTTTTTATGATAATGGAAGTGATGAGCATGTGTGTAGTTATGAATATTTCCTGAACAGTCACTTTTCAAATGTGAAAACGAGTTTTTATTTTTTAAAAGGAGGGTATAAAAATTTTGAAAATGAATATTTCTTTTTATGTGTAAAGGAAAATAGCAATGATGGAAATAAAATATCATCCCTTGCATTTAGTCCATATATTAATTACCCTATCAAAATTTGCAACAATATTTACATGGGAAACTTTATTCACATCAATAATTCTTATGTAAATAAATATTTAAATATAAAATATATATACGATTTTACATCCTCAGGATTTGAGATCAAAAATGTGGAAGAAATAAATTACTTTCGATATAACGTCCTAAAAAAAATTGTAGAAAATCAAAATGCACAAAAAAAGGAATCATTAAATTATTACAATTTTTTGGACATCCGTATGGTGTATGATGTCATATATAGTATTCTACAAAATACTAGAATGGAAAAAAATTACATTTCTGGGGATGAAAAAAACATACTGAATGGGAAAGAAAATTCGCAAAAAAAAATTGAAAACGAAAAATCTGCTATTAAAGAGTTAAACTATTGTGTAGAAAGAAAAGAATTACATATAAGCAAACAGGAGCAAAACTTAATGAAAAGAAATATCGAAAAGTCGAATGTCCTAATAATATGCAATCAAGGTATTAAAAATCAGACGAGAGAGAAAATAAACAGTGTAAGTTTAATAATATCCATGTGCTATCTTATGTACACAAAAAGGTATAACCTCGATTTAGTCATCGTCTACATGCTGAAGATATACAACAATTTAATAATAAGTTCTCAGACGCGAACCCTTTTACAGAACTTTCATAATAGCTTGACAAAATGTGATTATAATATTGAAATGTTTTATACTAACGCAAGAAATGGAAAGCAGATAAAAAAGAACACAACCACCACTACCATGACGGATAGCACGAACATAACTGCTAACATAAGAAGTAGCAGTTCTCTTATGGTTGGTAGGGAAAAAAACTTTATATTGAAAATAGTTCAAGATGACAATTTCGAAAAGTTCATGAAAGGGTTCCAACTTGACAATTCGTACATTAAACTACACAAATCGAAGGAATATATTCTACATCAGGACACAGAACATATATTGGAAAATATCCATATAATGAATGAAATGGTTAACAGAAAGGAATACATTTCATATGAACATATAATAAAGTCCATACTAATTCACATTTACAATAACAAGAATGACAAAATAAATATTCACGAAATTCATGATCTCCTAAAAATAGTTAATAAAATTTTAAATGATAGCAACGTACAGAATGCATGTATAATACCTTACTTTTCTTTAATCCTTTTAAATTTGTGCAAATTACTGTCAGCTCAAGAGCAATCAGAAGAACAACAAATGAGTTATCATGAGGGTAACGGAGAAATGTCATTATATATTGAAGAAAAAGAAAATTTGAAATATAATTTATTCTCATTTTTGTGCGATAATATTATCGTGTGCATGCATTATATTATAAATAATAGTACCACAAACAATTCACATCCAAAGAACATCGTAGAAGAAGAATACAAAGTGACACTCAATGTAAAAGTTAATTATTTTAACGAAAGAAACATCGATAAAAATTGTTACATGATGTACTTATCGTTGAAATACCTTTTGATCACCTTTTTACATTTTTATATATGTCCAACTATAAAAAAATTAAAATCATCTTATATAGACAAAATTTGTTATTTACTCCCCCAAATTGATAAATTTTCTGAATATTATTATTCCGTTTTTAACGTAAATATTAATTCATTTCAAAAGGAAAATTATGTAGCACAATTATGTTCCCATGATTACTTACCATTACATTTTTCAGATATATTAAGACCCTTTATAATAATTAATAATTACTTGAATTGAAATGGGTATCTCCGTTATGATTTTTTTATTTTATTTTATTTTTTTTTTTTGTAGTATACATTCTTCACAATTTTACCTTACACCTTGATAATATCTCCTTTATCACTCGTTAAAATTTTTAAATTATCAGTTTTTTTTCCTAAGTGTTTCCCACCAAGCAAATCAAAACGAAACAACAAAAAGGATAAGCAAATTTCCTTTGCTCCCTCTCTTCACGAGTTAAGAAGTAAAAAAGGAAAAAAAAAAAAAAAAAAAAAAAAAAAAAAAAAAAAAAAAAAAAAAAAAAAAAAAGCCAGCAACGCGACACACATGCATAGAGCAAAATTGGCATAATTTTCTTGAAACTCTAGGGGTGGGGGGGAGGGAGAAGAACCAATTATCTATGATGAATGTTCTATAATACTGAAATGTTTTGTTTCCACATATCAAAACGTGGCAAAAAAAAAAAAAAAAAAAAAAATACGTATATATATATGTCCATATATATATTGTCAGTAATTTTCCTAATATTATATATTTCTAAGGTAAGCATATAATGTTGGAAAAGAATTAATTCCACTGGTCACATGGGAAATCTGGATTCCGAAAATTTTTGCCAATATAAAATTAACAATTTTTGTGAAAAAAAGATATTTTGTTTCAATAAAATTAAAATATATAAAAACAACAAGGGGACATATATAAGACAAATAGTTGTACACAATTTCTTCATTGATTCTGTGAAGGAACAAGTGAATGGGGTTGGGGGGAAGGGTTAATGGATGAAAATATTTCATAAATGATCTATTCATGAGATGCCATGTTTAATTGGTGGATATAAGATTACAGATGGAGAAAAAAAAAAAAAAAAAACACACACACACACACACATACATACGGGCATGTAAATACGGATGATTTCATCCTGTTTGCCCGCATACACGTATTCACATATTTTTCCACGTTCAACTCGTGGATATTCACTCCCTGCTTACAGATTATTTATACAGTAGGGTAAATATGGCTCAACAATTCCCCATCCATCAAATCCAAGAATTGGACAAATATTTAAGAGAAAGGAATCCACTAGAAAGGAAGCAGATGTCGCTAGTGATATGAATAATATGGAATGTGGTTCAGCGCTTAAATTTTTATTGTTCTTAAAGTAGGCATAAAAATTATAAAAAAAAACTATTAGTAGGATATACAGAATGTCTGCTATGGGGCCTGATAAAAAAATAAGCGACAACTGAAATCTACTTCTTATATAATGTAGTTGAAGCCAATATAAATTTCCTGGTAAACCAAATCCCGTTATAAATAATGTTATTGATGGTATTATTATGGTATGAAATATATCCAGATAGTTTACAATGTCCAAATAGAGGTAGCCCTTATATACCATTGTTATATCACCATACTTGTATGCAACAAGTGCGTGGGCAAATTCGTGTAAACATAATGATATGAAAAAAGAAAAAAATACAAAAAACACAAAAACAATATATGAATTATAATAATATAAAATAAAGAAAAAAAAAGAAAACAAATATGTTATCATCAAAAATAAATTCCCGATATAGTATCCATTTGTTTTTATCAACAAATGAACCATACTTATTAGTAGCAATGGGAATAATGATATAATGAGCGATATAAAATTTTGGTATTTCTCATAATCGTAACTTTTTTCTTTGTACGTGGAAAAGAAATTACTAGCTACTCTTTTCTCTTCCATTCGTGTGTTGCTAAAAAATAACAATTCATTTTTTCGACCCATTTTGTAGAATTGCCTTTTTTCCCCTTAAAATTTTTCATATTCGTGGGTCCATTCGTTCACTTCGCCTGTTGCTGTACATGCAATAATCTTTGCTTCTCCTTCTTCAAACAAAGCATTTTGGTTCATTCATACCTCTCTTTGAACTTCTACCACCCTTAAGAGAAGAGAAATTAAGTACACTTACCAATACCTGCGTGTGCGTTTCCCCAATTGTAGTACTACTTTATATCCACCGATTTACAAGATGTATGAAGTCATAGCAAATTAAAGGTTCTTATATTCCCACCATTATAACGATGATGATGATGATAATAATAATGCATTTCGTGTTTTTTCAATTTCGTTTGTTTTCTCTGTAAATCCGAGAGCATCAGTATGCAACTACCTCCATATGTTGGTATTGTTTTTAAAGGTGCACATGAAAACGTACGTGGAAATGCAATTTTTTTTTTTTTTTTTTTTTTTTTTGTTCAACTCTCTTCGTGTGTTCCCTCTTAAAAAAATAATCTATTATTTTCGTTTTGGTTTTACAGGCTTTAAAAAAAAAGAAAATGTGCCACTATATAACTTAACACCTCATGAAGGATTCTTATCTATACATATTTGTTCTCAAAATGCATAGCCTTTTTTTTTTTTTTTTTTTTTTGAATTTATCACTACCTCTAAAAAAACACTTTAATAAAGCCACTTTGCGTAACACATTTCTTAGGGCAAAAAAAAAAAAAAAAAAAAAAAACAGGCATTTGATTATGCATACATGTATAAAAGAGTTCAAATAGTACACATATGAAACCTTTAAAGGGAAAAAATTATTTACATTAAAAAAAAAAATATAAAGTAATAAAAAAAAAAAAAAGTACATTTTAATCAAATTAGGTGAAAAAAAGAAAGAGAAAGTGGAAAACAAAATAGTTAAATATAAATAATACATTTAAAGTCCTTGAAATGGCAGCTTTAACCAAATAAAATGCCTCCAATTTTGTGAAACTTTTATCAGTTAACTAACTACGCATTAATCTTATGGAAAAAAAAAAAAAAAAAAAATTATGTAGGTAATTTGGAGAAAACATACATAAAGGCACATTATCAAATTTAGCATTTAAACACAACAAATTAAGAACATCAACCTAAAGCTACAAAATAGAAAATGCATTATTTATGCTTATTCTTTATGGCCTCTAAGCATTCTTTTCCCTATTAAATAAAAGGAGTGATCATTTTTCCCTTGCACACCATCAAGTGGATGCGTTACTTACGAAATTTTGTTCGTAACTTATGAAAATTTTGGTTACAAAAGGGTAGAAAATTCTTAATATTTACGGACATGTTCATGTAACATTAGGAGAAGAATACCTAATTCACATCATTTACGTTTTACATAAAGGATTCCACTGGAATTTAAAAAAATGTGATTCATCAAGTCAAAATGCTTCTTTACGTTAACACTTTTTCCTTTTTTTAAAATTATTTAAACCTTGTCCAGATAAACTATGCTTTGATCTTTCCCTAATTTAAAGTTCTCACTAAACACACATATCAATGAACACCTTTATCTAAGAAAAGATAAAGTTAAAAGATTCTATTTTTCAGTACAGTTTTGAAGAATAATAAAGAGTTCTTTTGGCTGGGTATACTTTATACTTATTATTTTAATTTACTTTATTTTATATTTTTTATTGGGTAATATTGTATATGATTTACAAGCATATTAACAGTAATATACTATTTAATAAATATTTTGCTTTACAATTGTAAACCTGTGTATTTTTCTCTCTCTCGACACCCCCTGAGAGGAATATTATAACTGTCTCCCATTAAAAAATAAAATAGGTACATATTTATTTGTGTATCTATGTGCATGTTGTACATAATGTTCATGCTAACTAGCTTTTCAAAGAATAATATATGATGGAGAAAAAAAAAAAAACAAAATTTACTTAATCCCTTCTCTTCATTTATGTCATGTTGTTGTGGTTCTGTTTATTTTCCGCAAGTAACAAAAAAGATCCTGGTTGAAATGTTGTAAATTTTTTTTTTTTTTTTTGTTTTGGAGAATAATTTTTTTTTTAAATAAAAATAAAAGTTTTTCACAACAGCATTGTACTTAAGTATTTCTGACACACTTTGCACGAGGGGACAGTGCTTTTTTTTTTTTTTTTTTTTTTTTTTTTTTTTTTTTTCGCATATTAAAAAAAAAAAAATTTTAAAATAAAAAAAAAAAAAAAAAAAAAAAAAAAAAAAAAAAAGAAAAAAATTTTTATTGATACCATTTTTATTAAAAAAAAAAAAAAAAAAAAAAAAAAAAAAAAACTGAATGTTTCGTTTATTTTAAATTATTGTTCCATTCATAGACATTTCGAAGAATTTTCAGAGTATCCTAACTTACAGTTTTTTTTTTTTTTTTTTTTTTTTACATGCCATTACTAATGAGCAGAAGTTAGTATATAAGCACATAAATAACTACGCACAATATATATATACACACACACACACACACCATTTTCATTGCCAAAATGCCTCATCATTTAACCTCCTTCGTGGCTGCTTTAACTGGATCTGTTACCTCAGGAACGTGTTGTGGTTGCATCCCATTCAGTTTCTCGTCTGCAGTCTCCCCAGCAGTTGCATCTTCAACTGCCCCTTTGTCAGCTGCCATACCGAATACAGCAATACCGGCAGCTGTTGCTTCTCAAAGTGCTGTATCATCTACTCCTGTATTAACAAGTGTTATGGCATTCTTTGCTCCATTATTAGCATTTTATAAAAAATACAACATCTTTGAAGAAACAAATAATTGTAGTATAGAAAAGGTAGACAAAATGTGTCAATGCAATTTCATCAGTTCAGATGATTCATATTATCTTAATAAGGATATACCAAGTGAAGAACCCTACTTTGGTGGAAAAGATAATTACAAACAAAGAATAGATAATAATGAAAATATTACTAGTGATAGTGAAACAATGAACAGGTGCAATTTAAATGGTGAAGAAATGATTAAAGAAGATCTGGAGTCATTAAGTCATGAGAAATCATTGACAAGTAGTATATATTCTACACACTCCTTTCTGGATGATACAGAACAGGATTTATTTAAAAATTCAAATAATTACTAATTAGTTCACAAGCCTGGCGAACTCAAATATTATTTCCAAATTTTAAGTCATACGTTGCTTCATATTTGCACATGCATATATTTAGTACATTTCTCCTACTGTTCAAAAATATTGAATTGCATACTTGTTATGGTATATTTTTTTTTTTTTTTTTTTCCTATCTTTCCTCCCCCACTTTTGTGAAATATGTATACCCAGTATATTAAAGTTTTACATATGAAATCTATTAATTTTTCATTTAATCCAAGTGCGATAAATTCTTACTTCTTTTGCTTTTAAAAAAAAAGTTTGTTTTGCTTTTAATTTTGAACAATGTCCACGACGAAATTATGCTCTAAAAAAGAAATATTTTGTTTTATGTCGTTCTCTTAAAACGTCGCAATGTGTAAACATGTGCTTGCACATTACTACCCACACCCTTGCTCTTTTTTTTTTTTTTTTTTTTTTTTAAGTCATTATTATGTTCGTAACTATTACTACTATTTGCTAGCCATTTGAACATTAACTTGTACATAATATAATAGCTTCTTCATAATTGCAAGAAAAAACGAAGTTTTTTAAATGAATATTTCATAAGACAGTTTTTTTTTTTTTTTTTTTTTTTTTTTTCCACCTAAAATGTTTCCACTAACAATAAATCATAACAAAAGTTAAAATTTACACTATAACAGAACTTCACTCAGAAATGGGCACACATGACAAATAGTGAGTTAATGCATTTTCGTTTGAAGTTTAGACAGATGATATGGATGCCTGCATGCATATGCGACGATTTCAACCATACTCATCATACCTCCACGTACAACCTTTTTTTACAACATTTGCAACATTTTCCCAAATGAGTAAACTAGAAAATCAAATTAAACATATAGAGAATAACATAATTTTAAAGGAAAAAAAAATTGAGATTTTGGAAAAAGAAATCCAAGAACTGAAAAACTGTTCTAAAATTCTTTACGAAAAACTAATAAATCAGCAAGAAGTTTTGTTGAATCGAAAAAAAGAAAACATATTAACAGAAATCAAAATCAATGACCTGAAAAAAGAAATCATTGGATTATGTAAAACCATTCAAGTTACCAACAGAAAAATAACCTGTACTTATGCAGAATTGAAACAAAAAAAAAAACTCATAAATGAAAATACCAGAACTATGGAAGTAATACATAATGACATAATTAAAACAAGTAATATACACAATGAACAAAACGATACAACATTAACAATTTTAAACAACTTTTTTATAAAAAAAAATCATCACAATAATGACTTGAAAATACTACTTCAAAATAAAAAGGAGCGAATTAAAATTGTAAAAAATCAACTTAAAGAAATAAACGAAAATATTAACACCTTAAGTTCAAATATTGCACTAATGGACAGTAGAGTAGCTACTATGCTGTATACTATCAAAAATTACCTAGCTCAATTAACAAAAGTGAATACCCAGAAAAATCAAAAAACAAATGAAAGGAACACTATATTCACTTGTTTAAATATAATAAATCAAATCATAGAAAAACAAGAGGGAAAAGGTGACACAAATTTGAACTCACTTACTAATCCCAATAAAACTAAAGCAAGAAATAACACAAAATTGTCAGAAAATAAAGAAGAAGAAAAATTACAACTTGGATTAAATACGCAAGAATTTAAGGAGCTTGAAAATTTCCTCTTATGACATATGTATACCTGGAACTTATGACTCATAATTTTATCACAATGTGTTTGTCGCTTGAAAAGGCTGTCAGCAAAAGTTGTGGGTGCACTGGAAAATATGTGCATAAGTATCCAGTGGAATTTTTCACAGGTTATGCTTAAACACAAGTTAAACTGGAACAAAAAAAAAAATAAAAAAAAATAATGTAGGAAAGGATGTTCTCTCCATTGGTGTGCAAACGCAAATGCAATTTTTCGCTCTTCATTTAGAATCATCAAAAAGCTTATGCTTCAATCTAAAGTGAACTCTAAATGGGCAAGATAAAGCAATAATTTTCTCCCAAAAATTGCTTACTAGAATTAAAAATTTTTCTCCGAACATAGGATATGTTTATAAACTTATGTTCTATTGTCCTACCTCCCATTTTAAGACCACTACAGCTTGCTCATTACTAACGACTAAGAGAATTCCCCTTTTTCATAATTTACAATAATACGTAATGCTGTTGCATAAAAATAATGTAACTTATATATTTTTTCCATTTCCACCAAAAAATGTTTTATATAACAAAGGTGTTAAATAAAGTTTACTTCTTCATGCATACATATGAACAAATAAAACCTGTGTGTTCTGCCATTTATTTTTGCTATTCTTTTCTTATTTTTAATCATTTTTACAAAACGGGTGTATCGAAAGATGCATGCATATGTACCATGTACATAGAATCATATTGCTCTTGTACATTTTCTATATTTCCCCCAAGAAGGGCAATACTTTTGCTGACTATTTTTATACAACACTTCAGTATGAAGTGCAAACTTTTAGAGCTCCCTTATCGATAATACTTGCCTTTTCTACCCTTTTTTCCCCCTATTACTAGTTGAAAATATTCGATAAAATTATTTCCTCACAAGTATAGTTAAAAATGGACTGATTCCCATTTTAAGAGAAAAAAAAAAAAAAAAAAAAAAAATGCACACTTTTATTGTCACGTACACATTTTATACCCATTTAGAATTGAATTTTTTTTTTTTTTTTTTTTTTTTTATTATATATTTATATTCAACTTGTTTTGGTGTTGTTCATTGTTAAACTGATGAGTCATGAACCTCAAACATGTAATTAATAATATATATGTAAAAAGGTAAAGACTTAATGTATTTTTGCTATAAAATACTTAGCAATTATGTTTTCTAATATAAAACAAATACAAAAGTGGAAAAAAAAATAATAAAATAAAAAAGGTGCAATTTTATTCTGGATGAATTATTTGATGTAATAAACTCGGGAAATTGTGGAAAAACAAAAGCAATGGAAAATTTCTTTTAAAAAGGCTTCCTGTGGGGATTATTTTTTTACGCATTGTATATCTGTATATATTATATATATTAAAAAAATTTCCCGCAAAATTACAAATAATTTCCAGCTTAAAATGCAGAAACAACTTGCCAATTTTTTTTAAAATTTATGCTTGAACTAGTTCCTGGCGTAGTTCACCTGAAACCATTGTTCATAAATTTTGTACAGTAGCAACTATTTATACAACTAGTGTACATGTGCTATAAGTACAGTATTTTCTTGCTATTTTTTTTATACTTTTTACTAAAATTTTTTTTTTTTTTTTTTTTTTTTTTTAATTGATACATATTCACAACTTACATGTACCCTTTTGTTTGGTACCTCTATACCCTTTTACTCAATACAAAAACAATTTGTTTTGAGACCCTAAGAAAAGGCCAATCTACATGTGCATACGTAGGCAAAAAAAAGCATATACACATGCACGGTTTGAACACAAATAAGGGCAACAAAAAAACACTTGTTGCACTTTCTGTATTTTTGCTCTTGCGTACTATATACATATATGTATATATATTTTTTTTTTATTATTATTTTTTTTTTAGGAAAATCTAAAAACTTCTAATGGTGTGATTTATTATTTTTACGCCAATGCGAGCTCATTTCATCCTTACGTGAATCATGTGATCTCGATCTTCTAAATTTTTTTTTATGATAATTTTTTGGGGTTGGAGAACGAGAATATTTTTTTTTATATTTGCTGTAGTGTGGAGATGGGGATCTATACGCATGTGAATCTTTTACATTGTCATAATTTCTTCGACTTCTATCATCTTTGTTATGATAGTAATAATTTTCAGGTGGGTTCATTTTGCTATGTACATTTACACTAGATCTGTAGGAATTAGTTCTGTTTCTTGCATAATCATCATATGGTGGTTTTCTAAAGGTCCTTTTATAATTACCTTTATCTATTGTGTGTTCATGGATATAAGAATATTTGTTGAAATCACCTCTTGGCATTATATAATTTTTATATTTAAAATTAATTGAACTCTTATATGGTGTCCATTTTTCAAATTGTAACCATACTCTTAAGGAGTTTTTTATATTATTCTTGGCATCATCATCGTTTAAGTAGCATGCTCTTATTAACAACATATTGAATCTCGATTTCTCATTTTTGCATGCAAATGTCACTAAATGGGTTCCCTTGTCAGCCCACATATCACTTATCTCTGGAATTTCAAAATTTGCGTGATCTTTTTTTAACGTATCAAAATAGTGCTTCAAAAATGCTGCAAGTTCTTTTACACCCCAATGCAATGGTTTATATCTCCCGAAAACACAAAGTTTTCTTCTTAATTCCATATCACTGCAGTTTCTTAGATCTAGATTGCTTGGCCATTCCATTCCGTGTTCTGTTTTTATTTCAAAAAAAAAAAAAAAAAAAAAAAAAATTTATAGGAAGAAATGGTGTGAAATTCGAGCCACGCATTCAGAAATATTCCCCCTCCCCGTTTTATATACACACCTCAATTGGGAGAATTACATGTATGTTACAAATTAACGAATTTATTAAGCAATCAAGGATTGCACACATAGATTCAGCGATATGTTATTTATACATAAATGTTAACATACGCATATGGTAAATTTTATATACTTATTGCATACAAACATAAGTACTTGCGCTACTGCATACTAACATTATATCCAAAACATGAGTAACACTACTTTGTATATTTAACTTAATCGTTTTTATTGTCTCTTTTTATTGTTTCTTTTTTGCTTACTTCTTGGTGGGGTTAGGGAGCGTTTTCTCAATCTACTTATCGCTTTAACTTCATCTTCGCTAAGAAACTCCTTTTCCTTTTCAACATCTATTCCATTTTCACCTTCATGTTTTCTTTTTTCATTACCTTCTTTCTTTTCCTGTATATGTTCATCTGCATTTTTTTTCCCCTGTTCCTTCTGATCTTGCTTTTCTTTTTTATCTTCATTCTCGAGTTCATTTTCCTCTTCTTTGTTCTTCTCTTTGTTTTTCTCTTTGCTTTTCTCTTTTCTTTTTTCCTTTTCTCTCGCTTCATCCTTTTTGTAGTAAGGTTGTATGGTTAGAATAATTTTCTTTTTATCCTTAACATTTCTTAATACACAGTTGGATAAATTCTGAATTATTTCCCTTGATACCCCATCATGACAAGCCAAAATAGCCGATGGCTCGTTTTTAATTAAATACACATGTTCAATTAGAGGAAACTGAATATTCTTGTTAATAGCTAGTTTGTAAAAATATTCTCTAAAAAACCAAGTTATATCAAATTTTGTCCAATCAACAGGTATATTTGTTACAATTAGGCATAACTCTCTTTTCAAATTTTTATCATCAATGTCGTGAATTCCAACGTTTAGTGGCCATAACACTCTTTTATAACTCGATCTATATTCTTTTCTTACAGAGTCATAGTCCCTATCATCGTAATAAGGTCTGCTCTGATGCGCATCTTTATCGGAATGCTTCATTTGTACTTAAGAAATATTTATATGTATATGGGTATAATATATATATATATATATATATATATATATAAATATATATTTCGAGGGGAGAAAGGGAAAAAAATAATTTAATATATATTTTTTAAGTTTTCATATATATGTAACTTCAGCACATACGTTTGTAAATATATGTTTGTTTATTTATATATGTAATGACTGAACAAGGTAATTATTTGACACAAACAAAGCATTTGAGGAGTGTAGGAGGGTAACATAAGCAGTTACATGTATTTTGTATGTATAAATATAAATGTTATTTTTCATTTACATGTTTGTAGCTTGTATCTTCGTGTGTTTCTTTGTTTGCTTGTTTGCTTGTTTTTGTTTACTTTTTTGTTTGATATTTTTGTTTGCTTTTTTGTTTGCTTTTTTGTTCGCTCGTTTCTATTTACCGTCATAAAATAGGTATGATGCATAAATATACCTTTATAACTTCCATAAGTTTTTGTTTTTTTCACACGTAACCATGAAGTGTAAAGGGGGAAAAAGAAAAAAAAAAAAAAAATGCCAAAAAGTGGTACAGTAGAGATGACAGAAAATTATAGCAGAGGAAATGGCAAAAGAGATAGCAAAGAATGTAGCAAAAAAAATATGGAAAAAATATAGGGGGAAGAAAAATATGACAAAGATATAGGAAAAAAAGATAACGAATATAATATGGCGAAAAATATAGCAAAAAAGGGTAGCAAAAATAATAGCAAAAAAGGGTAGCAAAAAATATATAGCAAACAAGATGGGAAAAAGGATAAAAAAGTTAGCTAAAAATTTTTTAAAAAATAGTGCCCTTCAAATTTTGTGAATACAGAAATTAGAGGAGGAAGTGCCTTCTTTATTACCTATAAAGATGATGCTAAAAATGCCTCAGAAGAGAAAAGCCTTTCAATTTTCACAGCGACATGCATTTCCATATATTTAACAGCATTTAAAAAAAAAAAAAAAAAAACACTTTTAAATAAAATTGAATGCTGACGACCCTCAATGTAACATAATACCACAGTAAATTTTATTTATTTGCATTTTTCATATAGTAATAATATTTTTTATAATTCTACATGTTTTACTTAAGATTTCTACGTTATTTATATATGTGCTAAGTAACCCTCACGGGCTATACAGTAGCGCATAAGCATATATAAATTTTTATTCGTGCGGCCCCACACAGAAAAATATGCACAATATTGTATATATTTTATTGGTAGAATTAGCAACCCCCCACCCCCCCCCCCATTTTTGTCACCCCCCCCCCCCCCCCCCCATTTTGGTTGAACTTAAGCATTTTCCCAATATTTTAATCCCTCTTTTTACATGTGGAAGAAACACAAACTGTTGAAATAGGTTCCTACTGCACCCCGTATAAAACTTAAAAAAGCGCGTTTAATTCTTTTTTCAATAATTATGAGCAATTTTTGTAAAGTCGCAAACCTTCATACTTTTGTAAAAAATATATTTTCCACGAAATAGTAAATTGGAGAAAACCTTTGCACTATTCCCATATTCCCATCGTGTGTGTGTGATGAGGTATTACCTATGCAGTTCCACAAGCGGGTTGTATGTTTTGAAAGGACATAATCATTAGCATCCAATTTTTGTATATTGTTTATGTTTAGTCGTGGTTATTTACATAATCCTTATATTTATTGAATATTTGTCCTTTTTAAAATGCCACCCAACTACTCACAAAGTAGTGAAATAGGGAAGGGGAAATGTTTCATAACCTTAAAATACATTTCTTTGCAAGGTGCAAGAAACCTTAAGCACTGCTTTGTTAGTACTTTTCTGAAAAATGATATCATAATAGAGATCCGGAATTAATTTTTCCAAAACTGAAACTTGAAAATACTTTCAATATTCCTACAGGATTTACTATTTTTACAATTCACAGATGTAACTTCTGACCGTGTACAAAAATTCAACATTAACACCAAATTGGGGTTGTGTATATTTTTGAAATTTTTTTTTTTTTTTTTTTTTTTTTTTTTGTCTTTCCTTTTTTATTCTTCACCGAACTCGCTACTTAAAAAATTGGTAAATGCGTATGTTTACAACTTTGAAAATCGGGAAATATGATCTTTGAAACTTCCCAACTGTGCAACTTTAAAATTGAAAGAATTTCTTTTTTTGTTACCCCCCCCACACACCCATACTATGACTAGTTCTTTCCGTAGTTATTTCCTCTTTTGTGTCGACCCAATCATTCAAATGGAAAAATTTGGACTGATAAATTTTCCCATTTTTTGTGCTAATTTTGGAAAGAGAATAAAGTTTACAGGACATAACACTAGAATAACTGTAGTGTTCATCTGTTTTGTTCTAATTACATCAATGATACCTCGTTGTAAAGGTGTGCACATATATATATGTATATATATAATAGAAATAAACAAAACACCAAAGGATATGTACCATTTTTAAAGGTAAACTTTAACACTCTTAAGGAATTTTTTTTTTTTTTTTTTTTTTTTTTTTTTTTCCCCTTCCCCCTCGATATCTCTGATATATCAAAGACGAAAAAAAATTATTTTCAAAATGGGTGTTTATTAGCACTTTTGGCTTATAACAAACTCAGTATTTCAGGTATGTATACTTTTTTGACATATCTTCCCCTCGTGTTTGTTATAATTTTTTGAAAATTTTACCCACCCTGCGATTAATTTCTCGGTCTCCTGTACAACCAATATGTGTCCATTTTTTTTCGCGCCCATTTCGTGATCATCTTTGCCACCCTAATGATATGCGAAAAAGATGAACCCGTATCATGTGACATTCCAAAATATCAATGATAAAAAAGATAAAATGAAAAAATGAAAAACCTCGAAATCGACTTGTTGCCCCCACCAAAGGGGTGTAGTAGTGAGTATGGCAACAATTCAACCCCTTTAAAAAAAAAAAACAGAAAAATTATTTCGTATTTAAAAAATGAATCCCGAATTAATACATTCTTATTAAGAATTAAAGAAACGAAAGGAATAAACATTTTAAATAATTATAAATGTGGGAATTTCCCTCTTAATCTAGATAAAAAACAAGGGGGTAATCTTTACAACAGTGAGTCTAATTTGACTTATCCCCACACAAGTGAAAAAGGGATAAAAGAGAAAAGAGATGTTCCAAATATGCATAGAGAACACACAAATGAATGTGACAGTACACCTATGCTATCACCACCGGGGAAAAAAAAAAGAACAGAAAAATCTACTATCTTGAACAAAATAATAACACGTAGTCATAAAAAAGTAAAAGAAATAGATGTTACACATACTTACACTCATTCAACAGAAAAAAAAAATAATATAGGGCTTTCAGTGAGGAAAAAAATAATTCCAGATTCATATAACATTTGTAAAATAAGGGAAAAAATAGATTCCAACATGAAATATAACATATTTGTTAAAGGACTCAAAAATGTAGACAACTCAACAGAGAGAATAAAACATTTCTTTCAAAAAGAGGAGCAAAATATGTATAGTAATAATGAAAATCATAAAAAAATCTATTATGAAGAAAATAGTGCAAAAATTAACTGTGATGATTTATTGCAAATATATGAACATAGATATCTTCGCACTATTTTTAAAAATAGTAAAGAAATACAATCAGTCAAAGTATTAAAGATGATAAACAATGCAGCATATATACAAGGTCAAATTCCATGTGACTCAAATGGGGAAGAATATCACAACAAGGAAAAGACCAATAATACAAGCAGGTCAGAAAGTGGAAATAACAACTATACTAGTAGGAAGGATATACAAAAGAGACATGACAAACAAAATGCAAGAAGTACTGTTCAAAGAAGGAATTTAACAGAAGAAATCACATCCTCAGGGGATGTTATCCATTTTTGCGATACTTCCTATGGTACAAAGGGGGTTAATAATTCTAATATAAAAGTAAACATATCTGATGATAACATGTGTCAACTTGAGAATGCTTACGTCAAAAGGGAGAATACATCTATGTCTGCAGGAAAAAGCATGAATTCATCTTCAACAAACACAAACGAAAATTGCTGGAGCAACAAATCTGAGGATGAAAATATGCCAAATGATAATCAACCAGGTTCTATAGAGACTGAGCATATTTTCTCCTATGCAAATGAATGTGGGAATAATATGAACGATTTAAAAATTCGTAAGAACAAATCAAAACATATGCCTCAAAGCTTCCTTCATCAAAATGAAATAAACGAAAAAATAAGTCATAATAAAATTGAAACGTTAATGGAAGCGAAATATTTAAATGGAGAATCTAAATTGAAACGCATACCCCAAAAAAAATCCGAAGAAAATGGAAACATCTGGGAGGCAGAGGAAAACCCAACATGCCGATTAATCAACACAGTGGATGCAAAAGAGGAGGGGAAAAGGGACAAAAACGGGGAGAAAAAGATAGAGAAAAAGATGCAGAAAAAGATGCAGAAAAGGATGCAGAAAAGGATGCAGAAGAAGATGCAGAAGAAGATGCAGAAAAGTCGAAAGAGTATCACTAAAAAGGGCGAAGCCATTAACAACATGCTAATTAAAAAATTAAAAAATGAAATATATTCTAGTATCTTCAAAGTGGATGAAGATAATATATCAAATGAATATGAATATGGAGAATTTTACAAAGGAGAAAACTACACACTAGACAGAAGAAACCAGTATAGTACAGCTAAACGTGATAGGGATCTCTTTACAAGTTCTTCTTCCTCTAAAACTGATGCTTCACACAGTGATAAATGTAATACAGCTTCCACTGCCAAGAATTCAAAAATGAAGGTTGTAAATAAAAACACTCCTAAAAGTTACAGGAAAGTGGAACATAAAGCTAAAAAAAAAAAAGTTTTGACGCAAAATGATAAGAAGATACTATTAAATACTACAGAAAAAAGTAACAAAAATGAAGACAAAAATGAAGACAAAAATGAAGGAAAACATGAAGGCAAAAATGAAGGCAAAAATGAAGGAAAAAATGAACGTAAAAATGAAGACAAATCGAAGAATAAAAATTTCACTAAAATAAAATTAAAAAAGGGACATATAAATGGGACAGAAGAGCAAATTTACCATTCGATAGATGACGTAACTAATGGAGATGTTCCAAATTATGAAAAATACAAAATTAGAGATTATCCTAAAAATGCAACAAATATGACAACACCCAAAGTGATAATTCAAAAAATAGACAGAGAAAATTCGAAAGATTACATTTCCATCAAAATTGAAAATAATCCCCATGAAATGAATAAACGAACACTGGAAAATGTGAATAGGAGTGAAAAACCAAGTTATGAAAAAAGAAATGTAAGTAATGATAAAACAGGATACCCATATGACATGTCTTGGAAATATACAGAAAGATGCGAGGTTAATCAAAGTAGTAATAACCGTTTTAGTGCCAACCATTCTCCTAATAATACAATAGAAAAATCAGAACAAGTTCAAAATGGGACCTCATGTGGCTTTTCAAAATTTGCACCAAATTGTACACCAAATTATGAAACAAATTATACGCCAAATTATAAACCAAATTATACGCCAAATTATAAACCAAATTATACGCCAAATTATAAACCAAATTGTACGCCAAACTACAAACCAAATTGTGTACCCAATACTGCCCCTAACACTCCACACAATTCGGGGCCAAAATGGGCCACTTGGCGTGCTCGTCTACTACCCCTTTTTATCATTAAAAATAGTATGATCTATGCAGATAAAAATATTGACGAATATACCACTTTGACAAATGATATAAACAATATTATTTGCAAACTGTTCAGGACCCAAAAGAAACTCCTTATTTTTCATATCTTTATATATTCCATAAATCTCATAATTTTTTATGTTCTACTACATATGGATTTACTTAACAAACAAGAAAACGCTATCAACACAAAAGGCATATTGTGTATTCTTTATATCCTCATTGCAGAATTGTATATATTATTCTTAAATAATGCCCTTTATTTTCTTTTTAAAAACAATATGAAAAAAGCCATTTTTTCTTTAGACAAGGTAAATTTAATATATGTCATGAGTAAATTATTTCCTCATTATTCTTCCTTTTTTAAGAGAACATTTTCCATGTCAGATCAAAAGAGTTGTTCATTTTTCAAAGAGTTAGCAAACTACCAATGTGATGGAAAAAAAAAAGAAACATTCATAGATGCTGTAAATTTCACTAATACTTATAATGATTACTCAAATAAGAAAAAACCCATTGTGCGTTTTGCAGACGAGGAAATACTTGACGAACACAAAAATGATCTTTGCAAAACGGACAGTGTAGCAGTTAGAAGAAGTGATCATCTGCATTCTTCATTTTGCATCGAAGAAGGTACCACAATAAAATGTGAATCTATAGCATTAGAAAACTTAGCACTTATGCAAAATAAAAGGGGAAACTCCCCTCTTCCACTACATTTTAATGTGTTCTCAAATGGCAGAAATTTAATCAGTCAAGAAGGGAGTGACAGATATTCATTTGAACAAGCTAGGCAAAATGAAAAAATAAAATACTTCAATTCAATGCAAACATGTGAAAGTAAAACTACAACAAATGATAAATTAATCAATCTTACAATTTTCGTACTAAATCAACAAAAAAAACAAATTTCCAATAAATTTTTCTTTTTAAAATTAAGAAAATATTATAACGTGTTAATAATTTTGTTCGCTTCCTTTTTGATATACATTACCATCCTTTTGGAAATTAAAGATCCATTCCATTTTCAGGAAAAAACAAATTTATTTTTTTTTATTTTCGTGTCTTTTGCCATTCTCCTTCAAGCACTTATTTCCATAATGCCAGAAATTCAGAAAATTTTTATTCAGAAAATGAAAATATTTTTAAACAAAAGGGTTAAATTTTTGGATTATCATTTAGCTACGTATCTAGCTCTACACCATTAGTAATTCATACCATGTAATACTTTTTCCCTCTCTTGACACACTTCAACAAGTGTGTGCAGAATTCTTATAGATAGGGATGCCTTAGATGGGGAACAAAAACTTATGCATTCTTCGTAATGCTATAGCAGCACATAAAATGAAGAAGATTTGGAAGGGATGCATTTCGGAAATTGTTATAAAAAAGGTTATCCCGTTTACATGAAGCATTTGCTGCATATGTTTACTTACCTTGTCTCTTCCTTTCCACAAATGCTTTGAATGATCTTTAACAAAAATGTAGAGTCACAAAAAAGGGAAATGGACTTCCTTCTATAAGCACAAAAAATAAACTATTTTAGGTATGCTTCCTTTAAACGAACCGCTTACGAAGATTTGAAAAATCCTTTACTCAAATTGTTGCTAACGGAACGGGATTCATAAAGGACACAATATATTACATGTACCCAAATGTTCATTTGATACGAAGCTGATATTTTAAACTTTTCTTTTTTTTTTTTTTTTTTTTTTTTTTTTTATGTAAATGTATTTTTGCCATATGTACAAACTGAGTTATTTTGTACATTCACCCCTTTTTGGCGCAGCGTTATAAAATAACACATATCCGTTGTTTTTGTTAGCAAATTTCGTATGAGTTTTTTTTTTTTTTTTTTTTTTTTTTTTTTTTTTTTTGAAACATTTAAATTTTTTTTTTTTTTTTTTTTTTTTTTTTTTTTTTTTTTTTTTTTTTTTTTTTTTTTTTTTTTTTTTTTTGTTGAAACATGTAAATATCGCACATTATGGCTTGTGACGTTATAGCTCCTTTTTTCTGCATTTGAAAAATATATATATATATATATATATATATATATATATATATATACATACATTTTTATTTGTATATTCGTTTTTCCTCATTTGAGAAAGAATATGCTCATCTTCACATGTCAAGCATAAGCAAGCACTTTTCCATTTTTTTTTCTTATTTTTAGCATATTTCCAATTTTTCATATTTTCCCCCTTTTTTCCGTGTACCTGCTTTCCCCCGTGCGGGCACAAAGTTACCTCTTTTTGTCAACCGCCTCACTATTCACAATGCACACACACATGTGCTATGTACACACTTATATATTCTTGCAATAAAACAAATATCGATTATATGACCTACGCATTTACATTTATCCACTTGATAATCAAAGGAAAAAAAAAAAAAAGGAATGCATAATTTTCACAAACCTTCTTTACACGACAACTTATACTGAAACATGTATATGCCATTTTTTAATATATTAAAAAAAAATAATAATTTTTTAAAAACATTTCTTGAAGGAAAAAATAAAACGAAATTATGTAATTTTCTAAAGTGTACAATTAACACAAAATCGATAACGGTGAAAATAGAACCTAGACACAAGAAACAACTGAAATTATTTCAAATCGGTCATTTCGATAATGTCTTAAGTAATGTACAAAAAAAAAAAAATGCAGTAAAGAACATTAACCCAATACCTATATACAATCTCTTTAACAGTTCTGCAATCATACTAAATAGTAATGTATACAAAGAAGGTAGTTTAAGAAGAGTACTTTATTTTAAGTGGAAAGCCAGAAAATCATATAAAAAAAGGGTTATGAATTTACCTTCTACTAAGTCACGAAGAAGATATGCACAAAAAAATAGATGACTCGGATAGAGAAGCATAATATAAGAAATGTGAACATGGAAAAAGTGGCATATATATTTTGATTAACTAAATTCCAACAAAATAAAGGATGATCGAAAGACGATTTTTAACACTTCTATATATGTATGCAATCGATGTTACAAACAAATTAGATATACATGCATTAGAACTTCCTGTTGATTACCTAATACATTTTTACAAAGAATTGTATAAAAACAAAGAAATTTTATTTTAATAATTGTCATTGTGCTAATAAATTATATACTATAAAAAAAAAAAAGAAAAAAAAAAGAAGAAAAGTTTATTTAAATGCATATATATATGTACATTATTTACACCTTTCTATAAGACGTTATTTTTAAAATATTTGTCATTTTGTGTAAATAATGATTAATACATACATTTTGTAGATATATACACACATATATATCTCTGTATATATATGTGCATACATTTTCGCAAGAGTAAATTATTAATAAACAGAAACGAAACATGCATCATTGTGCAAACACACATATATGATAACTGTAAATATAAAAGCAATAAAACTAATTTTTAAAATATTATTGATAAACCATAAAAATGCCATGGTATAGACCGCTTACTTTTTTATTTATTATTTTTTTTTTTTTTTTTTTTTTTTTTTTTTTTTGATACTAAAAAAAAAAAAAAAAAAAAAAAAAAAAAAAAAAAAAAACACATATTTTTTTTTTTTTTTTTTTTTTTTTTTTTTTTTTTTTTTTTTTTTTTTCCCCATATGTTAAATTTAATTCATAAATAAAAATTTTGTATTGACAATTTTATGTGAATAAAATAGATACCATATTCGTAATCAGGTGCCACATTTTCTCATTAACAAGAGTTTTTTTTTTTGTACGATCAATTTTATTTTCTTTTTTGGCGTACAGATAATTGCTCACTTTACAATTTATAACTTTTGCCACTTCATCGTTGCCTATGCTTCTCTACTGTTGCATTTCTCTATGTCTATACATTTTCCATTTTTCTACATCTCCGATTTTACACATTAAGGGAGGCTCAAAAACATCCTCCTAAAAGGAAATGGAACTCATCTTGGATCTCAAGGGAATATAGTAAATAAAATCCAATATGCTGAATCCCTTTATAATTCTCTTAATTATCAAATCGTACTCTTTCTTAGATGATTCGTATATATTTGCGTGTCGCCCATTCTTAAATATGTAAATATTATCCAGTGGTAATAATCTGTTTTCCTTTACCTCTTGCGAGAGTATATTCAATAAGGAAATGTTATCATTATAGGAATGCAAAATGTATATATTCGACGGGTTGATGTTATTTTCATGTATCAATTTGTTAAAGTCGAAATCGTATAAATGCCCCTTTAATTGGTTATTTAATATCCACATAAAAAAGGAAATAAAATAACTTAATACAGTTTTTTTGTCATATACACTATTCATGTCAACATTACTTTTTATTTTTTCTTCATTTATTTTTCTTTGTATATCGTTTAAATTAAAATGAATGTTAATTGTTCTGTGTAAATTTAGTATAGGGGAATCAAAAATATACTTATCTATATAAATTACATCCTCTCCACTTTTTTTCTCATTATTATATGGTATAATATTTTTTATAAATTTCTGTTTTGACTTACTAACAATTTTATTTTTGTAACGTTTTGATAATAGTAAAACAAGAAGGTTTGTAGAAGATTGTGTATACATACTTACGTCATTTAATGCCATTTTATCTTTGAAGTAGGCTAAAATGTTATATATATCTTCTACTCCCTTTTCACTAAAATTTTTCATATCTGGTATAAATATATTAGTATCTTGATGAACATTTAATTTTTTTAAAATATTTAAAAAAAACAAACATGCTTGTCTATTACTGTTATATCCATGTAGTAATAAAAATAATTTGTTGCTTTTTTTGTTCGCTTTAATCAACCAACCTTTTATTTTGTTAGAATTCGGAATTTCTATTTCTTCATATTTCAAATTGAACATGGAAGGAGAAGCATCTTCAACCAAATTGTAATTATTTAATACATAGGGATCATTTATTTTCGAAACCAAATGGTCACAATTTATGTTTATTAAATATAATAAGAAAAAAATAAAATACTTTTTTAAAAATACATTTTTAATGTATAAAAATAGTTTATTAATAACATCATGAAACGTTTTGTTTAATATGTCCTTAGTACTGTTTAAGCATTTAAATATTTCATTTTTCATAATTTGTGTGTTGGAATCATACAAGGTATCTTGTATGTATTTATAACACTTGTTCTTTTTCCCATTTTTCTCAATATACGAAAAAAAATAGTTGTTTAATTTGTTTCCTTTTCTGTATAATACTGAAAGTTTATTTTTTAACACCTTATTAATATCAAATATTGCTGAATCATTTTTGTGTATTTTAATACCAATGTTTTCCTCAAAAAAAAATATGACTAGACAAAAAAATATAACGAATAATTTCATCTTCTAAAGCAAATTTACGAACAAACTGGGGTAGAAAAAACAAACAAAAAAAAAAAAAAAAAACAACTATAATTGTGCACACATATATTACCAAAAACAAAAAAAATAAAAAAATAAATAAATAAATAAAGTAAAATAAAACGAATGGCCAATATTATATTATGTGCTCTTTTCTGTTGTTCAAGCAAAGTTGGAAAAAGAGGAAAAAATAGAATTATGAAAAGAGTTCATTTTACAAAAGGCATCTTGTATTATTTTTCTTGTAACAAAAAATCATGAAAATGGAAATTAATCAATTTTGTAATTATTATTATCATCATAAATAATAATAAAAAATTGACGCTGGGTTGTGTGGTGAAGAGAAAAAAAAAAAAAAAAAAAAAGAGACAAATATTAGTGGGAAAGAGTTGTAATATTGGGGGCATGTGCCTTATAAGTTGCATATATCTGAATTTGTACAAACGTATGCATATGCAAACTGGTATGTATATACATAAAACATGTGTACTCACATGTGGTGTACATAAATTAGTAAATGCATACATACATGTATTGCATATATCCTCACATGTGCACGCACAATGATACAAACACATAAACAGTCACACTGTTTTACATATTTACATGTGTCATTGCGACTTACAATCTTAATATGTTTTTAAAATGAACTATATGTATATATATATATATATATATGTATATATACATTATGACAATATGTTCTTAACAAACACGTTAGCTTTCTTCTCTAGTTGGGAAAAGCTTATTCACTTCTTTTCATTTATATTAGAAAAAATAAAGAGAAAATACACTTTCATTAATATGCATACAAGTATACATATCCATGTACATATATATGTATATATAAAAAGATAAGGTACAGTATGTAAAAAATTGTGCAATAGTGAAAATGTCGTATTGATATAACTACATTTATTTCATGGAATAATTTTCAATTAAAAAAAAAAAAAAACATTAAAGTAAAAAAAAAAAAAAAGAATAGAAAAAAAAAAAAAAAAAAAAGGAAAAAAAAAAAAAAAAAAAAAAAAAAAAAGCAGGTGAAAAAGTAAAACTAGAAAAATTTAAAAAATGGAAAACGAAATAAACAAATAAGCAAATGAATGAAATTCAAAAATGTAAGGTTTAAAAAAAAAAAAAAAAAAAAAAAAAAAAGATTTAACAATCAGTTTTTTAATGGTGTGTTGTAATTTTTAAACATATTCTCCTTTTTTAGCTTTTTTTTTTTTTTTTTTTTTTTACAAATTGGAAATGTTCCACACAAAAATCTATCAAGTTTAAATAGATGAAAATACACGAAACTAAGAATAAAACAAGACATCACATACTTAAGCCATTAAAAAGTATACACCTAACATTATTTTGCACACTGGAAGAAAATTCTTATTTCCCACTGTGAAAAGCAACTGTTCACTTTCGTTAATTCGTACATTTGACAAAAATTAAAGCTTAAACATATTTAATGCGCCTAAAGAAATATTCATAAAACGTAATTATAGGGTTTCCTTTTTTTTTTTTTTTTTTTTTTTTCAATGTCAAATGGGGATATGAACGGAAAGCTTTACTTATTCAGAAGCATGTTAAATGAACACACACATTTGTGTGTACTGGTTACCACAGCAAGTATTCTCAGTGATTTTTGTAAATGTACACTTTTCTAATGCCCTTTTAATTTAATTTTTTTTTTTTTTTTTTTACATTGAATAGATTTCTTACACTACAAAACATGTCTCCTATGGAAATATGTACTTCAAAAGGAAAATAAAAAAATATATATCTAAGGCATAAATAAGATTTCCCAGGTTTTCTTGCATCAATAAATATATTTAAGAACATCTAACTTAATATACATGCAAGTTTAGGCAATTTGTTCATATTTATTGTGTAACTATAACTCTCTTGTAGATAAGAAAATGTTTTACAAGGCAACACATCAATATTTCTATTACAACAAATGTAGTTCCTTTGTACCTCGGATATACTATAAACAAAATGTTCATATATCTTTGCAAAGACTAAATTACAGTTTCAAAATATTTATAAAGGAATAAATTTTATTTCACGTCCCACTAAAATTTTTTTTTTTTCTACAGAATATTAATGAGTAAAAATATGCCCTAAGTAAAGCTTATAAAAATATATTGCATCTGTTAATGTTTCATAATTAATTTGAACCCATAACTTGTAAATATATTGCATTTTTTCTTGCTTAGTTCAGTATTACTTTATATCGTATAAATTTTTTTTTTTTTTTTTCCGTGTTAACAATTTGAAACAACATGGTGACCATTTTTAAAAGTTATTAACCTTTTAATTGGATATATCCACCAATAATTTTCATTTTGAGGTTTGATTAAGTGTCACCTATTTACTCATAAATGGGTTGACACATTTTATGGCATTAAGCTAGCAATATTTTTAAATGAAATATATAACTGCATCATTCCATCATTTGCATCAAACAGATGAACACCTTGTAGCATCCCCAAATGTACATTCACCAACTTGACCCTCTTGCTATAGGGACTTAACAGAATCGTTGATGCAACGACAAAATAAGACATAATGCATTATTTAAATTGCTTTAGATTCCCCATTTGCCAGAATTTCAAAACTGTGATAATTAATAACCACGTTTTCAAAAGAAAAATTAGCGATATATGTGAAAGTAAAATAATTGCACTTAATAAAAGTAAAGAATATGACAGTTTAAAAATCTACAAAGGAAACATTTATAATAACCTATACGAGAATCAAATTCTCCAAGGGGTTAAAGTTAGTACTCAATAACGAACAAGTAAAATAAATAAATGTGTACCAATTGTATATGTACATTTGACTTCATTTCACATAAATTCAAAAAAATTATATAAAATTTTTACGTCATGATCCGCTTATACAAATAGGACACCTTTCTCTCACCGAATACAATGCTACGTTTTTTTTTTTTTTTTTTTTTTTTTTTTATCCCCGCTTAGTTAAAAGAGTAACTAAAAAAGTGAAATGATATGCGAGTGACTATTCATTTGCTTATATACGTAATTATTTAATCTTACGATTAACAAAAAGTGTGCATAATTTTTTCCCCTATATGATAGGTACATAAGGTGGACGCAGAGGGATATGGAGAAATAGCTCTATATTCCGCTAGACAGAATTTATTGTTCTTTTTGAAATTCTATTTATTAATTCCGGATGAACAAGTAAATATAAAAGTTTTGGATATAAATAAAAAGAAAAAAAAAACAACTTTTCAACTCCTGTGCAAAACTAAAAAGAGTAAGTATGAAATAGTGCCCGAATGTGAATATTTTTCCAAATGTGGGGGATGCATTTTTCAACACATTAACTACAATTTTGAAAGACAATTAAAAAAAAATTTATTAATAAGTTTGTGTGAAAAATATAATATACGTGTGTTAACTAGTGGAAAAGATTATTTACAAAATGTTCACGACTTGAGCAAAACGATCGAACCACCTGAGGAAGATTTACTGGAAATTGCTCAAGTAAAGAGAGAATATATGTATAATGATGTGGAAGACGTAGAGGGGAAAGAACATCTCGATAGGAAGGAGGATTTCAAGAAAATGAATATAAGTCGTAGCAGTTGTACCAATTTCGATTGTACTCCTATTCAATCTAACCGAACCAATCCTGAAAAACCTATAGAATATGAAGAAAACGGTAATGTGAACGATATGGGCTTTGCAAGACTCTATGATTTTTTATTTTCAAAAGACTACCATTACAGAAACAAATCGTCTATTAACTTTTCAGTTACGGATAATTTATTCATAGGATACTACAAAAAACATAGTTACGAAATTTGTGATATAAAGAAATGCTATATTCATGATGAGCATATACAAAATGTTTTTACAGAAATTAAAAAAGAAATAATTGATAATTTTAAAAAAAATAATATATACATTTTTAACAAAATAAATAACAATGGATACCTAAAAAGTGTAGACATCAAAATGAGCAAAAATAATTCGGAGGAGCAAATTTTAGTAAACTTTATTGGATTTTCGCTAAATGACAAGGCAAAAAAACATCTCAAAAAAATTGCAACCAATTTATCCTTAAAAGATAAATCAATTAAAGGTATTTTATACAATGTTGAAACGAACAAATTAAAACAAATGAAAAATGAAACCATTTTATATGGTCAAAATTGTATTTATCACACTTATAATGGTTATACTTATAAAATAGGAGCTAATACCTTTTTTCAACCAAACCAATATTTAAATGAATGTATTATTCAAATAATTTTTAAATTAATAGAGGATTATAAAATAAATGCAAAAAATTCATATCTCTATGATCTTTTTTGTGGAATCGGTTTTTATTCCTTGCCTCTTGCAGAATTGTTCAAGCAAGTTATTTGTGTCGATTATTCCATAGATAATATAAAAAATTTAGAAGAAAACATAAAAATAAATAAAATAAAAAATATTAAATGCTTTAATTTGAATTTGTTTAACCTCAATAATCTGAAGCAAATCAATATACATATCAGAAGATACATTGTCAATTCTATAAAAAGTAATAATTATTCTGTATACCCCCTCTTGAAGGAAAAGATCAATTCCTCATACATATTATCAGACAGTGAGGCAGGAGTAATAGAAAATTTGCAGGTTATAAGTGGGAATCGGGAGTGTGCTCATCTGAGACCTCACGAGTGCACACATCTCAGCTGTTGTGTACACACGTCTGTTCGCTCTTCTGTTCTGTTTACCTCATCGTGCGCACATATGTATAATCATTTCAGGTGGTCATAAAAATAAAGCTCTCACAATTTGTACATACCATATTTTATTCGCAGAAGGTTCATTCCCCTTATATGAGTTTACCGAATTTCATCTATGAATGTTTAAACGATTGGAATTGCAAAGGAACTGATAACAGTGCTTGCAACATTGTGATGGAAAATGATCACGCAGATTTTGATAATAACATTTCGCAAAATATACCCGATGGAAATCTTTGGACAGTCGATACAAATTCAATGGACAGAATTTCTAAAATTTTAGGAGGTAAAAGAAAAAGAGATAAGACAAGAGATTCCAGCTAGAATACTTACAGTAAAGAAAAATTTAATATCACAACCTTGCACCTACATATATTCTATTTTTTTTTTTTTTATGCATGAAACGTTTTTAATATTATCACTCAGAATTTGTTATTCCAATCCCCGATTTGATAATCATTAATCCCCCTCGGAAGGGATGTGAAAAGGTAAGGAAAAAAAAAAAAAAAAAAAAAAAAAGGCATAAAGTGATATAGGAGAAAGAAACATAATGATTTTCTCAATGAACTTCATAAGGAGAAGAAAACATAACCAATCTTCGCTTACACATCGCAGATATTTAGAAGGTGGCTAAGAGGTATTTGTTGTCGTTTTATCATTTATATATCATGTAATGTGCATAGTCAGTTTAGGGATATGAGCCATTTAATTAATTTGGGGTAAGGCAATTTATACAATTTTCTATTTTTGCACATAGTATTTTTATTTATTTATTTTTTTTTTTTTTTATTATTATATGCACTTGTACGAACAATATACATTTACACATCTCATTATGTTTTTATCTGTTCAGTTATATGGTAAAAGAAATTATTCCATTGGATACATTCCCACGCACTCAGCACTTCGAGTCGGTTGTTCTTTTAGAGTTCGATTTTAATAGAGTAAGGAAAAAGAGAATAACCGAGTTTTTTGTATCTTAAGCATACTTATATCCCCCCCGATTTTATATATGCATAATATATGCACTTTCCTAGCAACGCATGTACATGTTAATCATCACATGTATAAACACATATTTTCAAAATTTGTTTTTAGAAAGTAGATCTTGAAAAAAGGCAGATAATGGAATATGAACTGAACGAAATGAAAACCAATAAAAAAAAAAGAAATAAAAAGGTTTAAAAATTTTCAATTTTTTAAAACTGTGCTTATATTATTTATGTGTTTGTGTGTATTATGTATATACTTAGCGCAAACTTGTACATATATATATATATGTGCATGCATATATATTAATTGAAGTTTGGGTGAAACAAAGAATTGTTTAATTGATGCATAAAATAAATATATTTTTCTACCATTATAAAACAAAAAAAAAAAAAAAAAAAAAAAAAAAAAACAAGGAAAGAAAGAAAAAAGGGAGAAACAATAAAAGAGAAAGGACACATCAGGCATTTTTTTGTTCAAGCAATTGTGCACAACAGTTTTATACAGTGTGCATACAGCTTTTATCTTTTTTTTTTTTTTTTTTTTTTTTTTTCTTATTTTTCTTTTTGTAATCAATTTGTACATGTAATAATTCGATTTTGACAAATTTTTGGTGATTTTTTCTGCAATTTGTTGTGGCTTTATGGTCAACATATGATATTTCTATGATAACTTTATAGCCACGTTGTTGTTATTTTGTTCTGAAATTCCTTTTAATCAATTTGTTCAAGCCTTTTTTCAAATTTCGCTGTTTTCTGGCTTTCAGGGCGAGACAAAGACACACTATGAGAAATAAAAAATTATGCTTTTGTTCCTCCATTCCAAGCTCTCCGTCATATATGCACTCAACGGATATGAACAATCAAATTTTTTCGTACTCTATTTTTCCCTCTAACTTTTTGGCCTCATTAATCTTTCGAGCAGCCTTATAAAAATCTTCTTCAATGACATAATCCCGCATAGCCCTGATTGCAAACATACCTGCCTCTGTACATACATTTCTAAGATCTGCTCCATTGAAACCTTCACACAATCTACACACCGATTCATAGTCTATATCTCCCAACTTGGTCATTTTATTTGCGTGTATTTTTAAAATTTCAATTCTTGCAGTTTCATTCGGTAATGGAATTTCAATTTTTCTATCTAGTCTACCAGGTCTAATTAAAGCTGGATCTAGGACATCTGGTCTATTAGTAGCCATAATAATTTTGACATTTCCTAATTCTTCAAAACCATCTAAATGATTTAACAACTCCATAAGTGTTCTTTGAATTTCTCTATCTGCGGATGTACCTTGGGAAAATCTTCTACCACCTATAGCATCAATTTCGTCCATAAAAATAATACAAGGTTGATGTTCCTTAGCATAATTGAACATTTCTCTAATAATTCTTGCACTTTCACCAATATATTTATCTACAATAGCTGAAACAACTATTCTCATAAAATTACAATTAATGTTAGAGGCCATTGCTCTAGCTAATAATGTTTTTCCTGTACCGGGAGGACCATATAACAAAACCCCTTTGGGAGTTTTTATTCCTACCCTTTTAAATAAAAATGGATTAAGTATTGGTAATTCTACCACTTCTCTCATTTGTCTTATTTGTTCACTTAATCCTCCTATCTGATTGTAGTTAACTTTATTTTTACTATTTTCACTTTTATCTATATCACTTATCATATTAAATACTAGTGGATCTACTTCACATGGTAATCTTTTCATAACTGTCAGGGTGGTCATATCTAATGATACTCTAGTGCCAATAACTAATTTACTTTTATTTATTTTCGATTTGCATCCTACCACATATCTCGGACCACTTGATGCCTTTACAATAAATTTCTCATCTTCTAACTGTTTTAATACTTGCCCTATTATTTGACCTACACTTTGTAATGCTTTTAAGTTATCTTCAGTCTTTTCATATTTTTTATTTAGCTCCTTTATATCTAATCTTAATTTTTTCACTTTACTTTCGACTTCTCTGTGTTCTATTACTTTCTTCACGTACTGTTTTATACTTTCATTGTTATCCATTCTGACTGTTGGAGAAACTGTGAGGGGATCAAGTGCATAATGTGCGCAGTTGGCGTGTAATGCTTTGTTTAGATGAATAGCAAAACCTCGAATGACCTAATACGATAGTAAGTGAGAAGGTACATCAGACATAATATGCACACACACACACAAATAATGGACATGCATGTAAACTTGCAATTTTTTCTATATATACACGTGCCTAAAGGAATCGACATAAATGGTTTATTCAAGACATTTAAATTAATACAAAATGTAGGACCATATGAATGTGTATATTTTTCAACTCTAACCTCATAACTTCATCCGTTTGTTCTCTTCTTATGCCCCCTGTGAGCTTCTACTTGATGTGTAAAAGCACAATGGTGAATTCCTCCAAATTCTTTTTTCTTTAGTGTACTGTAGTAATGTTCTTCTTACTACTACAAATATGCTTCTCTTGATTATGTTTCCCTTTCTCGCTTCTTCTTGTAGTCCCAAAGCTCCTTCCCCTTTTTATTGTTTTTGTTTTTTATATTTTTCAACTTTTTTTTTCACTCTTTTTTTCTCCTTTTTTTGTTCACCTTTTTTTTTTCCCCTTTTTTTTCCCCTTTTTTTTCCCCTTTTTTTGTTCACTCGTTTGTTCACTTGTTTGTTCACTTTTTTGTTCACTTTTTTCTGTACCTTATTATTTCTCAAAATTTTACGGGAGTATTCGGGAAAAAAGAAAAAAAAAAACGTAAACAAAAAAAAATCAAAAGTTCATCGATTAAGTTATGGTCAAATTCATAATTATGCATGCATACAAATACATGTGTGTTAAAAAATCATCATCTTACTTTTGTGGCCCAAAAAAAAGGGGGACAAATATTGACTCATTTAAAAGAATACTACAAAATATACACTCGAAATTTTTTTAAGTATTATTTTAAAGTCACATAAAGTTCATTAAAAAAGCATTGTTATTATTTTTTTTCTTTTTTGATTTATGTGATGATTGAACGTTCTCGCTTTGTTAACTTTTTTAATTTTTTTTTTTTTTTTTTTTTTTTTAATTCCTTTGTGTGCGTATATATTTTTAATGCGTAAGCAAAAAACCCATATATATATTTTTTTACTTAAATATACTTAACCATGAAGCGTTTATTGTATTATACTGCATTGCATTATATTGTATTTTTATTTATTTTTTTTGTATGTAATTGTTTGAAATATTTTTAATAACACATAGTCTAACCAAACTTTTTGTAAAAAATATGTTGTGGAGATGTAATTATTTCATATAATGGGTGTAACCACCTTTTTTTCTTTTTTTTTTGCATTGCTGCATTATTTTAATATCTCCGACATCCCGCCGAATTTTTCTGTTTTACCTAATATAAGCTTTTACTTATAACTAGAAGAAACAGGGGAAAAAAAAAAAAAAAAAAAATGGGGTAATTATAATGCATATTTATCTACAAAAAAAAAAGGTTAAATGCTAAAGATGTAAGAGCTAGTCAACGTGTATCATTAACTAACCAAGTATTAAATATTAGTTAACTACCTAACTATCCAACTAACCTAATGAATACTATTATTTCCTTAAAATTTTGCTATTCAAGCTTGGCTACAAATATTACCCTATTTTCCATGCATCCCATAACTGCACATAATTCGAAAAAAGAAAAAATATATATACAAAAGCAACAGACGGAGAAAAAATAAATTTTGAAAATTTTGAGCACCTTAAAAACTAGCTCCTGCATAGAAAAATAAAAACCTAGAGCCTTAAGAGATACGCGATAAGCCAGTAGTGGAAATGCATTTATATGCTTATTTTTCCACCTAATGATGCACACATTTTTACTCTTATTCAATCACTTATTTTAGCACAAGAGCATATTGTTCCTGCAAACCTACCTATATTCTCATCTCTCACGTTTTCCTAGTGATGTCGAAATATTAAATGAAACTCTTTAAATATGCTAGGCACGTACACAAATTTAAAGTTTGCATAATCTCAAAGTATACATTTACCCAAGGTAATATTATCGAAATACCTCAACCTGGGTTCTTGCCTTATACTTAATGAACAAAATATTTTTTTCCATTGTGGCATAGTAAATTCATTAAATCTCCGAAACTTTTATTTTACACCTTTTCGGTTTGTACAAGTTCGCAAAGATATTTAATAAGTGTGGATAATGTTATTTTTTGAAGTGTAATTGGTTGGGTCACTGTAATAGGTGATGTTATCCAATGTTTTTACATTAACTAGGAGTAAGTGTAATAATGAGGATTTAAAGAAACTATTCGATTTTATCCGTTTTTTTTTCTTTTTTTTTTTTTTTTTTGGGCTTCTTTATTTTTTGCTCCTTATTTTCCTTCTATTTGTCCTTCTTAACTTCTGATAGGACATATGCTTTGTAGGTGGCTAGTTCGATATATTTTTTTTTTTTTTTTTCTTCGTGAATGTTTTCGAAATATCTCTTTAAACAGTATGCAATGTTAATAGAGTACCCGTTATAAAATTTATATGTGTACTACACATAACTTTAGCAAAATGTTTTGACATATTTTGCAAATTATGTGAACGTTACTCATGGTTCAACAACATCTTTAACATTTCTTTCTCTTTTATTTGATGACCAGGACTTTCTACATTTCTGGAAATAAAATTAAGATCCATAAATAAATGACGCTTCAATTATGGAACATTTGTCCTCCTTCTATTTGTACAGTTTGTTGACATTTTATTTCATTTATTCTTATTTACTTCCTTTTCTCATTTTCCATTTTTTTTTTTTTTTTTTTTTTTTTCATTCTATACATTTTTTTTTTGTCAAAACTTTGATTATTAATGTTGATGTATATTCCGTGCATTTATCCACTCTATGTGGTGCACAGATTGGAAATGTTTTAATTTTAACGCTCCTATGTAGAAGGAAAAAAAGGTTGAAGAAAATAAAAATATACACGCTTCACATATGAACTTCACACAAATATATATGCGTGTGTTTATATATTTGTGTGCGTGTATGTATGCAAGATACCTTTTTCGATATGGAAATGTGAGGCCTCTCCCCCACTCGTGCGTACATGTATATAAATTGACAGTTGCAGACAGGCACAGATGTGGAAGGTTCGGTGAAAGAGCTTCTGTTACGAACTCATCAAATATGTCACATGTTTAATCCATTGAAATAGATATAAATAGACATTTCTTAAAAAGAAAATATATATATATATATATATATATATATATATATATATATATACGTGTGTGTTTTCTCTATAAAAAACGCACATATTAGCACCGTATTTCGCATGACAATAATTCTTTTATTGCACCATAAACATACTTCACTGATTAAGCATAGCTTAACGAAACCAAGCAATATGAAGCTAAGATTGACGAATTTTATTCCTTCTATTCTTTTCCTCGTCGATAATACAACATCATAAAAATGATAAAAAGGTTATTCAGTATATTCGTTATTACGGGTATATTAATATGCACCCATTTTTCCTTTCAGCATGATTTAACAGTAATGCAAAACTTATTTAAAAAGGATTCATTCACAATATATGTTGAAAATAAAGAAGAATGTGCCCTTAAATATGACACTTTGAAAACAAATTTCAGACATGTTTATTTAGTTCTGTGTGAGGCACATGCTACAAATGTAGAAATAAGGTTTATGAACATATTACAAGTGAAAAGAGGTAAGGATGTCCAAAATGTTGTATCAAAGCAAAATTGTAATAAGAGTAGAAAAACAGAAATCATCTTCTTCAATGAGAGGAATAAACAAATAACAAAGGATAATATAGTACTTAAATTTAAGAATACCAAAAAAGTAAATTACAAATTGTGCCAAATGGAAAATCCGAAAAGATGCATTATCATTTATGTCATTATTTCATTTAAGTTTGATGTAATGGACCTTAAAGAACTACTGGTTAATAATTTACTTACCCAGAATGAGGATGGGAAAAAATTAAATTTGCTACACCCAGAAAACGTAACAGTTATAAATAAAAATGAGTATTTCCGTCAACATATCCTTATGGATAGTAAAAAGATAAGGCAATTTTATGAAATTAACATTAATGTGAAGGATGATAATCAGCCATTATATGTGTATACTTCATCCCACCCATCCAATTTTGTATACATTAATAAAAATTTGCGTAATTTATTAAAAGAGGAAAATTATAAATACGAAACGTATTTCTACAAATTTATATGTACAGATAATTTACAATTATTCGCTGGAACTAGCGATATTAAAAGAGAACAATTCATCATTTACAGACTTAACATTACATGTAGCGATAGAGATAAAAACAATTTCAATCCAATTTTCGATATAAGTGTTATAGGATATTCATTTCATGTACCTTCAAATGGATTGGACAAGACTATTATGGACCCAACTTTTATTATGCCAAAATTTCTTATTAACACATTCAGATATGATATATTTACCCCCAGTGACAATTTTTGGCTGCGTGTTAAAATTCCAAATAACTCTGTTTCACTCAATAATTTCTCAGTAAATGACAAAAAATTGGTACATGAATACAATTTGATAACATTGAATGAATACTTGGATGAATATTTTTATGATGAATGCATAGATGAGTGGAAATATTTGCATAGTTTAAATTCTGTTAACCATTGTGAAGACATTTCCAATATGAAAAAGAGGAACTCCTATTTGATCTTCGGTAATATGCACGACGAGGACTTAACAAAAAGTAAAAAAAATTATGTAACTAATCTGTTTGATGAAACTATTAACATAGAAACTTTTTCATGGAAAAATTTATTTTCATCGAAAAGGAAAAAAAAATTACGTAATTATCAAGAAATAGACAAAGTAATATTTCCCACGAAAAAGGTTTTCATACTAAAATACACAAATGAGGAAAAATGTAAAGATGTTAATTGTTTAACTGATCCATTGAAATGTAAAATAAATGTTTCGCATTACTTTTTTTATATACACAAAATCCCAGCTAATATTATAGCCAGCAGTTTTACATTTATAGCCTTTTTAAAAAATGCAAATTGTTCACAAAATAATATTTGCACTTTGCAAAACGGCAGAGAATCATCATACATCCAAGTTGTATTTAAGAAAAAACAAAATAAAAAATGGAGTTTCTTAGACACAAATTTTCTACTAACACAAAAAAGCTCAAGATTTCATTATTATGATGATAAAAGAGATAACCTTAATTTATTCATAAACAACAAGAAAATTACTGACGACACAGAGTATTCTATAAGTGAAATAGGAAAGAGGGAGGAAAACATTAATATAAAAATTTTGGATGATAATAAAAATATTCTTTACAATACTGATTTAGTTATTATAAGAAAAAATGTATTTTATAAATTTTTTTTACAATTTCTGTCTTACTTTTCTTATGCGTATATTATCCTTTTTTCCTGTCTACAATCATCCCAATTATTACCATCCATTCAGTTCATACAAATATTAACATTTTTAAATATAAAGTATGATACCTTTCTTCCATCATTGTATCATTATTTCTTAAAAAAATTACAAATTCTCTCTTTTATTTCCTATATTGTCAATGTCAATGTATATAGGAAAATCAAAACGAATCATGTTTTAACTGACTTACAACACATTGGAGAGGGGAAAAAAATGGAGTGCAACGCATTCATGCATGCACATAGCAAAAACTATGATCATAACACTTCTAATTCCGTTACAAAAGAAGAAATAAATTTCGTAAAGTCTGAAAATGGATATCATTACAGTGGGAAGTTAAACAAAAGCGACAACACAGATAAGGAAAATCACAACACAAACAAGAACGTAGAAAAATCTATGCAATGCAGAATTAAAAAAGGTGACAATCTCCAAAATAACAATTGTTCTATGGAAAAAGAAAATATAACAACTAGGGGATTCTTGAACAAATTTATTCTATTCAGGGGAAGTAAAAAATACACAGATGAGGAAGAAAACAAAATGAAAAAAAAATATATATATCAAAAAAATCAGGAAACAATTTATAAGAGCTCCGGAAAATTGGAAAAAGATGAAATTTTCCTTTTACATATTTATGTTAGTGTGCTTTTAAATATCATTATCATGCTCTTTTTGTTTACATTGCTATATTTTGTATATTCCAAATATACACGCAAAGGGGATACAGCAAAAATTATTATCATTCCATTTTTGTCATTTCACAATTTTATTCCTCTTATGTTTGATATTTTTTTATTTCCGATAATTTATTCTACATCCAATATAATACATTATGATAGTATTTATCAAGTGAAAGTTTATTTTCTTACTATGGATATTTCTACTGTTAAATTTGTTTGCACAATTTTACTAGTTTGTTATATATTGTCTTATATTTTCCTTTCATTATATTTTATCTTATATGTTAAGAAGAATACCACTTATAGTTATTATTTACAAAGGTTTATTCCTCTATCTATTAATAAAATTCATGGGATCATAATACAACGGTTTCCTTTTCAATTTCTTTTCAAAAAATACTTTGATATTCACCTGCCTTCATATACTATACTGCTTAGAAGTAACGAACGAGAAAAATACTCCCCAAATGATGCAAATGTAAACCATCACATAAATATTACAAAAAAAGTTGATCAGGGAGAAGTAAACCGATATGCATTTTCTTCTTCACCTTATAGACTAAATGAAATCAAGAACCATGTTTCAAAAAACAATATTTCTTTGAAAAAAATTATACGAAATTACATAAACAGAAAAAGAAGAGAAAAAATACGAACTCAGCTGTCACAAAAAAATCAGCTTTTATTACAAGACATGCCATTGGCAGTATCCACTGTAATGGACACACACAAAAAGGAGGGAGTAAGACTTTCAAGTAAAAATCAGTTTTTCCAAAAAAACATATCACAAGATCGTATTGCTGCATCAAGTGATGGGGATGCTGATGGTGATAGCTTGGATGATGTTGATCGCGACAGCTTGGATGATGTCGATGGTAGCACTGATAACACTTTTACGAATTCTTCCAAGAATGAACCTGAACAGGACAATTTAATTAACGTTTTCAAAAAAACATTTTACATAATAGACAACCATATTCGTCATAACGAATTGGTAGATCCATTATTTTATATGAACAGGTCCTACGTAACTAACGAAAAATTCCAGACGGAGATTACTTATTTGAGAGAAAATGAGATCCTCAATTTCGAAATTAATAAACAAATTTGTAAATTCCTTCGGATTGAAAATAAGAGGGAATATTTTGACATTCAAATAGAACGCCCAATCAAAATTATGATTCATGACAGGGAAGAAGATAAAAAATGGAATCTTGGGATATATGCAGAGAAATTCCACGCTAAATGCTTAACCAACTACATTAGCAAATTTCTGCTCATGAAAAAAAGGATTAATCGGTGCAAAAATAAATTTTCCTTTGATAACGTGGTGAAAAGTGATGTATATAGGAACAAGCTTCTCCGTATAATGATTGATAGAAAATTTCTAAACAGTAATAGTATTAATAGTTGTAACCATGAGGAAAAAACTAATACACATTTGTTAGCACATGAGGAAAGGATAAAAATAGGCTATCTATATGACAAAATATCTCTTTTTAAAAAAAAGTTCTACTTCAAAAAAATTGTGGAACTGAAACATTTATACATTCTATTGTCCCAAAAAAGAAAATTACAGCTATTTGTAAGCAATAAACATATTTATAATGGTTCATGTGGTATATTTTCTCTTTTCCTAAATAATTGGTTTAATGAAAATATTTTACATTTCCTTTATTTAAGATTAATGACTGTTACGTGGATTTTAACTACGAATCTACTAATTTGTAAAAGTGTCCATTCCACCTTTTTTTCATTATCTATTTTCTTCTTTGCAATATTTTTATACAACTTTTCTTCAACTGTGAACCAAATAGATAAGGCCATTTCTAAGAATAAACTGGGGGAACCCAATTCATATGTAATATTTTGGAAAAACAATAAGGAAATGCATAAAAATGACAAAAGGAGATATAAGAAACGTTCTTGTAATATAAAATCTTTCGCTGAGGATATTCCATTAAGTGCTGATAGCGATAATGATGATACAAGACAAAATTTTAAATCTTTCAGTTGTAGCAAAAAGGAAATAGACAGAACATGGATTCATGAAGATATGCTAAAGTATCAAGTAAAATATTCAGAATTAATCCTAAGTATGATACTCCTTTTGCTATTCCTTTCAAATATTTTAGGAAAAAAAGAGGAACAATCAGAAATGTTCAGCTTCTTGTTGATTCTTTTAACTATCTCTCTGTATATAAACTTACTGACATTAAAAAATAGTTTCTATAAAATAATAGCACATGTTAAGCATTTCTTAGAAGCAAAATGGCATTCTGTTTATGTCAAGATATATGCATTGTACTTCCTCTACATTATAGAACATTTATGCAATTTTTTCATGCAATGTGTAATTACACTTAGTAGTAAGAACAAAACTGACGAATTCCTAACTCAGAGAAGTGACCCAAGAATGAATGATTGCAGAAATATATTCTCGTATTTTAGTACAAAAATTCTTCACAATACCAATGGAATGACTTTTAAAAATGTCGTAGTAGACAAAATAGAAATACATTATAAAGAAAAAGATATTAATTACAAATATGAAACATTAACATTAATTGATAAACCTAAAAATGTTTTTTATCCTAATTTACGCAAAAATTTATACTTTATTGGAAAAATAGATTTAATGAAATTTCCAAAAGATAAAATAGCAAATGTTCCCATATTTATAAATAATGAAATGAGGAAAAATAGAAATTATTACATAGGATCCATTGAAATCATAGGTGAAGAAAATGTCCATTCCACAAAATCCTTATCATTATTCATAAAAAAAAAAAGTACGAAAAAAAACAAAATTCAAGTACTACGTTACAGCAAAAATGGGGACCTTCTTTGTAGCAGCAAAATTGTACGGAAAAAAATACCATTATTTTATTCGATTCCAAAAAAGGATAAATTTACATTCGAAGGGACACAAAACTATATCGAGAAACAAAATAGGGATCATAATACTACGATTAATAGCACAATTAAATATAATGGAAAGAAAAAAAAGACACATTATTTGCATCATCAAAAATGTAAACGCATAAAAATTGACAAATTCTCATACACAGTAATAAGTAAAAATACACTTACTATTCACAGTCTGTTTATTAAGCCTCAAAGGACATATAAAATACAACCAGTATTTAAGAAAAAGCATCTGGATAATATGAATTCTTGCTATGTTAGAAAGTCTAAGTCAGCAAATTTATTCCATGATAATTTTAAAGAATTTTCAAATTATCACCAACCTAATTGGAATACTAATGGACCATTTACCAAATACCAGAAAAATGTAAACTCATATATGGAACCCACAAATTCGGAAAAATTATCATATGAAAGCAAAAATCATATTTCCTTATATTCCGCCCAAAATAGGGAATATATCTGTAGAAATGCAAACAAAATTCCACTCTTTAACAATGGTTCCCACAGCCCTCCATACAAAGAAAAAAGAAAATTTCAGAGAGATGAAAACCTGCATGTATTTCGCGTGACATGCGAAGATATAGGAATAATAATCGTGTCCCATAATATCAACTATATAGATACATTTGATGATATAAATGTAGTGAATGAATTTGGAGAAACGTTTTGCTTAAATATCCATTGTAACTGTATAACATTCATTAAAAAAAAAAAAATCATTATTATTAAACATCCATGTTTTTATAAAAATGAGGAATATAGAGTCTATCTAAGGGATAATAAAAAATATCAGTATAATTATATTAACAAAGAAATATACATGAAAAGTACACACAATGGTGAAATTATTTTAAACACATTTAGACAAAATGATGTATTGAATATTGATAATTTGAAAAATAGGCAAAATGACACAGAAAAAATAAACAACACAGAGCAGCATTTCAATTGTGAAAATGCAATACCTTTTGGTGATCATGTACATATGTATAAAGTGAATGATTATAAAAGTAGAAAATATATTTTCGTTAAGGTTAATACAAAAAATAACACCTTCTATGCACAAAATTATAGTAGAACAGAATGTGAAAACAAATTTGACGTTGCATCTATCAGGCGTCTCTTCTGTAGAGAAAATAACAAACAAAACTGCAAACAAAACTACAAACAAAATTACCAAAAAAAACAAATAGAACAAAAACAGCAACAAAAACAACCAATAGATGATTTTCTCGATGAAATAAATCAAACAGATTTTGTCCCCATTCAGCTGTTATATAAAATAAAGACGCACAGCGACGTTGCTCTAGTTAAATATTTACAGAATTATTTTGTCAGGTGTATATGTGAACGTCCAATTATATGCAAAGGAGATAACAAGGGAAACTCTTCGGGAAATGTGCCATATGAGTTGTTGAGTACATCTGAGGGTTCGATTGAAACGAGTGTAATAAAACCAAATTGGCAAATCACAATAAGGAAAATGTTCACAAAAAAATCCTTGTCCCACATGATATGGCGAAATAAACCCTATTATATTCTTTCAAAAGATAAGAAAAAGAATTTAAACCTTTTTAATATCACATCTAATAATTCGATTAGAAGTGATGCAAACAGTTGTGTTAACTATTTCAAGGATTATCCCACAAATTGGAGAAGTAAAAACAATATCATTAGCAACAGCAAGCATAAAAAAAAAAACGAACAAATAATTTTTAAAAAAGGTGGATATTCACTCCGAAAAAGAAACTACAACTGGAAATATCTCCTTCATAATTTATACAAAAAATGCTTCAATCAAAATAAAAAGAGGAGGGTAGAAATATTTTACAGATATGTTGTAGATTATAAAAATCTCATAAAGACGTATTCTACAAATATTAAAATTTATGAAAGTAAATATAATTATGTGAAGCATAATAAAGGTAACATAAAAATGTTAGCGAATATACTAATGGAATCTTTGAATATTCCATATATATTAGATGTATTTCAGAAATATGATATAATAGACAAGAAAGAAAATAATAACACTCAGTATTATATGAATAATATCAATTTTAACATTTACGACATATATGAAAAGTGCTCATTAAATAAAAAACATATCGTGAGCAAAATTGTTAATTATTTAGAGGAACTAGCAGCCTATAAATTTATGTACATTATAACATACTACAAAGACAAATTGAATTGCCTCCATTTATGGGACAAAATAAGCAATGATAAGAGGATTTGCGAGATACAGAAAAATATTGACCAGATGTTTTACGACAAATTCTGCTTTATAGGGAGAGAAGTAAGAAAGTTTCGGGTTCAGATAGGCCAGCCTGGATACAAAGTGGGGTGTACTAGCGGTTGTTATAGTAGCGATGCAATTATTAAAAGTGTTAGCAGTGCCTATACCAATGCCCATGGCAGTAGTAGCTTCTCCAATGATGACCAACACATCAGCAACGCTTACAAAGTCAATCAAAGGACAAACGAAATAAAGAAAAACAAAGACGTGCTGAAGAATGCACAAAATCGAAATACTCACGATAAGACTCTCGTCGATGCAATAGTAGAAAGGTATATTAAAGGGAAAAAATCATTTGCTAAGAAATTTTACAAAATAAAAAAAAATATACGCGAAATTGCAAAAAAATATAAGGAAGAGGAAGAAGAAATAAAAAAAATTCTTTTCCATTTCCCATTTTTTATTAATAAAAATGATATAATAAATATGAAAAAAAATGTAGAACAACAAATATATGCCTGGAATTCTTGTCTCACAGTTTTTTTTTCCAACTTTTTATCTAATTCTCTAACTAATTCTAAAATATGCTATTATAACATTCGTATATTAAACAAACATATATTAAACAGCATAAAACATGCCATATTTAATAAAAATAATTTTACTAGCAATTATCACACCAATTTTAACTTTGTTCATGTTATTATTTCTCTTCCCTTTATTAACCCACAAAAGACATTTTTATTGTCTCCCACATTTTTTTACATGAAATATTTAGCACATAAACCAATTTTTTCACTCTGTAATCATGATGAGATTGGAAATTTGTTAAGACGGAATGATAGAAAGCCATATCAAGTGGGAATACAAGAAGTAGAAGTGAGAGTAAAAGTAGAAGACCAAGTGGAGGGAGGAAGAAAACAGGAAAGAGGAGAATCAACGGGAACGAAAAACGAACATGGAAAAAGAAAAAAAATACACCGCAAAAAAAACAAAGTGTGCACTATTCCGCGCAAGAAAAAAAAAAATGCACCTACCTCAGAAAAAAATATATTCCTAGGAGAAACAAATCTAGAGGAGAACAAATTACTGCCATGCTATATAGAAATTATAAATGGTCATCTGTTTTTATATCTATTTGATAACTATGATAATAAAATATGCTGGAAGATCGAGAAGGGAAACTATTCACTGAAGACAAAGGAACCGGCAAGTAAGAAGGGTAGAAATTGTGAAAGGGATGAAAACTATGAGATAAGGGGAATAAAGGCGACAGGCACAATGAACACAAACGAGGAAATTTCTAAGCAAGAAACTTATTTTTTAGAAGAGCAACACATAAACTGCAACTTATCAGATAGCGAGAAAAGAGAAGTTCAATGCACAATCACTAGTATCGAAGAAAAAGACGAGTTGTCTTTTTCTTCCTTTAATCAGAGTGATGAGAAAAAAAAAAAAAAATACACCCAAAGCTACACATTATTAGAACGTAAAATTGAAGACAAGGAAATGAATAGAAATCACATAAAATCAAAATTAAACTGTTTTGTAAAATGTGTAAGTAATTTATCAATTTTATTTAATAACATTAGAGATGGTTTCAGGAATATCTTATGCATCTTCTTTACATGCAATGAGGAGGTAGAAAAAAACATGCAAAATAACAATTCAGAATGCATTAACCTTTTAGTAAAAATTAACCCGAACATTATCCCTCAGCTCAGTAGTGCATTGACTATAAATGATTGTACATGTGAGAACCTAACAGAAAGGAATAAACTTCTAATTCATCAAAAAATAGAGAAAGTGTGCTTAGACGGAACGAACATAATTAAGCACAATGGAATGGAACGGGAACATGGAAAACCAGAAAAAGGCGAACCAGAAGAAGGAGAACCAACAGAAGTAGAACCAAAAGAAGGAGAACCAGAAGAGATTGACACACATTCAGCGCTATCGAAAGGAAATATCTGCTGCATCCCCAAAGGGATGTGCATTTGGCCGGAGATTCCAAGCAAAAATAGCAATTTGAAGAACTGTTCCAAACTTGAATATTTCTACACCTCAGATGTAGAATTAAGCAAAAGAACTTTTTCCAGGGGCACACACATAAATAAGAAAAAATCCGAGGACTCCGATTGGTATGAACTAAATCTATTTACATACAATTTTTATAAAAATAAAATATCAGAGCTGATAAAAAATTATAAAAATTCTATCGAAATGAAATCCAATAATTCAGATGGAAAATGTACTAACGAAACAGAAATTCACACATACCAGGATTTAAATTTAGACAAAACTGAAAAGAGAAACACAACAAATGAGTCATGGAGTTATGATCAAATAAACGATGCATCAGAAAAGGAATATGACGTAAGGAAAGAAGAACAAAGGAATATTTCTTATTTATTAAAAGGCATAGAGAGAATGAGAACTACAACTTTTATAAACAAAAATTTTATGGAAGATTCAACAAAAAGTATACACAAAGAATTAATATTTTGTGATAAAAATCAAGAATTATTTTGTAAATATGTAGGAGATATGAAAAACAAATTTTACAATGGGAAGGGGAAATTATATGACAAATATAACAGCTTAATATATGATGGGGAATGGATAAACTCAGAAAAACATGGAAAAGGAAAATTGTTATTTAAATATTTTAACATTTGGTACCTATATGAAGGAGAATTTTTAAGGGATGAAATTATAGGTAAGGGAGTAATATCATTAATCGATAAAGAATATGTAAAAGGAATACAATCAAATAAAATTAATAAATTGTGTCCTCTACTCATTAAGGCAAATTTCGGCAAGCATAAGGATGTGAAAACTAGAAAAGATGAGAATAAGGAAAATTATTCACAACTTAGCAATAAATTGATTAAACAAATTGAAAAAACTGTTATGGCAAATTATAGTTCAACTAATAATGTGGATTTCTGGCCAAAGGAAATTACAGAAATTTATTTCCCTTATTTAAAAAAATGGAACATATATTCCTTTTACTGTTCTAGTAATATAGAAAATATCAAAAGGAAGAAGGAAATATTTGAATCCAATGATAACAATTATAAGAATTTGATTGGTTATCCTTCCTTTGAAATTCGAAATGGGCACAATGATTTCGCTTCAAAAGGTTCAGATCAGAACATTCTTCCTCAAGGAGAAGCAGATACTACTGTACATCAGAAAAAACTCCATATGGAGAATCAATCTAATGGTGAACCACAGTCACAGTGTAATAATAATAATCCACAATTTGTCTCCCAGAAACATCTGAATGATTATCAGGACGTAAAAGAAGACATCATTTACAAACGAGACAAGACAAACATTTTGCATGAAAAATTTTTCGAATACATGAAAAAAAAAAACGAACAGAAATTGTACTACCCTTTGTTGAGTAAACATGTTGGGATAGCAAAAATAATTTATGCAGATAAGAGTGAATATATTGGTCCAATAAATAATAGAGGACAACCAAACACAAACGGGGAATTTCCAAAGGCCATTTTTAATAATGATAATTTCTTTTATGAAGGGGAAATGAAAAATTTATTGCCTCACGGATATGGTATATTCAAAAATAAAAATGATAGTAAGAATACCTACTTAGGGTTTTGGAAAAATGGATATAGAGAAGGAAGTGGAAGCCTTAATTTGAGAAACAAAAAATATATCATTCAAGCAAAATTTTTGAAAGATAAGCTTCATAACAATATTAATATATACATTAAAGATGAAAAAATATCTAAGATACATTTATCAAATATGAATAAAAATTTTCAAAAGATAAAAATATTCTTTAGAAATGGCTATGTCTTTTACGGACAATTTTCAAAAAATTACCAGAGAAATGGAATAGGTATCCTCATAGATAGCAACAATAAAATATTATATCATGGTTATTATAAAAATGATGTTATTGATAAATTCTGTTACATCTTACGGCATAAGGATAATACAATATATTGTGGGAACTTACAACAAGGGATGAAAAAAGGATTTGGGAAATTATATTATGAAGAAAAACTTCATTTTAATGATGAAAATGATTTTAATTTAAGTTTGTCTAATGCTAAAATATTAGCTAGAAAATTAGAATCATATGATGGCATTGATATTAACTCAGACATCCCATTAAAATTTGCATTCGACTCTAATCATATTATATATATTGGGTATTGGGACGCAAACACATTTTCTCATTTCGGGTCATGTAATCTGAGGAATGGTTTTTATAAGGGTGACATAAAAGAGTCAAAAAAAGACGGATTCGGAATTTATATATACAAAAATAAAAAATCTTACAAAAATAAAAATAGATATGTTTTATCATATTTTAAAAAAGACAAAATGAACAATATGGGAAAATACTATAGTGAATATGATAAACTCAAAGTACATTCATTTCAAAAAGAACAAATTAAACGAAAAAGATCTAATTACGATAATTGTTTCAATAAAGGAAAAATCCATTATGATGTCTTAAAAACAGACAAATTATACATAAATCAAAAACTAGACTATTATATTACTATGCCCCTTGGCGATATGCTGTCAGATATTATGAACGAGGTTTGGGATAAATCCACCAGCTTCGTCAATTACTTGTATAGTCCCTTTGATTTTAATTTGAATTATTTCCTCAAGAAGTGATATCGGGAGGTTAGGTCTCACCTCCTAAGAGCTTCCTCACTCAATATTTTCGTTACCTATCAATATGGCTTCGTATTCGTTACTTAAAATATAATAATTTCGTTATAATTATTGTTATTATTCTTTATTTTCTTTTTTTTTTTTTTTTTTTTTTTTTCCTAACACAAAACAATGCAAGTATTCTTCTACCATTCATCCTTATTTGTAGAAAGCAATTTCCATTTCATCATTTCAGTCTTCATTTCTCACATTGGCAGTTCGCAAAACGGTCATCAAATAAGAAGAATTCACAATTTTTTTTTTTTTTTTTTTTTTTTTTATTAAAGAATTTCTTAATTTCTATTTAAGCACATACAACTTCTCTTTTTGTTGTTTCCATTACTTCAATCAGGTATTACCACATCACATAAAAAAAGAAAAAAAAACCCTCATTTAGGCTTTTTTTTTTAAATAAGCACACACATACATAAAGTAAACAATTAGGTAGGCAAGTATTTTAATTCATTTTTTTTATTCTTAAAATAAAATAACATATTTGAAAAAAATGGTAACCAACAAGGGAAATTAAAAATGGAATAGTGTGGGAGATGACAAAAATGAAATGAAGCAAATATGAGCTATGGTAAAAATGGAGATGCAGCTCAAAAGGGGCATTCCAAAAATGGTTTACTCAAAAAGTGAAAAAAGGTAAAATAAAAGCACATGCGAAAAAGACAAGGAAAATAGGAATACATAAAATCAGAATACGCAAAATGGGAATAAGCAATTTGGTAACATTTTCCGCGTGCATTTCATGCCCTTCTCTTAATCCTTTTTCAAACACCTAATTCGCATTTTAAATTGAAGGGAAAATATAAGCATAACATGCTACAATTAAAAAAAATAAAATACATAAAAAAAAGGAGGAAAATATATATATTAAAAAAAAAAAAAAAAAAAAAAAAAAAAAAAAAAAGGGATAACCCCTTCAAGAGTGGCTAACTATTCATACATCTATATTTACAAATTCCTTAATTTTGCAGTTTTTATAACTGCGTATTTGCATGTAAAGTGATCGAGAATATGGATAACTCTACATAAGTATACATAATTGTGCCTATTTAATGTTATCTGTATATATTTACACACAATTTATATATTCCCAATCTTATGCACCAACATGTGCGCATCAGTACTCCCTCCAATTTATCATTCTTCATTTCGTGTTCGATATACTCTGCCAGTTGTTCAACATAATTTTTTGTGCACAGAGAAGAGCTTCTCTTACAATATCTCTGTCTTTGGTGGCAATTAAAATCATAACATTTTCTTTTATTTTAAACTTTTGACAAATTTTTTTCCCATTTGGATAGAGTCTAGCAAATTCACCAATGTCAAAACAAGCCACTGCCACAGTAACCCCATCTACTTCCTCTTTCAGTTCTGTTGACTCATTTTTCTGTACAATTGTATGAGCATAACTTTTTATTATATCTGCTAATTGTTGTATAGCTTTAAATTCATCTTTCTCGAATTGCATAACATTTTCTAGCCAAAATTTTTCTGTATGCAAAATAGACCACTTTAATTTCCCTTTTGAAAGTTCGTGACAATATCTCTCAAAATTGCTATAAAAAAAAAAAAAAAAAAAAAAAAAAAAAAAAAATCATAACTACAACCATTTGGGGGTACAAAAATCAAATGATTTTACGTAACTCTGTGCTAATTTCATAATATCAAGGCAATATGAGTTTTTCATAAAACCAAGCACACTGAATTGAATAAAAAATATGTGTGATTATAGCATTGTTTTGAATATTTTTGAAAGGAATGTCCAAATAGACATTTTCATATCCCCATACATATATATCTCTGGTATGATCCAGAAACAGGGGCAATTACGAACCTGTAATTTTTAACTCTCTGATCCAATTTGTGCAAAAGCTGCACAATGGTGTCATAAATATCGTTGTCCCTCCATTTATCATACTGTAGAACGGTCATTGTTTGAATTATGTTGTTATCAACAATAATTTCAAAACAATCGTCCATGTGCATTATATTTTTAATTATGTTGAGTGAAACTCGCAATATTTTTTCTACTCTACATTTTTTAAATAAATTAATTACAACAGAAATTATATTGTTTTTATATAACTTTTTAATAAAATAATCCTTAAATGTAAGTAACCAAACACAAAAAACAGATTTGTACTGTTTATTCGAATTATTATTATTTAAGTCTAAATTTTTATTAATTATTATTAGAAATTGCTCTAACTCATATATATCTTTTCTGTAATCATCTATTTTTAATATGTTTATGTATATATCCATTTTCCCTTCTTCCGATACATTAAAAAAATCAATTTTTAAAATAAAATCTTTTATTTCTATATCTGTAAAATAATTATTATTATTATTATAACAAAAACTCCCTGACAAAAGGAATGAACTTTTGTCCGCTATATACGTATCATTATGTGTACACAATTTCATTAAGTAAGAATATAATATTTTGTCATTTAATGTGCTTAATATGTAGCTATAAGAACTTCCATCATTTCTTATAACTTCATAAAATATTGTTAAAACATATTGAATTAAATGAATGTTAAAATCTGTTTGTAAACAATTGAATAATACTGTTACAATTGCATTATTTTCCTTAAAATAATTGAATTTTTCTTTTTTGTTAAATGCATGAAAATTTTTTAACAACTCTACATCTTCTGAAGATAAAATATTTATCTCTTCATATTTGTCATAACATGGCATCTTATTTAAAATGGAATCGTGTAGTATCTACAAGGAATGAATGTGATGGGACACAAGGATTTATGTATGTTTCTGTGGCTTTTCTTTTATTTATTTTTTTCCATGTAAGTGTATATATGGTTGGACATCTTAACTTGCACATAATGTAATCGAATTTTCAAGGGATTCTTTCTATTTATGACAATATAGTATTTGCCTTTGTTCTTATGCGTGGTTGATGGTAGCTTCACTTACACATTGGTTGTAGTCCATGTATGTTAACTCAACAATATATAGTCTCATTCACAGATGTGATAAAAATATATATGTATTTATGTTCACATTTGTACAAACCACAAGCACACAAATGGATGCATATCCACAGGGGACAATGTATATATACCCACGCTATAGTCACATGCTTATGGCTCTGATTCTTACTTGACTCTTCTGCTCGGATTCCACAATTTTCGAAATGACACTTATTCCACTATCATTTGCCATTACTTTTATCTTTAAAAAAATCACAAAAAAAAAAAAAAAAAAAAAAACGAAACAAAATCCTAAGACTCAAAAGAGAATGATCAAATTATAATTTTTCAAAAATGTCAAACTTCACATGTGCTATTTCTGAAATTTAAAACAAAAGGAAAAATTAAATTCCATAAATTAGCAAAAAAATTCATATTTAATATTGCATAAACGAGTCAAATATGTAAGTATATATATGAAAGTATTATGTATATATGTATGTATGATGTATATATGTAAGTATCATGTATACATGTAAGCATTATGTATGTATATATAACCCCTATCCGCATAATTTTATATGAATTGCTAAATTTTACATTTTTAAAATCAAAGCATAATTAACTACCTGCTTTGGAAAAAAAGAAAAAAAAAAAAAAAAAAAAGAAGTGTGCTTTAGTGTAGTGTCACCTGCCCATATTCGCATGAGGCTTAAGCACATATGTGTTTTGTTGATATACTCGGATGCATAAGCACATATGGCTATGCATACAAGCATATGGGAATAAGTATATTCTTATTAAAATATGTGTAAATATTTTAATGTTATAAAGAATATGTAAATGTGGAAACAGTGTAAATTTGTGAACAAATGTAAAAATGCGTAAATAGGCGTACCTAGGCGCGAAAGTATACATGCGAATATATGTTAATTAACCTTGTAAACAAAATGATATGTTCACTGGAATGTCAATCAGGTATAGGACGATTTAAATGCCGTGCAGCAAAAGATATATAGTGTGTTTTCTTCTTTGTGTGAATTGCCTTTATGTATTTACATAATAAGAAAATTTACGCATGTGTTAAATATGTGTTATTATGAAACCATAAAATAATATTAATGAAAACTATCAACCTCAATTTTAACAGTTTTTTAAAGCATGTTAATATCTTTCGAATGGAAACGAATATGTCGTCTTAAAAAAACATACTTGACTATTAAATTATTTTCATCTCTTTCACCATTTCGCCATTTTCCATTAGCAACTCATATCTGACATATAGCGACACAGTGCAGTAATTTTATACAAATTCTGTCTGAAACATGAGCACATTTATTTATGACCTTAACCACGGAACTTTAAATAATAAACGAGCCGCTGATATAATAATTCAACTCATTTTATATGTGAACAAATATCGTGTGCCCGTACCAAAAAAAGAAAAGCTTAAAAAAAATCTGATGAAAACGCGTAAAAATAACCCAACGTGGAATAGAATCGGCCATGCACACATACGTATGCATTATATGCTTACAGTCGAGGAGTGTTTGCCGAACCAAACAAAACATTTTAAACATTTAATTGTCGAATTTTTTCCCTAAGGCATTGCTTTTGGAAAATCAAGTGTATAACATTACCCTCTAAATTTCAAGCAATGAACGTAAACGTCGCATAATAAATAAAGAAAAACAGAATGCTAAAAAAGTAAGAATTGCTAAAAGCATAAAACAAAAATTATATTCGTAAAAAATAATTCTTGTATCAAAATTTTTATTCTTTTTAATTAAAAAATTCTTTTTTGTTTGCAACATTAAAAAGGTAAAAAAATAACATAAAATAAAAAAAAGGACCATGATTTACTTCATGTGAAGCTTTTTTGCGAAAAAAATTTTAAACAAAATAAAATACACATATTATATATTATGTTAGCAGAAAATAAAAATAAAATATATAAATAAATAGGTAGGTGGCAGTTAGGTAAAAACAAATGAAAAGTTAAAAAACGGGTTAATTTAATATATTCCCCTCATTTCTTTTTTTATTTAAAGTGAACGAAAAAAAAAAAAAAAAAAAAAAGGAGGTACAAATTTATATATATATATATATACACTCATTCTTGCGTATACAATCAATACTGTGGTAGACAAAAATCAAAAAGTTCTCAAAAGAACCATCCTTTAGATGAAAGGTATGGGGGTCTAATTTGGTCAAATGAAATGCTGTGTACTATAATGTATATATTTATATATATACATATATGTACATGTATATACTTTTGTGTTATCTGATCCACACATAGTTCAAACTATTCTTGCTTTTTTCACTAGCTACAACTTGGATAAAATACCTATAAATGTGTGGAAGGGCGAATTTTAGAAGGGAAAAAAAAATATATCAATTGTTTAAATAGAAAACGTGTGTTATATATAAAACATTAAAGGTGTGTGCACCCAAGTATAAAAAACTGATACTATAAAATAATGTTCAAAATTTTTAGACATATAGACACATATACAATATGTAAAAGAAAAAGCATGTGCCTTAAAAAGTGGAAATAAATGTCGATTGAAAAAAAATGAAAAATATACACACAGGTACATATATATTAACATCAGATCACAAATATGTGAACAAAAAAAAAAAAAAAAAAAAAGAATATGCAAAAATGCAATTCGCTTTCCTTACTTGTAGTGGACGGGTGCTTGTAAAATAAAGAAACTGTTTTTCTTTTTATACGCTTGTGTGGATCTTGGACGAGAAAAAAAGAAGAAAAAAAGGAAAAATTTTTAATGAGAAATTGTAATAACATGTACAATAATCAAACTAAATCCAACGTTCTACAGATTAACATAAACAGCATGTAAAGTTGCTACTAAAAAAATATAAGCAAAATGGAAATTCATAAAAGAGCAAACTACTTTATGATTCTTCCCATGAATTGGGTTTCATTTAGCTTAAGAAGCCTCAGAACATCCTTTTTAGTTAAAACACAAAAAAAAATACAAAAAAAAAAAAAAAAAAAAAAAAAATATTTTATTTTTCTCATAATGGAGGAAAAAAAATATATGCATATACGAACATGCATATATATATACGTGTATGTATATCTTTGAATTTAAATTTCATTTATTTCGAAATAATGGAACTTTTGTAAAGCTTCTTTATAAAAACTACATATTTGCGTAAAAATTACTTGATAATTTTTAACATGAACAAATAATTTTCCATAATGAGGAAACTTATTTATCAAAACTTTGTCATTATTTTTTTCGTCATTTTTGTATATTATGGTATAATTTGTTGATTTGTCTGAATTAATTTGCATAATTTTGTCCTTAGTAAAATTTTCTAAAAACTCAACCAGGTGTTCCGTAACACAATTGAAATGAATGTTGTTAAAGTATACATAAGTTACTAAATGTTCAATTTCTTCTAGTTTTATGTCTAATGGGTTAATTGAGTATTTATTTATATTATCAATAATTTCAATGTGGCCACAGTCATCAATACTATTTTTTTCATTAACGTTGCTTTTATGCTTATTTTCATTTTTAGCATAATTGTTTTCTGCATTACTCTCATTACCACTTTCGTCTCCCACATTTCCGTTTTCTATTCGGTCTTTCGTTTTGCTATAGTTTTCAAAGAATTTATCTTGTTCAGTTGTATTATGTGGTTCCAGCAGGGAAGTTTCACTTTTACATTTTACATTTTCTCCCCCCACTGATTGATCACTTCCTTGCCCCTTCTCATCTTCTTCCATCACCTCTTCTTCTTCTTCCTCGCTTGATATATCTTCATCTTCACTACTCATCCAATCGTATCTCTTTTTCTTTTTATTATTTCCATTTTGTGTAATATCTTTATCATCATCTTTTGCTGCTATATTTGGTATCTCATTTCCTCCGTCCTCTTCATGCAACTCATCACTCAATGCATCATCCTCCCCTTTTTCCAAATTATCCTTTTCATCATCCTTCAAATTATTCAAACAGTCTAAATCAATTTCTTCTGAATCGTCATCTAATTCCTCGATCCATTTTTTTTTCTTTTTTTGTTGTTGGGCTTCACCAATTTTCCTTTTTCCTAGCATTTTCTAATTTGTTTATTCAAAACATTGTCATGCATGTGTATAGGTATATATTGTTGATGGTATGTTTACTTATTATGTACGAGGCACACATGAACAGAACGGTGTATACATGTAAGTATGCAAATACAGATTCATTTGCATATACAATAACAAACGTAAACTAATTCATAGTTTCTTACAAAAATGATAATCTGCAATTAATGTTACGAATTTATTGAAAGAAGTAACCACCTACAACTACTTTTGAAAAATAGGCTAACACACTGAATTATGCATAGGTATAAAAAAAAAAAAAAAAAAAAAAAAAAAAAGTAGGCGAAATAAAGCACAAGCTTAATCTTTTTTTTAATTTCTAATGGAATGGAGTGTGATATACATATATTTAGCTACTTTTGCTCGATACACATAGCATATAATATTTTTTTTATAACTTCTTTATGGATTTGGTCATATAACTAACATTATCTCCCTGTTTATTATCTTAAAAATGGTTTATTAATGTAAACTTGTCAATTTAAAAACGGATAATTATGGAACAATTACATTAATTATTCTGTTTCTTTTTTTTTTTTTTTTTTTTTCTTTGTATATTCCGTGTGTTTCAACAAGTTTTAGTATATTTTGCTTATCTTGCGTATGTTACTTTAAGTATTTTACATATCCTGTATACTTCCTATACTTTTTTCATATTTTTTCTCTTTAAGTAATCACAGAAAATAAAATACAAAATGACATATTTGAAATGTTACAATAAAAAATTATAAACGAAGATGTTTTGTTAATGATGAATAAATATTGTGCTGTTGGTAGGAAATTAAACCCAATTATTTAAAATAAGTATGGATATATATATATATATATAAAATACATATAAAACATTGCGTTAAAAAAAATGCATTAATTGGCCTCATTGTCCCTTTGACAATTTAAAAAAAAAAAATGCATCTTTTTTTCAAGCGTGCATTTTGTTTTTAATATTCCCCTTTTCACTTTCACCATTATGGTGACCCAAAGTACTTTTATAAAAAATCTGAAAAAAAAACATTATATTATATATCAAGCATTATATATATATATTTATATAGTGCGTTAAAACAATGTAAGCAATACTTATTGCTTGAAAATAATATGAAATTCGAGCTTGCCATTTTGTTGCACTTAAATACATTTTACGTGTTATGGATACTTTTTCTTTTCTCCTCTTCAGTTTTTTTTTTTTTGTTTTTTTTCTTCCTCATGTTTTTTCAATCTTTTAACAAATATTTACCCTTTTTAAAACGAACACACACGTGTGATAAAGGTAAATAGTTATTTATTACAACCCCCTGTTTAGAACCATTATTTTCCCCCAACCCTGCAATCTACAATTTGGTACATAATAAATTTGTGTAGGGACCTATTGTCTAGCATTCCGCATAAAAAGAAAGAAGAACATATGTATTATATTTTTATTATAACTTAGATAGGATATGCAAGTTCTTTTTTGATTAATCTAAATATCACGTGTTTGTGTATTTACATATAATCGTTGAATTGAATGGACTTATGTAAACAATCTCTTTCAACAAGCATAAAATAATGACATTGAGAAACCTTAAATAAACGGAGTATTTGTTGCGTAGGCGAAGAAACAGTACTTCCATAAAACTATAAAATTTACTCCATTTAATCTTTTTTTTTTTTTTTTTTGCTGATGTTAATGAGTCTTAAAATATGTTAAAAAGAATAAAAACAATGAAAACAAAAATATATATATATATATATATATATTTTTAATTTAGCATAAAAAAAAAACAAATGTTAGAGAAAAAGAATTAACACATGGTGTATACACAAATGACTGTGTTTGAATTATCCATTAATGTTAATGTACAGATATGTGTATATGTATACATGCATAATATCTTCACAGTCGTGTGGCCATGCAAAATCTTGGAAAGTACGACCTTCAAATGTTTCCCATTTTAGAAGAGAATTCCACATATTCTTCAGCATTTAAAAGGACTACGAGAAATTATCTCTGTGCTAATGATTTGCGAATATTATTCTTTATAATGAAAAGTGCTAACGTGTCACAATGCATTTTCTAGCAAAATGTGTAGTAAAAGGGGGCAGAATAATGATAATACAGTTTTTTTTTTTTTTTTTTTTTTTTTTTTTTTTACTACAACAATACTTGAACCTCTTTCACTTAAAATATTATTAATTATTGTTGTACATTTTAATCAGCTGCTTATGCATGTATATAGATGAATGTAAACGTTTCTCCTCTTCCATGCATTATTTTTTCATAATAACATTTAAGCCATAATTCTTGTCATTTATTATTTTATTATAATTTTATTTTTTCCTTAATAATGTGTTCATTTTATATAAAAAGTAATAATATATAATTCAGTTACTTCTAGTATTAAGAGCAAAAAAATCACAAAAAAAATTACAAAAAAAAGAAAAGAAATTGAGTTAATGGCAGGGAAGCTAAAAAAAGCCTCCATTACCATAATCTGGATAACATTCATCATATGTGTCTGCAAACACATTTTCAGTTAAGCTATTCTTATTACTTTCATTTACAGTTCTGTTCTTTGATTTATCGGGTAAATTTCCAGAATAAAACAAATTTATGTTATCATCTTTATACGTTTGTTTCTCTTTATTTTCATCTTTTTCGAATTTGTCCTTATTACTTTTCTTTTGTGATTCCAAAGAACTAACATCTGGATTGGTACCTGAGTCATTATTTTCATTTACATTGCTGTTGAAGTTGTGAACGTTTCCCAAATTAGTACTACTGTTGGAAGCAACATTAATTGTAGTAGTGTCCTTGGACCGCTTCATATCACTACTAACCACATCGACATCGTTCTTAAAAATATCGATGTCGTCATTGGCATCATCTATATTCTCATAAGTTTGTTCCTGCTTAAAAAGGCTAGCTGTTAGTGGTCTTTTTGGCAATCTTTCATTTTTTTTTTTTCTTTTATTTTCCTTATGCCATTTAAAACATAAGTCTATTTCATTTAAAACTGGTGGTTTTAAATGATAAGTATAATTCATCTTTATATCGTCTACGTTATATATATACTTAATAGGTATATCGTTTTTCTCAACTTCCATGTTTATATTGTACTTATAATTAACCGAATGGATATTTTTGTTGTAATTTTTAAATTTCATATTATTTGTTATATTATCATAAATGTTCTCTATTTTTTTTTTAAAATGTATATGATGCGGGTGTTCATACAAAAAAAAATATTTAAAAATATGTCTCGATTCATCATTTGAAAATTTCGGTATTCTATTCGATAAACTAATATCATTTGTTTTATTTCCTTTTAATTTTTCCTTCTCTAAACTTATTTTATCAATTAATTTATTTCGAACTTTATTTAAAAGTACGTAGTCAAGACCTTTTACTAAATGTGTATGCTCAACATCACCTCCCATAAATTTAGATTCATCAATTGTGTTATTCACATTGTTATATAATACACTTGCATCCTTAACATCCTTTACGATGCCCTTTCTTCTTTCTTCTGCTCTGTCTCGATATTTCTGTTCTTCTTTTTCTTCATTTTTTTTTTTTTTTGTTATATATTTTTGTTTTCTTTCTAACTTCTTTTGTTCCTTCTGCAATAATTTGTTTTCCTTTTCCTTCTTTTCCTTTTCGTAGTTGTCAAAAATCAGGCGAAAGTCGCTATTCGTTAATTCACCTGACATTCTGATTCACATCCATAAAATTGGTAAGCAGTTAAAACATGGAGGAGTGTATGGGGAAAAAAAAAAAAAAAAAAAAAGGACGCAGTTCGTCACGTGAAATATTTTCCTGTTTCATAACCCAAGCTAAAAACGAGCTTTGTATTGAAAAAATGAGGATACGGAATTATACAATTTGGGGATGTAAAACCAAATTGTGTTAACCTATTAAAAAGTATCAGAAATTTTCCTTCCTCAAATGAATGTAAATACACTTTACAAAAAAATATAGTAACGAATAACACTACTTTGCACAAATTGTCAGTAGAAGAAGAATTGCACATATATGTTTTAATTAAAAAAAATCCCTTGAATATGACTGATAATGTCCAACCCTTCAAGTTTACAAAAGTATATACACAACTCCACTGATGGTATGTTTCCCAAAAGTGGAGATATTTGTATATGGTATTCCAACAGTACTGATACGTAAGAATTGTTGCATGTATGCTTTATTTCTTTTTCAAAAGGAAGTATCTATATTCATAATATATGTATATGTGAAGGGTCTGTATCTATATATATGTTTCGGATTCCCCAAAAGGGTTCCTTTGTCTCCCAATTATTCGTTCAACAAAGAATGCGCATATGTGTGCATAAAATATCTACATATAAATGATCAATTATATGGACAAGTGTGGTAGAGCTAGGGGAATGCAATATGGTACATAATGTTTCGAAATTTTACTAGAACTTCACAAACAGGCCGTATTATATACACCTTCTCATGTAACGCAAAAACGTGAGCAAAAATTGCACAAGTTAAAAAGATGTGAACTCGAAAATGGATCAAACACCTTTTATGTCAGAAGTCTGCAAACAGTGAAGAAAACATATTTGATGTATTTTAACTCATCTCATAAAAAAGTAAAAGAATTTCACATAAATAGGAGTGACAACAAAAAAAATTTGATAAAATGGATAAGTAAATAAATGAATACGCAAATAAATGAATACGTATGTAAATAAATACGTAAATAAATAAAGGGGGTATTGCATACCTTTGCGAATTATCACTTTAAAAATGTACATGTATTCATACATATGTTTGTACATCCTTTATCATGTAATAGATGCGAATTATTTGTCCGATGAAAGATTTTTTTTTTTTTTTATTATTTTATTTTGCTTGTTATTTTTTTTTTTTTTTTTTTCCTACAAGGAATCACACTCCGGGAAATATTTTATTTTTCCACGAAAAGGAATTATGCTTTAACCTTTTGCTCCCATTTCAATATAAGCGATTCATTTGTTATATAGTATTTGATTGAGATGTTTTTTTTTTTTTTTTTTTTTTTTATGTGGAATAAAAATAAAATTATATTCTTTTCCATCCCGAATATAGTTTCCATTCTCTCCCTTTTCAATTTATAAATCTTTATACTTAATGACTGGACGACTATCTTACAACTATCTTTTCCAAGTAGCGTACTTTTATTATACACTAGAAATTTTGTATTTATTATGACCAGCAATTGAAGACCATAAAGAGATGTTAACCCACGTTAGATGCATGTACTGACCCCTTATGCATAAATTTTTTCATAAAAGTATACACTCCCATGTGGTATACGTTTCTATACACTCATTTGTGCATCCATTTATACCTAGGTAATCCATTTTGTAACAAAAAATTTTTTAAAAAATAAAGGCGCGCTTAATATGATCTGGACATACTATTAAGAAGCAGCTCTGATAAAAGACCTCCAAAATAACATTCTTAAAGAGGACTCGTAGGAATCAGTTAAGAAAAAAAAAATAAAAAAAAAAAAAACTTTATGAAATGACATCATAACCAATATGACAAATAGCAATACATCGAATGATCAAGGAGATAATGAAGGGACTAACAACAATCCGGATGAGCCCACCTATGAAAAAAATGATGCCTCTTCTCAAATAGACCAAATAAATGATAAAAACAATAGCACAAATAATAATCCACGAAATGATAATTTTAGTGAGTTTCCTGCCAATTCTGAAAATGTGTCAATTAATAATATTAATAAAATAAATTCTTCAAATGTAAATAATGAAGGAAACATAAATAATGATGCAACAATTATGAATAACCACAATTACACTATGAAAACCCCCAAGAGCACTTACAATAAATTCCCAGTAAATATGAACGCACCAATGAATATGTTAGGATGTAATAATGATATAATGACAAATCCTTTACGTATGCCTATGTTTCCAGGGCAACCAAATAATATGCTATATAGCAATCCTATGCATTGTATGAATAATAAAGCTTATTTAAAACATTTGAAATATAATAAAGTCATTATAGCTGACCCGAGTATACCACCAAATGAGACATTGTATGTAAAAAATTTGAATGATAGAATTAAAGTAGAAGAAATGAAAAAAATTTTAAAAGATTTATTTAAACAATATGGGGTAATTGAAGACCTAATAGTTATGAAATCTTTTTGGAGAAAAGGACAAGCATGGATTGTTTATGATACCATTGAGAGTTCAACAAAAGCTCTGAATGCATTACAAGGATATGTACTATATGGAAAAATAATGCAAATAAATTATTCACATAACAAAAGTGATGTACATACAAAGAGAGATGGAACGTTTGTTGAAAGATCAAAAGAACCAAAGAAACCTAAACAGATTCTAGAAAGAGAACGGAAACAAAAAGAAATCTTCGAAAGGATGCAAAGAAATTTTATAGAAATGCAAATGAATCATTTTAGAATTATGCAAAATAATGAATTAGAAAAAAAACAAAAAATTGATATAAGTCGAATGGATAAACAAGCATTAATTGCAAAAGCTCAAGCGAAAGCTTATGAAGAAAAAAATAAAAAAAAAAATGAAGATATTACAAAAAATAATAACATGTACCAACACCCACCTTATTACCCCATGAATATGTTTTCTCCAATGCAAAATAATGTCGTTGTGGCATGCAAAATCTTGTTTGTTGAAAATGTTGTTGAAAATGTTAACACACAAGCTTTTAACGATCTCTTTAAAAAATTTTCGGGATTTATTGAGGCAAGAATTATTCCACAGAGAAACGTTGCCTTTGTGGATTATTCTGATGAAGCCGCAGCAACTTATGCAATGAAAGGTACAGTTCAGATAAAAAAAAATATGCGTCTTGTCTTATGTTTTCCTCATTTAAGTGTATATTCATATTTGTGTACATTATTCCATGTTGAACTGGTGTCAACATTTTTACACATATGAAAAAGAGAAAAAAAAAAAAAAAAAAAAAAAAAAAAAAAGAATAAAACAACATGTACACATAAATAACAATTTGAGAAATAAGGAAAATTTTAGCACATATTGCAAACGCATTCTAAATGAATGTTTATTTTCCGCTTTCACTTTGAAAATATCTCATCATTTGCATTTTTCCACATTTTACTTGTAGCTTTACAAAATTATGAACTCCAGGGATCAAAGTTAAAAATATCATATGCAAAAAGATAGGGAACATAAGCGAGAGTGTACTCCAAAGCAAGTGGGAAGATATATCCTGATGATGTTTTTGCATAATTATGTTACTTTATGTCATGCTACTTTATTATTTTTTAAGTGCCCCTTTTGCCTAAGTTGTAAATAGATTTCCACAATACTTCCATCTAAAAAATAAAATAATTTATAAAATTATTTATAATGTTAAAATAATTTACAATAATATACAAATATTCAATTTTTGAAAAAAATAAAATACAGAAAATATGTAAAGATTGTTCTACAAAAAATGGAAAATTCATTTTTATCACAATGGAATATACGGCGCGAAAAGAATTTACCTGTGCTTTAGTTTTTCCGAATGAATATCTCAATGCACTATATATCATATTGGTTTCCCGTGGGTCATCCGTTTTCACCCATACGCTAACAGGAAAAAGTCGATCAGAGGGGTATGTATGTAGCGTGGGAATTGTAAATAGGTGTTTATTTCTATATGTACATTTTTTTGTAGCTGCTCATTTTTGTATGTACAATTTTGTGTATCTGCTCATTTCTGTATGTACAATATTGTACAGGTGCTCATTTCTATATGTACAATTTTGTGCAGGAGCATTTGTTCAACCGAACGTGTTGCGTCTTTAAGGAAGCTTAATCACATAGACTTTTCCCTGCTCCATGTATCTCCCTGCTTACCGTCCGTTGTGTCCTATGGCAATTTCATAATTAATGTCCTTTCCAATAAAATCCAAAATGTAGCACTTATCTCCAATTAAACTTTTTGCGTAAGAAATGCTAACTCGGAACATGAATCCATCTACTAGTTCTCCCAAGTAATTTTCATAATTTATCCATGATTTCACATCTGATGAATTAATACAACTAGCCACAACACTATTATTTTCTAGGTTAATTTTCTCCACTATCATATATAACAATGTGCCATTAGTCAAATTTGGGTAACTACTTTTAGTAGCATACTTAAAACTTTCAATTTTGTGTATAATACATTCACAATTACAATTAATATCCATTTGATAATAATCTAACTTTTTGGACTTTACAATACCTATCACTAGATCCCCTATTCTGGGTATATACTTATGACTTGTGTTCATAACATCATATTTGTATGGATAATATGGGGTCTTTAATAGAATACCTGAACATTTACTTCTGTACAAATTCTCATATTCGCAATCATATACTTGTTCGAAATTATGTTCATTTATATTTTTAATTTTGTCTTTTTCAATTTTAATATAATCCCCACTTATGACAACTCCATCCTCCATTGCACCTTCTCTCCTCCTTGTTTTAAAATGAGAATTTTAAAAATAGAACCTATCGGTTAGTTTCTTAGTATCTATGTAACGTGCCATAATACATGTGCAACTTTTTTATTATGCACTTATTTTGAGCGAGATGTGAAGTTTTGTGGACAAAAAACGGGATATAAAGGGGAAAACGAGAAAAACGAGAAAAACGAGAAAAACGAGAAAAACGAGAAAAACGAGAAAAACGAGAAAAACGAAAAAAACGAAAAAAACGAAGAAAACGAAAAAAACGAAAAAAACAAGAAAAACGAGAAAAACGAGAAAAAAAAAAATGTGGCTAACGTGACTAGCTCAAAAATGCTCATCAACAAGAAGTTGTGAACTTTTTTAAAAAAAAAAAAATTAATCAAAATTGAAAACTAAAAATCATCACTGTAAAAACGAACGATATACAACATATTTCCCCCAAATCACAATAAGAATAATGGGGGTATAATTTTGAAAAAAGCCGTGTAGTTATTTTTTATTCATTAATTCTGCATTGTGATAGTACTGATATGATGCAGTCAAAAAATATCCCCTCCTCCGTTGTTACTTTTAGTATTGTACAATAATAAATCTCCTTTTCTCTTATCACTTTTGACATATCGGTTCGGGTACTTTTTTTTTTTATTCTTACAATACCAAAAAAAAAAAATTCATCATCAAGGCGTTGCATGGAAAATAATTTTTAAAATTCTAATTCATCTCTTAAGATAAAAAAAAAAAAAAAAAAAAAAAAAAAGTATCAGCGAGTAGTTACATAATTTTTCCCGAATTTTTGTGCCCTGCCGATTCATTGTTCCTCAAGAGTTTGTTTATTAGTACTTGTTGAAGATAAAGAAAAAAAAAAAAGAAAAATTTTTATTATACAAAACAAAAGAAAATTTGTCCAAGAAGCTGAATTGAAATAAAACAATTCTCTCTTTTGTGTATATAGTGAAAATAATAATATACGTAGATACTCAGTCCAAGCGGAAAAAGAGAGCTTCTTTCTGTGGCACCACACCGCTCCCCCCCATCATATTCTCGTATATAGAATGACTTAATTTATTATTTTTATCTTTCCCATTTAGTTATAATATAGAAACTGTACATAGGGCATAGCAAGAAGTGTCATAAAAATATAATGCTCAACATGCTGGATAACCTATGGGACTGTAGTTACAACATTGGTGTGATATCCTTCTTATTCATCATTTGAAGCGAATCCAGAAGCAAATAGGAGTTGCTGAATTTTTATACCCTAGGCACATGTATAAACAATTAAGAGTGAAGAGAAAATGATTGATAAAGTATGTCGATTAGTGGAAAATATGGTATATGAGCTGAATGACCTTAAGAGAAAAGAACTCTTCACAGATAAAGAAATTAGAATAATTGCAAATAAAAGAAGGAATCATGAATATACAATTAACAGCTCGACATGTATACTGCTGAATTTTATATTATATATCGAATTTGAAATTAATTTAGAAAATTTAAGAGAAAAAAGAAAATCAGAAAAGAAAAATAATTTACTAAACGAAATTAATGAATATAAGAAATTGTTAAAAAATCATTATTCTGAATTTACGAAATTGAAAGAAGAAATGAAAAATGAAAATTGTCCAAAAAAATGCAAAGCATTGAAAAAGTTACTTAATAAAAATGAAAACCATATTAAGTGTTATAAAAATAATATTTTAAAAATAGAAAAAAAATTAGAAATATTATTACGATACAGTTTATCAGACACCTCTCTAGTAAAAAGAATAATTCAAATATTTCAAACATGCTTAAGAAAGCATCATAATAATGTAGAGGTATGGTTACAATATTTCAATTTTTGTTACATGAAGCAAAAAAAAGAAGAGTTAGAAAATGCCATATTGAACTGTTTAAAATATCATATAAAAAATGAATTAATATGGATCTTTTACCTTTATTATTTTTATAATATAAGAAAAAATATACACTACACAAGAAAGTTATATATTAGGGCTATTCTTTTTGTTCCAAAAAGTTTATGTCTAAATATTTTATACTTCAACATAGAATTTGACATATTCTATAAATTATTAACAAATGTTAAACAAAAAGTAGACAACTCTAATGAGCATTTTGACAAATTCAGTAACTTTTGCAAAAATGACAAAAAGGAACAGGAAACAAAAAATGACATATCGATTATCCACACTGACCAAACGGATGATGACATACTCAAATTGAATATCGACCAAAATAGTCAAAGTGAAAGGGATAATACAATTATTGAGGACGATGATAAGTATGGTCTAGACGCAATCATCTTCTTAGGAAATAAATTTATTAAAACTTATCAAAATGATAAAAACAGTTTGCATATTTTCATTTTTTCACTTTTAAATATTTATTTAAAAATGGAAAAAAGTGAATGGATAAAAAATTATGTTCTTCAATTTGATAATTTTAAAAAGTTAATTTTTAATTCCATTCAAACGTATAAATTCGACCAGCCTTGCTTTTACTACTATTTGTTTGTAACTAAATGTGTAACCTTTTCACATTTTGATTTTTCCGAAGATAAAGATTTCTTGCTTTTAAAAAATTCTTATTATTACCAAAATGATCAAGAAGAACAGATCCTGCAAAAATATTTCAATTTGGAAGAAGTAAACAACCTGTTACATGAACTTTTCAGCTCCTTTCACAATGATCTTATGATTTATTTCTTTTGTATCTTACTTATTAACTTATTCGATATGTTTATCGAATATAATAACATAGGTGATGTATTCACCATTCAGAACTATGAACAAACGGAATTGTCACATTCAGTGGAATATGAAGATTCCCTCTTTAAAGACTCACAGAATGGAATAAACGAATCAGATGTCCCAACAAAGATAAACATACACAGAGGAGATCAATATAAAAGCACTGATGGAGATAAGAAAAATATCCTTTTTTACATGCACAAACCCACTTTAACAAGCCATGAAGATTTACAAATTTTCCAATTTTTAAAGGATGAAATTTTTTTATGCGACACCTACAAATTTCGAAAAATTAATGAAGAATATCTCAAAGAAAGAGATAAAAGTACTCACCATTTTTTACAGAAACTGAATTTTATGGCTTACGTTTGTCTTTTTGAAAATAGACATTCAACAATAAGTAAAAATAATTTCATATACGATTTTGAGCAAACCAATAAAAACAGTGACATCCTTTCTTCCATACTCTACTTCTTTTTATTTGATAAAAGAAATATAGAAAAGGATGATCAGGTGAAAAAGAAACACCATTTTGTGCAACCTGATCAAGTGAATATACTTGAAAATGGTCTAAGTAAAAAGAGGAAGAGAGACAACCCTTCCCTCAGTGGGAAAAACAGACACATCGCTAGAACATTCCGTGATCCCATTAAAAAGGAAGAACAAAGAGATACTAAAAAAAATATGTATGAAAGTGATAGTGATAACATGAGTTTAAGGGAAAGTGCCAAAGATGAAAGCAGTGCATATGAGAGTGAAACCGATGCTGAAAGTGGTAGTAGTAGAAGTGAAGTAACCCGTGTCGATATACGTGACGATGCATGTGACGATGCAAGGAGACCCAAGGAGCAAAGCAAAATGGGAAGCAATCTAAAGCAAGACTTAAATTCGCAAGCTTCACATTTTCCAAACGTAGAAAAAACATGTAATGAAAAAATTTTTATTATTGATAACCTCGTTTTATTGCTAAGAAAAGATATTGATACTTTCGTAAAGATAACTATTTTACAATGTGTGCTAAAATTAATTATATACATAAACAATAACAAAATAAAGCGCCATTTTAGAAGTACTATCTCAGAGGAGTATAGTAAAGTAAGAGAAAGTTCACAAAAAAAAAACTTTGTTAAAACGGAACTAAACAATTTGGCATATTTGCATAACAAAGTGTACACTGATGACTCTGTCACGGAATAGCAATCTTTTAAAACAAGTTTTGCACACATTTTACTTCTCATTTTATTTCTCATTTTACTTTTCATTTTATTTCTCATTTTACTTCTCATTTTATTTCTTATTTTACTTCTCATTTTACTTCTCATTTTACTTTTCATTTTATTTCTCATTTTACTTCTCATTTTACGTCTCATTTTACTTCTCATTTTACGTCTCATTTTACTTCTCATTTTACGTCTCATTTTACTTCTCATTTTATTTCTTATTTTTTTTTTCTCTCCTTTTTAAATGTGCAATTATCAAGCCAGAATTGAGCACATAAAATTTGTTTTGTTATTTGTCTCTACTTTTTTATGTCACCGAAGAAGCAAAACACTTCTTGATAATCTCGTTCTCATTTGAAAGTGCGTAGCACATGTATATGTACATATATTTATTTATTCTCTCCTTTACCATCACACCCGTTGTGCGGATTGTGAATGCTTGAAAAAAAAAAAACACACACATACAAAAAAAATAAAATAAGGTACCTTTAAAATGTGTTACCAAAATTGTACTTGGTTCGGTTCTTATGAAGAAAACGAATTAAAAAATGTAAACTGTTCTGAGCAAGTCTCATAACTAAAAAGGTTTTTCATGTACTATTCCAATTCTTCAAAAGAAAAATAAAAAAAATGTAAAGGTTATTCTATGAATATTGTTATTAGGGGGTTCAGGGTATATACCATAGTTTACAGAAAAAAAAAAAAAAAAAAAATACGCCAAATTTTGTTCTAGGTGTACAACATTTGGTCTGTACCCACGCACACGTAAGAACAAACATAAGTACATACACAAAGCACATATGTATATGTAAATGTACAGACGTAGACAGATAAACTTGGTTCATAAGATTAAGGAACAGTAGAAAGAGAAAGGCCTTAATGAAAAGATTTCACACGGTTAGTACTCATGAAAAATTATTACAATCAGTTTTTTCTCCTCTTTTTTTGTACATCGCTTTCTATACGACTTGTGGCGGGAAGTTTTTTCAATTGCTCCTTTTCCTCTTCTGTTCGTTCTTCTTTCTTTTTTCCAACATTTTTATAAATAAGAAATTCTTTCTCCGTTTTTAAATTGTCTTTCTTATAATTTTTCCAACTATTTACTCTTTCGTCTCTCCCCTGCATCCATAATTTTCTTTCCTCTTCCTTTTTTAGCTCTTCCTTCAATTTTTCTTCTTCCTTATCCCTAGCATATTGCAAATTGGCTTGTTTACATTTCTCTGCATATTCTAGTTTTTCCTTTTGCACCTTTAAAAGAATTTCACATTCTTCATTAATCAATAGTTGTATTTCTTTTGTAATTTCATACTCCTCTTCCTTTTTGTTTAGATATTCGTTTAATTCATTTTTTTTCTTCTTTAAATTTAATTTTTTTATAATATTCTTTTTTGCTGTCTCGTAAACACTTTTATATTGTTCTTTTATATCATCTCTTTTTAACTCTTCATATGCTTTGTTTAAAATATGAAAGGCTTCATTAGCTTTCTCAATTTTGCATTTATCCGGATGAATTAAAACGGACAATCTCCTATACTTACTTTTAATCTCTTCCATATTTATGTCTTCATGTATATCAAATATTTCAAAGGGAGAACTATTTTTATTTGCTAATAATCTAGTTATTTCACTTTGTGCATCACCTTTGTTTATTTTTTTACGCTCTTGTTCGTTGTCCTTATTCGAAGAAATGTTCTCTATATCTTTTAAAAAATCGTCAAACATTTCATTTAGTTCATCTTCACACAATTCATTAATTTCTTCTTTTTCTCTCCTCCCCATATCCATATTTTTCAATTCGTTCAAAGATACATTTTCACTTGTATCCACATTTGGTGCCATACATTTCTCACCATGTGTGTCATCATCATTAACATCTTTACCATGCACACCATTGCTACCACTCCTACCGTTCGACGTCTTGTTCATTTTCCCGATATTCTCTTCGTTCCTGAAATCCTTGCACTTTTCCTCATCCTTCTGAATGTCACCTTCTCCTGTCAGCCCCTTCTCACAAGCACCTGCATCGGTTTCTATATCAACATCAGCATCGACATTGGCCTCCATATTGGAGCCCATATTGGACAAATATTCCGATACATCCTTTTCTTTTTTTTCTCTACTTGTGGGTTCCCTCATTTTTCTGTTCTACTCAGTCTGCCCATCTAGTACAGAATATTAGCTACAGATACAGCATCAGCTGAAAATAACAAAATAGTGGATACTTCAACAAAATATTTACTCCCACCTTACATGAAAAAAGAAGAAACTTATATATATGCTATACTTACTAATATAATTAGCATTCAAAAATGTGTTTGTTTTATTGGTTAAGGAAACTAGATTTTTATTAAATACCCTTTCCCCTCCCCAAACACTTGCAATAATGTTATGTGTGCTGTGATAAGCTCTATATGTTTACATAGTATGTTATAATGACAAAATAGCGAAGAAGTGCCGAAAAAAAAGCGAAAAAGTGAGGAAAAAAAATTTTAAATATAAAAACTGTGCTCCTTTTTTTGCATAAAAATATATATGTGCATACATATTTGTCGATCTTTGTTATCCTCCCCTACGCCTAAAGGTTGGGCAAAGTAGTAACAAAAGGGGGGAAAAAATAAATTTTGCGTTTTATACATTTTACTTATTTTTTTTTTTTTTTTTTTTTTTTACTTCTTTGGGACATTCTACTGATTGGCAAGGAAAAGGACATATGGAAACCTTCTGAATGCCTTAGGCTGACAAGCACCAAATGAGAGTAAAAAGTACATGTGTTCATGTAACATTTATACATTCGTGACTAATAAAGTGACTAACACTATCTGTTTAAAATGATCCCATGGAATGTATGAAATTCCAAACCACTAGTAACTTTTTCGCCTTTTCATAAAATATTATAATTTAAAAAAAAATGCTAAACTCAGTTGTCCCCAAACTGAAATACTGCTGTAACAGATTCACGAAAACGTTCTTATTCTACCAAGGAAATAATAACCATTCAACACTAACTAGCAAAAGAGGTAAATATTTTTTTTTTCAGAAAAGGATTTTAACTAAACATTGTGAAGCTCAAAAGGAAAGAGAATTTTTTGTGTACGAAATTAAAAATGCTTCTTACAATTCGACCAGAAATAAAAATATCAAGGGTGATACTTCGTATGAAGGTCCCAAGGATGGAAAAGTGAGCTCAGATAAACAATCTAAGGGAACCCTGTCTGAAGAAGCACCATATGAAGAAATTCCATTTGAAAGAGAGACTAATCAAACTGACCAAGCAAACGGGAACGTGTCCAAACACGAGACAGAAAGGGTGCAAACTAGGAATATACATGAAGTGAACCGAACAGAAGAATGGGAAAAGGAGGGTAGCATAGAAGAGGCGGTCGAAATTGACATAGGGGCTAAGAGAAGTCTACTGGAACTATTCAAATACAAGCAATTCACAGATGTACAGAGAATAATATATGAAAATATTATAAAAGAAAAAAAGAAAAATGATTTACTCGTTCAGGCCAAAACAGGCACAGGAAAAACGATTGCCTACTTACTTTTAGCATTAAATGATATCCAAAAAAATAAAATTCTGAGTGTTCACACACTTATAATAGTCCCGACAAGAGAATTGGCAAATCAGATTTATAATGAAGCCAAATTATTACTAACGTTTAAAAATAATATTAATGTCTTAACCCTTATTGGAGGAGTAAAAAGAAGAGAAGATCAAATTAATCTAAGAAGAATTAAACCAGATATAATTATATGCACAGTTGGTAGATTATTAGATCATTTTGAATGTACATATTTATTTAATACATTATTTGATAATTTAAAAATGCTAATAATTGATGAAGCAGATCAGTTATTAAGCTTAGGCTATCAAAATGATATTAGTAGAATATTAACTTATTTACCAAAAAATAGAAGAAATTTACTCTTCTCAGCAACTTTATGTCATAATATAGATGACATAAGAAAGCAAATGTGTAAATCTGATTACATATTTCTAAACTGTGTAAAGGACACTTCAAAACACACCAATGAACAACTAAAACAGTATGTTATATTCCACAAAGCGATTGACACAACTGTTTTGTTGTATAATTTACTAATTGAACACATGAGATTAAATCAGTTTACTTACAAGATATTAGTTTTTTTCCCAACAGCTAGAGCTACATCTTTTTATGCAAATTTTTTTAAAAATCAGTTAAAAATTTCAGTCTATGAAATTCATAGAAAAAAAGAACCCGTTCATAGACAAATAACAGCTAACCGATTTTCAGTAGAATCTGTTGGAATATTATTCACTTCGGATATAAGTTCAAGAGGAATAAACTACCCAGATGTAACTTTAATTATTCAAGTCAATTGTGCTATTTCAAGAGAGCAATATATACATCGAGTTGGCAGAACCGCTAGAAGTAATAAAGAAGGAACCAGCATATTACTACTCAATGAAGCTGATCATTTATTTTATCAGCAAATAAAAGATCTAAATATAGAAAAGTTAAATCCAAATGATTATATATTAAAAAATACAAATATCTCCAATTATTTAAGTACGTGGATGTCCAATACTCAGTTGTTATATTTAGCATATGCTTATTATTCTTCTCTTTTAAGATTTTACAAAACCAAATATCTTACTCTAAAGTTAACGGATGATGAAATCATTGATGCCGTTAATAACGCTTTACTTTCAACAGGACTAGTTGAACAACCTTACATTTCAAGTGAATTGGCCATAACTTTAAATATGCAAAATAACACCAAACTCAAAATTAGGAAAGACATAAGTGATTTGTTATTGTAGAGTATGATTTAGATTTTACACACTAAAGGGAAATTAACACATTAAGAGGAAAATCAAAATGCAGATGTAAATATCAAAGGACTGATTAAAAAAAAAAAAAAAAAAAAGGAATTAAAAGGTGAATTTCACCATTTTTTGTGATGAAATCGTGAGAACGTGCTGATATCTACATGTTTCGACATGCCAAAGTATTTAAATGGGATAGTCGCGATCTGGTCAGTAATTCCCTGGTATGTCGAATTTAAAAAAAAAAAAAATTCAGAAAAGCAAAAAATGAAAATGATTAAAAAGTGATGCATGTATATTTTACGTACACGTCCCACATGTACGCCTGCTTGGATAAAAGTTTTTAAATGAATTTTTAGCTATCTCTATAGTGTTTAAAATTTCATCTGTTTTTAGAAAAAAAAAAAAAAAAAAAAAAAAAATTGCAAACAAAAGTTTTCTTTTTGAATTTTTTTTTTCTTTTTTTTTCCCATAGAACGGGTCAGTTTTTTTTTTTTTTTTTTTTTTTTTTTTTTTTTTTTTTTTTTTTTTTTTTTTTTTTTTTTTTTTTTTTTGTTTATTTCCCCCTTTTTTTTTTTTTTTTTTACCAAACCCACCAGTGATGTTTGAATCTTTAGAACCTATTTGTTCCTCTAATACATATAAATAATATTCTTTTCAATGAAGAAATATTTCTTTACGTTTTCATCGTAACATATACCATTAAATTGATTTCCATTCATAAAGAAGGAGTTAATTACTTGAGCATTTGAATTTATTTCAAGAAGTTTCCCCTTCTTTTCACAATCGCTTAAATCTTTAAGTAGTACAACAAAATTTTTATTATTCGTGCAAATAAACAAAGGTGAATAACACCCATTTAGGTGTAGAAAGTGACATTTAATGTAAGAATTTCCTTTTTTTATTAACCTCACAATTTTATTTTCCTTCGTTAGACAAACGTATATATCATTTATATTATCCTTCTGATATACACATATATTATGAACGTAAGGTATATTTGGTATATCTATAGATATCATGGTTTCTATGTCTTTATTTATATAAAACAAATTGCATTTATTTTCTTCATTGATATTTCCAGAATCGACTACATATAAGAGATTCTTTTTTTTGTCGTAAATTAAATTGTTTACTCCTTTGAAAGACTGATCTTCATATTCGTCTGTATAGAGCTCGATTTCTTTTTTCTTGTTTATTACCATCAACCCACCGGTCACTTTGGTATGATTATTTAAAATTTTACCAATGGAAATATGGGAAAAAAAAAAAAAAAAAAAAAGGTAACAAAATAAATAGAGAAAAATATAACAAGTATGGGAAAAAAATCAATATAAACATAACATTCGAATGACTATTCAAATGTATCAGAATGTTAATGACAACATAAGATTCATAATGAGTATATCATACCAAAGCATATTAGATGATTTTTTTTTTTTTTTTTTTTTGCAAGTACATATTATTTTAACCACTTCTAAATAGCGATTTGTGGTAATCATTTTATGATATTCTACATTGATCTATATATATATATATGTATATGTAGTGTTCTATTGTACACTAATTTTTTTAAGCTATTTTTTTATTACTAGGATCAAAAACATAGAAGTTATAATCGTTATCCGCACACAAACATTCTGTTGCAATATCAGTGTTCATGTATAACTCTTGCTGCACTTTCTGAATGTTCGATTTTTTTCTTATGTTTATTACACCTTGCTCCCCATGAATAAAATCAAAAAACTTTTCATCATGTTCATCACTTTGATCATTTTCTTTACTGTCTATATCATCCTCATCATTAGAATCTTCTCCATCTTCTGAATCGTCCGAAGACGACGCTGCTGTTGATATGTTCATACCTTTCCTATCCCCTTTTGAGTTTTCTAATTTATACCTAAATATTTCTCCCTTTTCCGAAATGACACACAACGCACCCTCCATATCTATACAAGGGGAATATAAATCAGAGTCATTTTCGCAAAAAATTTCAATATATTTTTCTTCTTTTCTTTTTTTTTTCTTCGATTTGTCTTTATTAAGTAGGTAATTAACATTCAATTTGTTATCACAAGTGTCCATTTTTTTTTTTTTTTTTTTTTTTTTTCGTGATAAATATTGTTTTCTTCTGTCATACCCCTCTTGCTTTTATTATTTTGTTTATTCTACTTGTCATTACGTATGTAATTATTCCATTTAAAGAAAAACTTATAAAATTTATCAGTTCATTATTTAGCACACACATATTTTTTTATCATAACTAAGTACATCACCTCTTAGTACCTGTGTGTACATAAGGTTTATCAAAAAAAAAAAAAAAAAATGTAATAAATTAGTATATAATAAAAAAATAAATCAAATAAATAAATGAATGGATAATTACATAAATAAGCGTACTAACATGTGCATGAATATTAGATATAAACAAATAGGTGCAAAAATGTCTTTCTAAACATGTCCCTATTTTCACATTAACGTTTTACCATGTATCTAATAAAAAGATTTCCCCTCTTTTTGCTTATACTATAGTGCTTCACACATTTTTTATTTAATGTTTGTATTTATTACACTAATATATTGACATCCCAAATGAACAATTTAGGTGGGATAAGAACATAAAAATTAACATAACGTAATAACGAAACCTTCAAGCATCTTAGCCATTGCTTCTTTTTAGTCAATGTCTTTTCGTTCATTTACTTTTAATCTCTATACTCTATGCAGGGAAATAATATACCTACATGTAGATACTCTTACATGTACACATTTTTTATTCATATACATGTGTTAACACATCACTATGGGGTTCTAACACAAGGCAAGAAAAAAAAAAAAATGATAGAAAAATTTAATTAATAGGGTCCAAAGGATATTCCTACAATATTCATTAGGTTTATATACATTTGCACTCATGTTAAGGTGTATTGTTAATTTTCGGATGATATCAATCTATTTAGAATGTTTGCATTTTGTGATGATTCAGAATATATATATATATATATATATACGTATATGGAGGGATTAAAAAGTACTAAAAATTTATATGACAACTGAAAAAAATGTGTGAAGGTCTCAGTATAATGTATATACCAAAAGATGCACATCTAGGGAGAGTGTAAAAAATTTATCGCCTACACATTTATACACATTCCAAATATTAACTAATTTATCTTTCCATATAAAAAGTAAAAATAAAAAATGGGCGCAAAAAGAAAAAAAACAAAAAAATTTTGAAATATTATTTTAAAATTTTCCTTAATTAGATCAAGTAATATTATTTTTTTTTTCTATGTAATTTTATATGAAAATCAACGTCGCTGTATGTCCTTAAGATATACTTTTTCCTACGCATGTCAGAATCGGACAAACACGTTCGTTCTCCTTTTATAGATTTTTTTACTTTAACTTTTTTTTTATCAATTATAGCTCTTTCCTTATTTTGTTGATTCATGTTTTGATCTTCCCCGCTACTTAATCCCACAAAACTTAATATGGAATCTTTGTGCACGTAGTACAAATACGAACAAACTGAAATTAGTGTTAGCATTTTGAGTCTGGGAAATATGTATCTCACTAAGCGTGTGAATATATATATATATTAGATCATACTCATATCTGTAACAGTCTGTATTTCTACCATATGTATGTAAACTAAAAGTGTAGCAATCATGAATGTGCCATCCAATAGAAAGTTTTTTTCCGTCCTTTATATCTTATTTCTCTTTTATTCATTCGTGTAGTTGTACGGTTGTGATTTTGTGTGGTTATGTGGCTATCTTTTACGTTTCTCTTAAATGTGATTAAGTGCCCTATTCCTACATGGAAATGTTTTGAAGAAATTCTTCTGCGTTACCCATTTGTGCACGAAAATGAGATCTATTGGTGGGGAAGGATAAAATGCGTTATCCACGTAATGTGAGATCAAGCTGCTTTATGCAAAATGATAATACTGAATGCTGAAGAAGGGAAAAAATGAACACACATATGTACATACTAATGCTTATATATATACACACACACACGCATATTCATACACACGCTTATACATACACACATATATACACACACATGAATATACATACACATGCATATACCTTTTGAATGCCAAAAAAATATTATATAAATTAAAAGAAACAAAAAAAGATACCAACTCTTCGGGAAATTTCCTTAAAAAAGAAAATAAGTAACCCTAGCAAATCTGATTCACCAAAAAAGATTGAGTCGGTCAAATGTTTGTTTTTATTTTGCTTTTTTTGTTTTTTTTTTTAATTACATTTTATAACTGAAAAATTTTGTTTTCACCATGTAATATTACACAAAACGAAAAATAAATAATATCTTTCAGCTGTCGTTCTTAATTTTTCTCATTGTTCTGCTGTCTTTGATTCAAAGTGTAAAAATGACAGAAAAAAAAAAAAATTCCAAATTGTGTGGACTATACCCTCAAAATTAACGAAAAGAAAACATTTTATTACATTTTTGCAAAAACTTGTAACAAAATTTTTTTAAAAATGTAGTTTTAGCTAAAAAATGTTTATACAAAAATGTTATTGTATACATACATTTATGCATATATTTCTCTTCGCTTTTATCATGGTTTTTTCTTATTCGATAACAATCGAAGAAATCGTCGACAGAAAAAAAAAAAAAAAAAAAAAAAAGTTCCATTTTATGTGTACGCAATTTTTTTTTTTTTTTTTTCGATTCACGCCTTTTTCATTTTGAGAGAATAGCAACCATATTTTCGTTGCAAGACACAAGCGCTTGATTTTGCCAGTGTAAATTGGCTCATGTGTTGCTTTGTCCCAAAAGACATTTCCACAAGGATAGTACTGATGCAAGTCATACTTCCTCACTTTGCGACTATTCATGTATATAATTTGAAAGATAAAAAAAAAAAAAATGTCAAAAATGAAAAACTAGCAAACAATACGGACGAATAAAGTAAACAAATAATGCTAACCAATAATGCGAACCAATAAGGCAAACCAATAAAAGACTTGTCAATGCACAATTTATTTACCTTCTATATGGGCATCCCAAAAGGATTTTACCTCAATTAAAAATTTTTTTTTTTTTTTTTTTTTTTTTTTTTTCACTTGATCTGATATATACATATTCATGCATGTAATTTTTTTCCCTTTTTTGTACACGCTTCTAGCTTCAAATTCATTTGTCAAAATACGATTTCGAGTTAGATACCCTCGTCGTAAATTTCCTCATGACCTACGTGAGGATTCTTATCCAAGGGTCTTTCAATGACCCACCTTGGAGGGTCCATGTTTCTTTCAGATTTATCCACGGGCCAATCAATCAAACAGTCATGTCTTTCTTCAGATGGTATATACTCCCCCTCAGATACAGATGGTCCTTTTTTAATTTGCTCTCGTCTTTTTTCAAGTTCTTTTTCAAATTTTTTCTTTTTTTCCCATAACATTTCTCTTTCCTGTTTTGATTGCACACTTTCTGGGTCTACGTTATATTGCCTATGTACATCTTTCCTATATAGCCATTTTTTTGCATCCTCTAATTCTTCTGCGGTACTTTTATATTTATTCCATGGCACATCAGTATATCTATCTTTGTCCATATAAAATTCAGGGTTTCTAAATTCTTCTTGAACAGTACCATCATCACATGTGTGACAATTGTTATATAGTGCATTTTCCATATATTGAAAATTTTCGGATATATAATCAATAGTTTTTAAGAGAGCACTTTTGGGAGTAATAGAACCATCTGTATGCATTTCGACAATGTTAATTTCACCAAGTGTATCTAAATTAATACCTCTTCTTTGTCCCATAAATCCAAAATATTCTACAGGTGTACAACTACTACTAAAATGAATAAAATTATCTTTACAAATATCTCTATTTCTTGATTGACTTCCATATTCAGGCATAACATACTCTTCAATACTTTCAATTTTTACATCCATTTCTAAATAGCTACCAGCTGCAACTGAACATATATATTGATTTTTGTTAATAATTTCTATACCGTTTGGTAATTGCATATGTCCAGCTACAACTATCATAGGACCCTTTATTCTAAATTTACCAGTTATGTAATTATCCATATCTGCATCTTCTGGTACATTTTTAAAAGTTATGTATCTTAAATTTTGAGCTAAATCAAAGAAATTTTCTCTTACTCCAACTATACAATAAAACTCATGTTTCATATTTGGTATTCTTAAAGCTGTAACTCTACCTCCTTTTAAATGTTTTATAGCTACTCTTCTAAAGGCATTTAAAAAAATTGGAGATAATTCCACATCATGGGAATGCATAAAAAAATATGTATATGCCCTACCTTGATGGTATTTTACTGGTTGAATTTGTTTAAATTTAAAACCAAATGTTTTGGGTCCACCTTTTTTAGCATCAAAATATGACTCATCTAACTGCGATTTATCCAACTGGTATGAATCTATGGTAGGTTTTTCCTTTTTACATAATTCATCAAAATATTTATTATACGTATGAAAATCGTATACTTCTGGTTCATAATTCATAGATTTCCCTTCATATGTCTTTCCTCCTTCGTATATATATGGTGGTAATTTGCTTTGTTCTCTATCAATTTTATCAGCTTTTTGCAAATCTTTTTTACAATCATCTTTTTTCATTATTTCATCATTGTATACATTATATCTATGATTTCCCGCAACATTGCTCTTTGACTTCATCCACATTGACTCTTCTTCCTTTGAATTTTCTTCTTCATCATCTTTTAATTCATCTTCAATGTTCTCATCGGGAATTTTCTCATCTGCACTATTGACATGTTCCCCTTCTTTCTTTTCTTTCCCTTCTTCATTCAAAACATCAAATCGGACAAGTTCACGATCGCTACTTAGATGATTGTCCGATTGCTGAAAACTTAACTCGTCTGTATTTAACTGATCATCGTATATGTTATCATAGTCTTCTTCATTCAATTCATCATATTCATTTGGGTTGTCTTCATTAGATGATTGCTCATTCTCAAATAAGCCAAATGGAAAAATGTCTCTATTTCGAAATCTTGTCTCGTCTATCTTTTCATTCGTATAATATCGCTTAAAGTTTCTTCTTCTGTTTCCAACTTTCTTGTCTAAAATGAGCACGTGGAATGATTATAAAAAAATAGGCATCTGTATGTGTACTTGTTCAGTCTTGTCTGCACACATATACACATTCAGGTGGGAGAACACTATATAAAAACAAGTAAACACATGTGCTGATAATTTTCTGTGCATGCAAAAGGTTCAAATACACAGGAGTTTTCTTTCGCGTCTTACATTTAGAGTGTCCCGCATGCATAGGCAAAAATGCCGGATTTCTGCTTTTCAAAATTAAACCGAAATTTGAGTAGTTACCAATAGCAAAAGCCAGAATGAGCAATAGTAATAACATCATATAATATATTTGTCTCCTGCTCATATAATTTTCTGAGGGGTGAGTCTCAACGAGGGTTCATTTTTAATTCTTTCAAAAAAATAGACAAGTTTTTACATAGTTCCACACTTGTATACGTACATACATATGTGTATTAACATCCTGCGTGAAGCCACAAATACACACAATTTTTTTTTTTTTTTTTTTTTTTTTTGTTTCAAATGTACATATCGTATGATGAAAACAGAAGGTCAAATTCTTGAATTATGGGAATGACATTTTTTTTCCTTCCTAGCAACAAAAAAAGTATTTCGTTACCTATCATATGGGGTCACACCTGGTGTGAAATAAATTGGTGGGCGACGAAAATAAGAGCAAGTGTGTGGGTCCTTGACAAAGCACCAGTCCAGGCATGTTACCACTATGAAATTATCATTTATTTGGTTAAGCAGTTGTGCGGTTAAGCAGTTGTGCGGTTAAGCAGTTGTGCGGTTAAGCAGTTGTGAGGCTAAGCAGTTATGAGGCTAAGCAGTTATGAGGCTAAGCAGTTATGATGTGATATATTCTTAAATTCTCAGATCCACGCGACGAAAGTAGGCTAAGTTCTGGATGCACAAACCTTGTCCTTTTTTATTTGCGAACCCACATTTGTTCTTTTTTTTTTTTCCTCTTAAATGCTTAGTATAGTTCGTTTAGATGTTCAAGAACTTAATAATCAACCTTATATATTTTTGAATATGCATTAGAAATTCCGAATTTTCCCGATATACACACACGGGGATACAGAAAAATTCATCCACATATATACACATAAATCTGACTACATTTATAGGCAATACCTACTTTATCCTTATTTCCATATTCATTATGTCGATGTTATTTTTATTATAATTGTGCAACTCTTGCTGTTTTTTCTTATACATTCCCATCACGTTCTGCTAATATATATATATATATATATATACCTTACTTTTTGAAATTTTTTTTTCCTTTTTACCTTCCTCACATGTTCATTTTTTGTGCTCTTTCAAATGTCATTTTTTCCTTTTATGAAAATTTTGCAAAACATCATTAATTCCATTAATGCATTTTATAAAACTGTTAGATGTGTGCAATAAATTTGCAAAAGAAAAAAAAAAAAAAAAAATTCAGCACTTTTTGACATATCAATTTTTTTACAATTTCAGAAATAGAGGAAAAGTTACCTTTTTTTAAAAAAAAAAAAAAAAAAAAAAAAAAAAAAACACTGAGTGAAAAAAAAAAAAGGAAAATGAAGAAATAAATCCACTATTTTGTACTTGTGTAAATTCAGTACATTGCGAAATTGCAAGCAGAACTTTTACATGTACTATAAGTTCGTACGTAAAGTACGTACGAATATAAATATTTAGTATAGCGCGTTAAAACCACGCTAACCAGTGTTTAGTGTGTTTCTAGTTTGGTAACATACCCAGTTTGCAGCAAATTGTACACGCACATAGCATTATTAAACTAGGAAAATATTTCAATTTTTTGGGTAAAAAAATCTTGCATAAAACCTAACGCCTTTAATTTTTGATATTTTGCCCAACTTCATAAAGTAGAAGCTAAACATATAATCGTTAAAAACATACATTTGCATATATGCATGTATTGTATGGTTAATACCCCCATTTTTTGTGTAGGACTAACGGAATTTTTGAAAAATTTAAGAACTTAAATATATATATATATATATATATATATATATATATATATATATATATATATATATATACATATTTAACAGTGTAGCCAAATTTTTAGATGCGTAACAACAATTGGAGGGCTTCTATAGATATTTTATTATTTTATTTTTTATTTTTTTTTTTTTTCACATACACATGATGGTGTTTATGGACACGTGTGTATATATGCATACGCTAGTGCATACATACACATGTACATGTATATATATGTAAATGCCTAGGTAGTTAGTTCCTCCTAACCTCAGCACATAGAGGTATGCCGAAGGGGTCCAACAATTGCTAACCTGAAGAACTCATCTACAAACATGTACACTTACATATACACACATATGCATATGGAAGTGTAGTATACGCACATGATATTATATCTCACTTTTTAAAGGAAGAATATAAGTGCCTTCACATGCTAGAGGATTGTGACAAATCTTTCGCAACCACAAATCGAAATAAACGTGTACGAAAAGTGGGAAGGGGAGAAAAAAAAAAAAAAAAAAAAAAAAAAAAAAAAAAAAAAAAAAAAAAAAAAAAAAAAAAAAAGAAAAAAAAAAATAATAAAAATAATAAAAAAAAAAAACTTAATTTTTTATTTTTTTCATTTTTAAACAAGTTAAAACCATGAAAAAAAAAAAAAAAAAAAAAGGGAAACGATAATTTTTAAGGATGAAATACATTCCCTTTAATTTTGTTTTTTTATTTTTTAAAACAAATTTTACATGAATGCCCCAATGCCGCAATTGATTTTTTTTTCATGAAACAAGCAAATAATTCCAAGATTTTTGTATTTTTTTTTTTTCATTTCTTTTTTTGTTTTTTCCTTTTCCCTATTTTTTTTCCGTAATTTTTTTTTTTTTTTTTTTTTTTTTTTTGTCTTCTATGTATT